>NC_053391.1:661541187-661854687 GCF_905171765.1 Bufo bufo
AGCAGACAATCGTCGATATACCTTCGCCATATTTTCCAAGTCCCCACTTGTGTATACTTGGAGAGGATTGGGTTAATGTAGTTCCTTTACCACACTCCCATAAAAATATTTGCAAAACTGGGGGCGAATTTCGCCCCAATGGCCGTCCCGATCCTCTGTAAATAGAAGCCCCCGCTGAAACCAAAATAATTATGGATCAGGCAATATTCTATGCAATCAACAATGAAGCTACATTGCAATGTGACACAAGATATTTACAGTTGGTCACTAGGACCAATAATTGTCTCTAGGTTGACACGTGTTATTAAGGTGTCTAAAATTTAACATTTATTGTTTATCCTTAAAATAAATCACTGATACGAACTTACACACTATTAAAACTATCAGCCGTGTCTGCACTATGACTAGTAATAGTCTTGGTCATATCTGTGGTCTCACTGGAGATCCAGCCTAGACTGAAGGCTGCTTGGCTAACTCCACACTCTGCATGCTGGACATCCAGACTCTCTTTGGTGTGCACTGTTAGTATCACAGCACACTACCCACAGGTGGTTGCAGCGCTCCTAGTGTTCACCATTCACTCATTGTACATTCCTAGCTGAACTTATTACTTAGCAGGACATCAGCTGGCTAAAAAGTAAACATGTATCACTCTCTGCCGCCGCCCCCCCCCCCCCCCCCGACATGTTTCGCCAAGCACTTGGCGTCTTCAGGGGTTTGTGAGAGGGGGCGGGACCTGGCCTTTGAAACCTCCCTGTATGCGTCACATCTCCGCTGTCCAATGTGTGCTGCTTTTACTTCTATCTACGAGCGTCCGTCCAATCACAATACGCTACCTCAAGGGTTCTCTCCAAGAGGACCTCCCATTGGTCTATTAGCTTGTCGGCTCGTATTTTGTTTCCTGTACTTGCGCGTCATCATGCATCTCTTCCGATCTGCAATCCTGTATTGCGCGTGCCCGGGTACTTATATTGAAGACCCATTCCCCTCATTTATTTGCGCATGCGCGCTATCTATAATTATAGATTTCCTACTTACCGTGGCACTATTATATAATATTAGCTTAGAGGTGGTCTGGTCCGGTGCGTCTCTGTTGCACGCTCACCTGCACGCTCACCCCATTTGTGATCGTAAACTGCTGTACGGGCACACTGCAGGGCACAGAAGCAAAGGAACGCCATATGGTTTTTGGAGGGCAGATTTCACTTGGATAATTTTAAGTTGCCATGTCACATTTGAAGCCCCCCTGATGCACCCCTAGAGTAGAAACCCATTTTGGAAACTACGGGATAAGGTGACAGTTTTGTTGGTACTATTTTAGGGTACATATGATTTTTGGTTGCTCTATATTACACTTTTTGTAAGGCAAGGTAACAAAAAATTGCTGTTTTGTCACCATTTTTATTTTTTGTTATTTACAATGTTCATCTGACAGGTTAGATCATGTGCTATTTTTATAGAGCAGGTTGTTACAGGCGCAACAATACCAAATATTTTTTTGGTTGTTTGTTTCAGTTTTACATAATAAAGCATTTTTTAAAAAAAAATATTTTTGCAGGTCTTGCTGCTTTTTTATTTTTATTTTATTCTTTTTTCTTTTCTTCTGCAGGTCTCTGCCTGCTGCAGGATGGGGATCATCGTGGATACTCACTTTAGTTGCACCCGCTGCGGGTGCATACATTGAGTACCTCGCCGGTCACCCAGTTCCCCATTATTGCATCCGCAGTGGCATGCCGGCAATCCCACGTAAGTGCGAGTTTGCTGAAGGGGTGACCCTGCGGCGCCTGAAGACGGTAAATGTCTCCCCTGCATTCCTTCCCCATTGGGTCCCCCGGGTTAGCCCCCCTTTTCTGGCCAGGGGATGGGATTCCCTATTATTCCGGGTTCCCTTTTTCTCCCTGGCCACCCACTCCTCTCCTCTGCCTCTCCTTCTAATTTAGTCCCCGTCTTCGGCCGGGACTAGGCCGCATTTTTCTCCGGCCTGTCCCTGGATTTCAGGTGCTTCTTTTGCCCCGTTTTTCCCCTCCCCATGCGTCGCTTTCCCACAGGAGGCCCACCACCTGTTTTCTTTCTCCGGAGGGCCCCCGTTTTCCAGTGGTTCCTACCTGTCAACGGCTCTCCTTTTTCGTCCACTTCATAAATCGAGGCCCTGGCTTTTCCTCCATCTAGGCCGCTTCCCGGTCTTTTTTCTGGACCCCTCCCCGTCTCGGCTCATGGGAGCGATCCCCTGCCCCTCCTATCCCAGTCAAGCGCGGGCTTTGTCTGGGGGGGGGGGGGGGGGTGGAGCTTTTTGCTTCTCTGCTCCTGGACCCTCCATTTTGTCCTCAGGTCACTTCCAGGACAGGTCTGAGGCTGACAATGACTCCTCTCCTATGCAGGGGGAAAGCTTTCCGCCGCCTCGGGGGAACACCTCTGACTCAGATTCTGTATCTGGGCAGAGCACGATCCTGTCTGCGACCACGCGGCCTAGGGTCTCCCCTCATAGGTCCTGCTCATCCTCTACATCCTGGTTTCACGCAGAACAGGACCAGCTCTGAGGGAATCACCTTGGGTTCCTTTTGCCTCATTGGGGGACTCCTCTGCACCGTCCCCCACCATACAGAAGTATCTGGGTGGTCAGAGACAACTGTCCACTGAGGGACGTCTCCTCTCCGTGGTTGGTTTCCTCTTTAGGGGGGAGAGTAGCAGGGGGTCTTCATCGTGGAGGTCTTCTTTAGTAGCACCCCCTGCGGGCGCGTACCTCGGTAGCTCGCCGGTCACCCAGTCCCACATTACTGCATCCGCAGTGGAGTACCGGTAATCCCACTCTAGTGCGAGTTTACCGAAGGGGTGACCCTGCGGCGCCCGAAGACGCCAGATGGTGAGTATAAAAGTAGAACTCCTCTGGTTGTAAAGGTACTTCCCATCCACTAAGGTACGTTGGTTTGCCAACTCTCCAGTGTGTGGTGGTGTCCTCGCCAGACCATTAGCACGCCTATGTGGTTCCCAAGGTACTTACGCTTTCCCCTTCACGGGGAGACTTTCATACCACTTCCATATGATGTATCTGGCAGACCTTCCTGGTTGCAAGGTCTCCATTTTCAGCCAGGGTAACTGCACTATCAGCAGGGACTCTATTCGACACACATTCCTGGATCTGTACCTTCTCCAGTTACTGTCGCCATGACTCCATCCTGGTTCTAGTCAGCACCCCATAGCCGTTTTACTCCCTCAGGTTTTCGTACTATCTCCAGCCCTGTGCTCTGTTCGTGCAAACTGTGGTCTATTGGCTCTTGCACGGCTCTTTCTGGTTTTACTGTGGGCTGGGCATCAGGTTCCTCCTTCTTCATGGTACCATCCCCAACTGCGGTTTTCATTCCTCCTTCCTGGTTCCAATGTGCATTTGGAAACCCATTTCCGTCCCCCTCCAGTGGTGTACTTGTACCATCTCCGGGTGTTGTCTCTGTCAACCATCCCAGTTGCGGTATGTACCTGGTAACATGGGTCCCCTCCTTTTGGGGGGGGAGTTGTGCTGCCTGCATTGTGAGTACTCAATTGCGGTTTACTGTGTCCGCTAGACTCCCGCAGTTATTCCTTACTCCTTTACATTAGGAGAATTCTCTATGACAGTGCTGGCTGCAATATCTGACAGCCTGTGCGGTATCCCTGCTCCAGGCCTTCTCATTAGTCACTTCATTTTGTGGTGTATTCGGGTGTGTGCTTCGTCCTGACGAAGCTGAGGCGAAACGCGCGTTGAGGTTTCCTATCCTGACCTGCGCTGACTTTTTCACCCCCCATCATGTCCTGCGGTATACATTGATTCTATTACTGTCATCTTCTCTCATTTCACCCTCTTACCTGTATTCTTTCAGGGGATCTACTTTTTCTCTTGTTCTTATGTTTAGCCTTTGCTGCATCACTGCTTTCGGCTATTGGTTCTATTGAGTGATAGGTTTCACTATAGAATTGTGTTTTTTTCAGGGATCTGTACACACTTTAGTGTGATCTTCATATGCTATGCCTTTAGCTTTCTTATGATGTATAGTGTTCTTCTATATTGGGCCAATTTATAACTTTTTTTGACTTGACTATGTATACATCTATAATTCAGCTGTGTTTGACATGTTTAACAACTACTGGTGGGTGATAGCAGCATAGGCCAGTGGATTCTGCCATTGCTCTTTTTACTTGGCCTTGCCTTTCTTGTATGCCCCGGTCAATCCTTTTCCTCCTCTTGGGGGTTTTCACTGTGCTTGGCCAATAGCTGGTTTCTACATGTCAGGGTAGCCCATTCCGCCGGTGAATCCGGCAACCTTTTCAGCCAAATGGGTGTCCGCAATCATTGATGACAGCCAGTGTACTGAACGTGCCCCTTCGGGGACAGTGTATACAGTATGGCAGTCACTACACTTAGCATAGTTAGTTAACCATGGCTGATGTTTTTTTTCTCTGTAGTGGCTCCTTTATATTTTCCTTTGATAGCCAGCTATTATTTCCCAGTGGGCCCCTCTTGGGTTTCTTCTGACTTATCTTGCTTGGGGTCCCTGCTCATATGGTCGCAGGTCCATCTAGCTTTAAGCCAGATATTATTCTGAGGATGTGGTCCACTCCTGTGGGCCCCGCTTGGGCTTTTTCAGAGTTATTTTGCTTGGGGTCCCTGCTCCCTTGGTCGCAGGTCCATCTGGCTGGCCGATTTCCTCTGGGGCAGCTACTCATGGCATCTCTATATGCTCTGTAGGGGGGCATCTTCTTTGGGCCCAGTTTGGTTTCTTTCTCTCCTGGGTCCCCATAGGTTTGTTTCCTTCTTGGGTTTCTAGTAGGGATCGACCGATTATCGGTTTTACCGATATTATCGGCCGATATTCAGGATTTTGACAGTTATCAGTATCGGCATCTATTTTGCCGATATACCGATAACGTATTGGGAGCACAGAACGCGCTGCTCTCAGCGCTCTCCGTGTTCCCTCAGCAGCACAGGGGAGAAGGAAGCAGTGTCTCCTCCCCCCTGTGCTGCTGCCGCTGCCGCCAATGAGAGGAAGGAGGACAAGAGAAGGGGAGGGGCTGTGGCCACCGCTCCACCAATGAAGATAAGTCTTTCATTAATTCATATACAGGAGGCGGGAGCTGGCTGCAGAATCACATAGCCGGCTCCCGACCTCTATGAGCGGTAGCTGCGATCTGCGGTAGTTAACCCCTTAGGTGCCGCGGATCGCAGCTACCGCTCATAGAGGTCGGGAGCCGGCTAAGTGATTCTGCAGCCAGCTCCCGCCTCCTGTAGAGAGATTTCTCTTCATTGGTGGCGCAGTGCGCCCCCCCAAGCTCCCCAGTATTAATCATTGGTGGCGCAGTGCGACCCCCACCCCCATCCTAGTGTTAAAAACGTTGGTGGCGCAGTGCGCCCCCCCAGTATTAATCATTGGTGGCAGTGGCCACAGGATCCCCTCTCCCCTGCTCCTCCGATCGGAGCCCCAGCTGTGTAATCCTGGGGCTCCGATCGGTTACTACTGAAGCCCTGGCTGCCATGTTCAGCTCCATGCTGCTGTGTGCACAAAGCACAGAGCAGCAGGGACAGTGTGAGATCCTATTCACCCTGATAGAGATCTATCAGGGTGAATAGGACAAGGGTTCTAGTCCCTAACAATAAACATATTCATTTTCAGCAGATTTGTGTAGGATTTTTTTTTTTTCAAAAATTAAAATTCCCAGAATATCGGTATAAATTATCAGCTATCGGCCTGAAAGTTCACAAATTATCGGTATCAGCCCTAAAAAATCAATATCGGTCGATCCCTGGTTTGTAGCCTCACTTTCTATTCCTCAATTTCAGGTTCCAGTTCCTGGGAGCTGGTTGCTCTAGAGAGCAATTTACCTTCATTTTGACCATTAGGGGAATGGTGCTTTCCCTCTCTATGGGGAGCGCTTTCTCCTTTGGCTGTTCAGTCTTCTCTTCTCTACTCCAATATCTTGCAGGCGAGTATGTCTCCACTCGACTGGTCGCCTTTTTACCTGAGCCTTCTTGTGGTCAGGGTTCCCTCTGGCCTTACATTTCCTGTTTTCCTGGGGATTAAGTCTCCCCCATTTTGCCCCTACATGCCCTCGTCCTAGCCATTGCCAAGTTCTCCCTTCTCCCCAAGGGGGTTGCTGCAATCCTGGGTGGGATGGGGGGTGTTTCTCTCCTTTCACCTGTTTTGTGGTGTAAGGCGGCTTGCTCTCTTCCCATTGTGACTGTTGTGATTCCTTCTCTCGGAACGTTCTGTCACCTGTGCCTCCCTGTTCCCTCTACCCTGGCATTTGCTCCTGCACCTTCATATTGCATTTGCCACGGCAGGGCATATCCTTGGTCTGAGACCATTCTGAGTGGTTTTCTTTGCCAGGTCCTTTTACTGGCTTGGTTTCTTTGTTTCTAGGCCTTACAGAATTGGCTTTTAAAGGCTGTAAGATCCACTATGGGCATCAAAGATGTGAAAGAACCTAAGTCGATTCAGGACATTATGTTTGGGGGATTAGAATCTAAACACCATAGCGTCTGTGAAGGTTCTCATTTATCCAGGTCATGGTATATCTGTAAAGAATAAATCAAGGCAACTGGACTTACTGTAGATTTCTTGAAAACGTTTCACTCGTTCTTCCAACGAGCTTTCTCAATTCTGAGTGACTGTACAAGAATTCTCTGGGAATAAATATGTAACTGAATTAACATCTGGTAATTATACCCAGCATGGGGTCAGAGGTCATTATACCCAGCATGGGGTCAAAGGTGATAATGAATGTAACGGACCGTTTCAGCAGACAAGGGGTTAAAATCCATTCAGGCGATGTGCCCCTTTTCTGAGAGACAGGCACAGCTACTGCAGAACACCAATGTCCCGAACTGGATACAAAGTAGCACTCCAAACTGGAACCTCACGAATAGCTGCTAGCAGACTAACAGGAATCAGCTTACACTCCTGGCAATCAGTCTCTAACAGCATACAGCGGATCCCCCCAATAACGAGACAAGGCTCCGTGTTGAGGGTCAAGCAGTGGTCTCAGGTGCTGGCACACCCAGCCTGGTTTTTATTACAGTCTTTTCAAATACAGGACCGCCCACAGGGAGGTATAAAACAACCAAGCCCATCTGGTGTACACGCCCCTAGGGGACCAGAATGAAGACTTGTGACATAGGACAGATATGCAGCACTGTAGGATACACAGAGACAATACATCCCCACAATGCATCATGGTTTCCTCCTCTCTGCCCTGGAGACACCCGAGGCGTAATCCAATTCTCTCTCAAGACAAAGAGAAGTCACCAATACACATGTGCAGACAACAGGACAGACATCACCCTTTAAACACACAATGGGACAATGGCACAATAGAAACACACCCAGCATTTTCCTCCCAAGCTGACAAGTTACACTTATTATAAATTGTTACAACTTTGTGAGTTTACATTGGCCATACATATAACTTACATCAATTTAAACAGTATAACTTGGGGACAAACCTATCCAAAATTCACTTGAATAGGTTCAGGGGTTTAAAAGTTAGTATATGGCCCATAATCCTGGGGCAAGAGGCCAGCAGCCAGGCCTCTCCAAAACCCAGTGGCGAGGTTGGTTTCGCCACAATGACCTCCCAGAAAAAGGTGTCAAGACAGCATTGTATGTGGCAGACAATAGATGTCTAACCCCCCCCGCCTCTATTCAAGCTTGGCTTCTCCATTTTTACATAGATGGCCTCCTTCACACCTCATTTGTACCAATCGGCCTCCTTATCCAAAACGCGTACTTGACTGTCTTCAAAGGTGTGACCTGTTTCTTTTAGATGTAAGTACACGGCTGAATCTTGACCAGAGGTTTTGGCTCTTCTATGCTGAGCCATACGCTGATGTAGTTGTTGTTTTGTTTTGCCGATATACAGTTCTGAGCATTCCTCATTGCACTGGACTGCGTACACAATGTTGTCCATCTTGTGTTTAGGCGTTGGGTCTTTTGGGTGAACCAGTTGTTGCCTCTGTGTTGCTGGGTTTAAAATGGAATCAACACCTTTGACCCCATGCTGGATATAATGACCTCTGACCCCATGCTGGGTATAATTACCAGATGTTGATTCAGTTGCATATTTATTCCCAGAGAATTCTTGTACAGTCACTCAGAATTGAGAAAGCTCGTTGGAAGAACGAGTGAAACGTTTTCAAGAAATCTACAGTAAGTCCAGTTGCCTTGATTTATTCTTTACAGATAAACACCATAGCACCTTCCTGGTACATAAGGACGTGTCAGCCTTGATTAAAGGGGAATGGAAAAAACCTAATACAAAGGTCTATATTTCAAAAAACCTTAAACGAAAATACCCTTTAAGGAGGGGGTCCCATGGAGGAAGGCAATGTCAATACTGGGGTCCCTTACGTCGTGTATCTCGGCGGTAAAATGGGCGCAACTCCACTCAAGGGATTTCCAGTGGGAAATCCTGTCCCGTTGGCAAAAGAACAGCTCCCTAGATCAGAAGATAAGAATCTCGGACCAGACTCTCATGAGTCTGGCATGGTGATTAGAAAAGAAGAATTTAGTTCAGGGGTCCCATGGAAGTTGGAAGACCTGGTTTGTCTAACAACTGATGCAAGCCCCTGGGGGTGGGAGGCTCACATTCAGGAAATTTCTGTACAGGGTCGTTGGGATGACACTCGAAAAAGGGAATCCTTAAACCTAAAGGAACTAACGGCAGTTGGCCTTGCCATGAGTTCGGTCCTTCCACAGATAAGGAGAAGGAATCTCAGGGTCATGTCGGACAACAAAACAGTGGTTTCTTATCTAAACAGACAAGGGGGTACAAGATGCAGGATCCTGATGCAATAGGCCCATAAAATCCTCCTTTTAGCGGAAAAAGAATGTGCCTCGATTTCAGTACATATCAGGTGGGTGGAAAATGGGCAGGCGGACTTTCTGAGTCGCCATTTCATATCTCAGGGTGAATGGAGTCTGGATCAATCTATTTTCAGGAGAATAATGTCTCTCTGGGGACAGCCAGTGATAGACCTTTTTGCTACCTCCCAGAACAAGAAGGTACAAAACTTATTTTCTCTAGATCCAGCGGGATTCCCTTGTGGGATAGAAGCCTTCCTTCAGCCCTGGAGCTTTCCCCTAGCCTACGCCGTTCCTCCCCTCCCTCTGATCCCAAGAGTTCTAAGAAAGATCAGGGAGGACGGAGCGAGGGTTATACTCATAGCCCCGTTTTGGCTGAGGAAGTCATGGTTCACGTGGCTCCGGATCATGTCGATATCAGATCCTTGGGTGCTCCCGGAGGCCCAGAACCTTTTGAGCCAGGGTCCAGTGTTTCACGCAGATATAAAAAAATGACATCTGACTGCGTGGAATTTGAAAGGTACTTACTAGGTAGGAAAGGTTTCTCTGATGCCTTGATCTACACTCTTCTTAAAAGTAGAAAGTTGGTGACAGTGGCTATTTATGCTAGTTTGGCAGAGGTTCTTGGAATTTGCTGGTATTCAAATTGATCAAATCCCCTCTTCTGTTCCCATTCGTCTAGTTTTAGAATTCCTCCAGAGAGGTTAAGAACTAGGTCTAGCAGGAAGTACCTTAAAGGTACAGTTCTCGGCTCTTTCGGCCATATTTAAGGGTATTACGTTTCTTTAAGGCAATTGTCAGATCCACCCCGATAACCTCCCATAAACCCCCTCCCTGGGACCTTAACATTGTATTGAAAGCCTTGACTCTACCTCCATTTTGAATCATTGGACTCTAGCTCCATTAAGCATCTCAACCTAAAATTGGGCCTGTTAATTGCGATAACTTCTGCCCGCAGGGTTAATGAGATTCAGGCCATATCCATTAATCCCCCTTACACCACCATTTTGGAGGATAAGGTACTGATCCGCCCTTATCCAGCCTTTCTTCCAAAAGTAGCGTCCACCTTTCATAGGTCCCAGGATATTGTTCTTCCTACCTTCTGTAAAAACTTAAGGTCAGAAGGAGAAAAAAAACCTTCATTGCTTAGATGTGAGGAGAGCTTTGATCGGTTATCTATCCCGAACTGAGAGTTGGCGAAAGACTTCTTCACTCTTTGTCCTCTTTGAAGGAGTGAATAAGGGCAAGGCTGCCACGAAAAGTTCCATTGCAAGATGGATTGTTTCTGCTATTTCTTTGGCCTATTCTTCTTCCGGCTTATCTCCTCCGGGGGGTCTTAAAGCACATTCTACCAGGGCAGTTGCTATCTCCTGGGCGGAAAGATCCTCGGTCCCCATTGAGGATATTTGCAGAGCAGCTTCCTGGTCTTCTCCTTCAACTTTTTTTAAACACTACAGGGTAGATTTGAACTCTTCTTCTTCGGGTTCGGTGCTTCTTTCTGTTCTCCCATCCTGATTATTTCCTTTGGTAAATCACTCGTGGTGCTGTCGTGGGTGAAGAGAAAAATTATGATTACTCATCTGTAATTGGATTTTCCAGAACCCATGACAGCACCTTTATTTCCCTCCCTTTTGGGTTCTTCATATGGGCGGACTTCCTCCGATGCTTGGATATCACACTGAATTGGGAGGAGAGTGTCCACCCTTTTATTCTGCAGGTTTCCTGTCTGTGGGGGCGGATCCTTTCTCGTGGTGCTGTCATGGGTTCTGGAAAATCCAATTACCGGTGAGTAATCATCATTTTCTTGCTATGACCTCTACTGGTCCTGTTGGGTTATATGGCTTTCCTGCACCTGTACTCCCAACTGTTTACATGGCTGTTCTTACCACCCTCGGGGACTGCTTCGGGACGTCCCATGGTGCTGTGTCCCCCAATGCCATTAACGAGAAAATTTTATTTTTGTACTTACCGTAAAATCCCTTTTTCGTTTAATGCATTGGGGGACACAGATCCCACCCTCTGTTTTTTACTTTCTCTCTCTGTCACTGGGCTGTTCTCTTTTCTTCCCCGGTCCAGGACTTTGTTGGTTCCTTGCTTCTGTTTCTCTCTCCTACTGCTATTGGTATAAACTGATTAGCCTAGTGGCTGTGGAGAGGGTACAGCCCACCTGGGCGGAGCCAACACTTTTTTATTTTGCTAGTGTCGCCTCCTAGTGGCAGCTGGGCATATACCCATAGCGCTGTGTCCCCCAATGCATTGAACGAGAAAGGGATTTCACGGTAAGTACAAAAATCTATTTTTCGGTATGAGATGACTGTTTGGTACTATTTTAGGGTGCATATGACTTTTTTATCGCTTGGTATTACACTTTTTGTGATGTAAGGTGACAAAAAAATTCTTTTTTGACACCCTTTTTTTTTTCTTTTTTTTACGGTGTTCACCTGAGGGGTTAGGTCATGTGATATTTTTATAGAGCAGGTCGTTACGGACGTGGCAATACCTAATATGTATATATTTTTTTTATTTAAGTTTTACACAATAATATCATTTTTGAAAGAAAAATAAATCTTGTTTTAGTGTCTCCATAGTCTAAGAGCCGTATTTTTTTTTGGGCGATTGTCTTAGGTAGGGTATCATTTTTGCGGGATGAGGTGACGGTTAGATTGGAACTATTTTGGGGTGCATATGACTTTTTGATCGCTTGGTGTTGCACTTTTAGTGATGTAAAGTGACAAAAAAAATGAGGGGGTTTTAGCACAGTTTTTGTTTTTTTTTACGGTGTTTACCTGAGGGGTTAGGTCATGTGATATTTTTATAGAGCCGGTCGTTACGGAGGCGGTGATACCAAATATGTCAGTTTTTTTTTTTTGTTTTTTTTTTTACAATTTTATGTGTTTTATTTTGGGAAAGGGACATTTTTTTTACTTGAAACTTTAAAGGGATTCTGTCACCAGGTTTGACCCCTGTCAGCTAAAAATATGCTGATGTTCAGGGCGTCTTCACGATTCCTAATGTGGGCTTATAAATGTCATCTGTGGGCTTATTTAGCTAAAAAACAGCTATTACTAACCTGTCAGTCAAACAAATAAGGTGCCCAAGGGGATGTGAAGCGATGCCAGGTGCCGGCCGCACCCGCCGCCGTTCGTGCCCAGCGCCGCCTTTCCATACTTCTGCGCCGCCTCCTAATCCTCTGTGCCGCCTCTCGCTCTCCCTCCCTCCCCCCTCCTCCTGCTGTAAGATCTCGCGCTTGCGCACAGGGCTCTGCCTGATGCGCCCGTGCAGACTTCTCCATTTGGCTGCTTACAGCGAAGTGCGCATGCGCCGGCACTTCGCTCAACCCCTGTATGCGCGAGATCTTACAGCAGAAGGAGGGGGGAGGGAGGGAGAGCGAGAGGCGGCACAGAGGATTAGGAGGCGGTGCAGAAGTCCGGAAAGGCGGCGCTGAGCACAAACGGCGGCGGGTGCGGCTGGCACCTTGCATCCATTAACATCCCCTTGGGCACCTTATTTGTTTGACTGACAGGTTAGTAAAAGCTGTTTTTTAGCTAAATAAGCCCACAGATGACATTTATTATGGGAATCGTGAAGACGCCTTGAACATCAGCATATTTTTAGCTGACAGGGGTGAAACCTGGTGACAGAATCCCTTTAATATTTTTTTATTATGGGAAAACTTTTTTTTAAACTTTTTATTTTTTGTGCCATTCTGGGACCTCAACTTCTGGGGGTCTGATCCCCTTTACAATGCATTACAATACTTCTGTATTGTAATGCATGTGGACAGGCACACTCCACTGTCCGAGGACAAACTGAGCACGGCCAAAGGGACACAGCACTCAGCTGAGGGTTTCTGCCCCCGCAGTTCAGCGACCGGTGGAGGACTCAAAGTGATGAGTTCAGCAATCCGGTGCAAGCTTGGTTCATCTTGAGTTACTTACTTGTGATCAGTGGGAGTCCCAGCAGTCCAACCCTCTTCAATCTAATAGTTATCCCCTATCCTGTGAATAGGGGATCACTTCATCTAACAGATATACCCTTTTTAAATGGGTTATGCCAGGCTTGTAAAAGGATGAAAAACAGACATCATATAGTACATGACTACTAAAACCAGCCCTGTACCTTTCATGGATCCAGAGATCTCCACATTCATTGCTCCAGTTGTTCTGCTAGATTCTATTCAGGCTAGCAGCTCAGAGGGTGTGTCCTTTCTGTTGTAGCTATTTCTCTATAAGGCTCCATTCACACGTCCGTGGTGTGTTGCGGACCCACAACACACCCGCCCGGCACCCCTCTAGAAATGCCTATTCTTGTCCGCAAGCTGCTGACAAGAATAGGACATGTTCTATTTTTTGCGGAGCTGCGGACCTGAAGATCGGGGCCGCGCTCCGCAAATGCAGATGCTGACAGCACACTGTGTGCTGTCCGCATCCATTCCATCCCCATAGAAAATGAATGGGTCCACACCCGTTCCGCAAAATTCCGCTGGCACCTTGCATCCATTAACATCCCCTTGGGCACCTTATTTGTTTGACTGACAGGTTAGTAAAAGCTGTTTTTTAGCTAAATAAGCCCACAGATGACATTTATAAGCCCACATTAGGAATCGTGAAGACGCCTTGAACATCAGCATATTTTTAGCTGACAGGGGTGAAACCTGGTGACAGAATCCCTTTAATATTTTTTTATTATGGGAAAACACCGTTTTTTTAACTTTTTTTTAAACTTTTTATTTTTTGTGCCATTCTGGGACTTCAACTTCTGGGGGTCTGATCCCCTTTACAATGCATTACAATACTTCTGTATTGTAATGCATTGGCTGTAAGTGTATTACAGACTGTAATACACTTACAGCTTCCTGCCTGTGAGATCCAAGGGCCTGGATCTCACAGGCTATCACGGAAGGCAGCCACGATGCCTAAGGAAGGCATCGGGCTGCCTTCCCTGCCATCGGGTCCCCGTCACAGCAGCGCGGGGACCCGATGGACACCTCGCACCCGGCAGGATACCGCAGTGCAAGGGTTTATGTGCCGGCATCTGTGTTTTCAATGACTGCCAGGTCCGCGCCACTGATCGGGCAGGCGCAGCTCCTGCACCCGCCCGATCAGCATGACGTACATGTACGTCACTGGACCTTAAGTCATGTCCAGATATGACGTACATGTACTTCACGGGTCCTTAAGGGGTTAAGCTTAGGCCTCATGCACACAACCATATCCATATTTTGGTCCACAAGATACAGACACCTATGTGCATTCCGTAATTTTCTGACTCCCATCCATAGAAGTGACTATTCTCATCCGCAATGCGGACCAGAATAGGACATATTCTTTGATTTGCAGAACAGACGTACGGATGCAAACAGCACATGGATGATATCCGCGCGCTGTCCATTTATTTCTATTTTTTTTCTGCTGACCTATAAAAATGAATGGATTTGTGTGCTATCCACAAAATAATATGGATGGAAAATATGATTGTGTGCATGAAAGCTAAGTAAAGATATCAGCTAGACCAGAACTTCTAAGGCACCTGAGCCCGCCAACCAGAACCTCTCTACAGACAAGAATCTGCAAATCACAGGACAATACATGTGGATGAGATCACAGGGAAAATGAGCATGCTGCAGATTTTCGGTTCTGTACCTCGACAGTTTTCGCAATTTAATGCATAGGGTTAAATCCACAGTTCGTCTGCTGCCTGAATCCTCTCCAGCCGATCACTGTGATTATCCTAATAAAGCGAGATGGCCCAAAGAGGACTATTCCTTTAAGCATCTTTAAAACCTCCTGTTTCAGAAAACTCTTGACATGTCCTAGACAGAAATTATCTATGACATCGCTCTCCGAGGATCAGCTTAGCAGAGCCGAACACAGCCAAAGTGGCACAGCGCTCTGCGGAGGGCCTCTAACCTTCATCTCAGTGAACAGTGGAGGAATCCTGATCCGAAGCCTCACCGAACAAAACTTCTGAAGTGTTATTATGGCATGTGAGCAGTTTTATGAATATCGCCTGTCCACAGGATAGACCGGTGGGGGTCCAAGCACTGGGACCCTCCACGGTCATGCTTGTACTCTGCTATCTCCGGCAGAGAGGTAAATGGAGCTGCAGGTCCTTTCGTTTTGCGGTTACATTCTCGTGATCGATGGGGCTTCCCAGCAGCCAGACACCCAACCGATCTCATAGTGGCCGTCAATAAGAACGTAATGCACACTCCACTGTCCGAGGACAAACTGAGCACGGCCAAAGGGACACAGCCCTCAGCTGAGGGTTTCTGCCCCCGCAGTTCAGCGACCGGTGGAGGACTCAAAGTGATGAGTTCAGCAATCCGGTGCAAGCTTGGTTCATCTTGAGTTACTTACTTGTGATCAGTGGGAGTCCCAGCAGTCCAACCCTCTTCAATCTAATAGTTATCCCCTATCCTGTGAATAGGGGATCACTTCATCTAACAGATATACCCTTTTTAAATGGGTTATGCCAGGCTTGTAAAAGGATGAAAAACAGACATCATATAGTACATGACTACTAAAACCAGCCCTGTACCTTTCATGGATCCAGAGATCTCCACATTCATTGCTCCAGTTGTTCTGCTAGATTCTATTCAGGCTAGCAGCTCAGAGGGTGTGTCCTTTCTGTTGTAGCTATTTCTCTATAAGGCTCCATTCACACGTCCGTGGTGTGTTGCGGACCCACAACACACCCGCCCGGCACCCCTCTAGAAATGCCTATTCTTGTCCGCAAGCTGCTGACAAGAATAGGACATGTTCTATTTTTTGCGGACCTGAAGATCGGGGCCGCGCTCCGCAAATGCAGATGCTGACAGCACACTGTGTGCTGTCCGCATCCATTCCGTCCCCATAGAAAATGAATGGGTCCGCACCCGTTCCGCAAAATTGCGGAACGAATGCGGACGTGTGAATGGAGCCTAACTGACACAGCTTCTAACAGAAGATATGACTGGTGACAGTTGCAGATTTAAACTGAGCATGTGCGACCACCTAGTAAGGTGGACAAGAAATTAGGAAAAGAACAAACAGCAGGTGGCGCTATACAGATACTTTTTATTGAATAACTCAGTACTTTTGCTAAATTTTTAATCACATGCAATTACAGAAGTATTCAGATCCAGGTGCTGGTTTGAAAAATGTAGAATATTATTAGTGGGACAACCCCTTTAATAATGTTCAGAGCAGGGGTCAGCGACCTCCGACCCTCCAGCTGTTGTACAATTCCCAGCATCCACTGACTTCTATGGGCGTTCAGAGAACAGTTGCATGTATGTGCATGCTGGGAGTTGTAGTTTCACAGCAGCTGGAGACCCAGAGGTTGCTGACCCATGGTTTAGAGGGTATTAAAGCCCTTTAAACGATAAAATATCTCCCAACACAAAGCCGTGTGTTTCGTATATTACATTTATAACGTGACTCCATTGAAAGTGATTGTGACAGTTTCCGCTCATCAGCTCGCTTTATGTTTTCTTCTAGGAACTGCAGTGTCTTGAAGGTTACTTGAATGAAGCAGATGACTTCCAGGAAGAAGACAAGGAATCGCTGTTAAGTTAAATTACAAGTCTGAAAACCCTGCAAAGACGTATCGCCTCCAGCTGTTCTGTGTATATAGACGATGAATGTATTTTCTATAGGCCGCCATATGTTTTAATCAGTCATTGACTTATGCTGCTTCCTTCCTGACCAGCGCAGATCATCTCCAAGACATGACACCGCTAATGTGTTGAAAATATTTTACCGCTCAGATGAAAAGTCAACTTTTTTTCCCCTTATAAACAGCGCCACTCTAGTCCATGGGGGTATAGGGTATTGCAGCTTGGTCACTATCAAGTCAATGTATAATACCAGACACAACCAAACAATGGACAGGTTAAAAAAAAAGCGGACTTTTTTTTTTATCCTAAGGGACCCTTTTAAGTTTTAAACGTAATCTATAAATCTGTAATATTCTTAAAGCATATTTTTTAAAAATTGGTTTGGTGTGTGCTCTGTTCTTTCTTCAAATCAAGACTTGCCATTGTATAAACGTCCATGTTTCCATCCCATCCCCCCCCCCCCCCCCCCCCCATCCCTCATGGTCATTTTTTTTAGTGGTGGGAAAGACTATTCACTATACAGCAGCTTGGATGTCTGGCTTATTGTCATTTGTATGTAGGTCCATTCAAGTTCATTGTGAAATGAGTTATGACATTTTCACAAGTGCTGCCATCTAGTGGCCGTACAAGCTCCCGCACAGTCATCTCACTTTACAGCTTACAGTGAAATTGCCCCTGTTTTAGGGCTCATGCCCACGACTGTTGGCTGTTTTGCAGTCTGCGAATTACAGATCCGCAAAACACGGTTACCAGCCGTGTGTATTCCGCATTTTGCAGAACGGAATGGCCAGCCCCTAATAGAACAGTCCTATCCTTGCCTGTAAAACCGACGATAATAGGACATGTTCTATTTTTTTGCTGAGCTGCGGAATGACATACGGATGCGGACAGAACACAGCTGTGATATCCGCATCTTTTGCGGCCCCATTGAAGTGAATAGGTCTGCATCAAAAAATGTGGATCAGATCTGGACAAAAAATACTATTGTGTGCATGGAGCCTTAGGTAGATGATAGGCTATTAAAGAGATTTTTATACTGATGGCCTACCCTCTGGATAGGTCATCAGTATCTGATCGGTGGGGGTCCGACACCCGGGACCCCTGCCGATCAGCTGTTTGAAAAGGCATCGGCACTCGCAGTAGCGCTGCAGCCTTCTCTCAGCTTACCAAGCGCCGTACATTGTATAGCGGCTGTACTTGGTATCGCAGCTCAGCACCATTCACTTCACTGGGGCTGAGCTGCACCTAGGCGACGTGACCAATACTATACAAAACTGCATTCAGACCCGACACAGGAGCAGTGTTCCCTTCATGCCTCCGCTCAGGACCTCTGCAGGCCCGCTCACCGCCGCAGCCCGGACTTCATGTAATGGTGTATGCTTGTTCCGTACTCTGGGGAAGCCCACCACAGCAATGCACTCAATTTTCACTGTGTGCATTGCTGTGGTGGGTGGCCCTAGAACTCGGAACAGGCACCCACCATACTGCCCACAGCGCCCTTAACGTCCTGACGTTATCCAGTGTCAGGATGTTCCTGTGCGGTGCTCCAAGCTGGCCCCATCTCCTTCCTCATGCGCTGCTGCTACTGGAAGATGAGAACATGTGCAAAAGAGGAGGGGACGGCATCTTCTTAGACCTAGCCCCCGGCCAAAGTGTTGAAGTGGCGTCCGAGATCTCCAAGAGCCAAGTAATTGTAAGTTTACCGTGCCACACAATATACAGTATACCTCTACACTGTGACACACAATATACAGTATACCTCTACACTGTGCCACACAATATACAGTATACCTCTACACTCTGCCACATAATATACAGTATACCTCTACACTGTGCCCCACAATGTACAGTACACCTCTACACTGTGCCACACAATATACAGTATACCTCTACACTGTGCCACACAATATACAGTATACCTCTACACTGTGCCACACAATATACAGTATACCGCTACACTGTGCCACACAATATACAGTATACCTCTACACTCTGCCACATAATATACAGTATACCTCTACACTGTGCCCCACAATGTACAGTACACCTCTACACTGTGCCACACAATATACAGTATACCTCTACACTGTGCCACACAATATACAGTATACCTCTACACTGTGCCACACAATATACAGTATACCGCTACACTGTGCCACACAATATACAGTATACCGCTACACTGTGCCACACAATATACAGTATACCGCTACACTGTGCCACACAATATACAGTATACCGCTACACTGTGCCCCGCAATATACAGTATACCTCTACACTGTGCCACACAATATACAGTATACCTCTACACTGTGCCACACAATATACAGTATACCTCTACACTGTGCCACACAATATACAGTATACCGCTACACTGTGCCACACAATATACAGTATACCTCTACACTGTGCCACACAATATACAGTATACCTCTACACCGTGCCACACAATATACAGTATACCTCTACACTGTGACACACAATATACAGTATACCTCTACACTGTGCCACATAATATACAGTATACCTCTACACTGTGCCCCACAATATACAGTATACCTCTACACTGTTCCATACAATATACAGTATACCTCTACACTGTGCCACATAATATACAGTATACCTCTACACTGTGCCCCACAATATACAGTATACCTCTACACTGTGCCCCACAATATACAGTATACCTCTACACTGTGCCACACAATATACAGTATACCGCTACACTGTGCCACACAATATACAGTATACCTCTACACTGTGCCACACAATATACAGTATACCGCTACACTGTTCCACACAATATACAGTATACCTCTACACTGTGCCACACAATATACAGTATACCGCTACACTGTGCCCCACAATATACAGTATACCGCTACACTGTTCCACACAATATACAGTATACCGCTACACTGTTCCACACAATATACAGTATACCTCTACACTGTGCCACACAATATACAGTATACCTCTACACTGCCACACAATATACAGTATACCGCTACACTGTGCCCCACAATATACAGTATACCGCTACACTGTTCCACACAATATACAGTATACCTCTACACTGTGCCACACAATATACAGTATACCGCTACACCGTGTAGGGGTTATACTGTATATTGTACAGCATGACGCAGGGGTTATATTGTCCAGCATGGTGTAACCTCTATATTTTTGCTGTACAGTGGAATCCCCCCAATAACGAGACAAGGCTCCGTGTTGAGGGTCAAGCAGTGGTCTGACTGTACTTCACGTACAGCCTCTTTTATTCATAAACCACAAACATAGTACGGCCCACAGGGGTTTGAAATACAACCAATCAGTAATTTACAACACATACAATGTAACTACAGCAACCAATCGTTCACGCCCCCAGAGGACCAGAATGAAGACTGTGACATAGGACAAATACAACATATCCCCACAATGCATCATAGTCTCCTCCTCTCTGTCCCGGAGACAACCTGAGGAGCAATCCAATTATCTCTGAGGACAAAGGGAGATCGCCAATACACATGTGAGGACAACAGAACAGACATCACCATTTAAACACACAATGGGACAATGGCACAATAGAAACACACCCAGCATTTTCCTCCCAAGCTGACAAGTTACACTTATTATAAATTGTTACAACTTTGTGAGTTTACATTGGCCATACATATAACTTACATCAATTTAAACAGTATAACTTGGGGACAAACCTATCCAAAATTCACTTGAATAGGTTCAGGGGTTTAAAAGTTAGTATATGGCCCATAATCCAGGGGCAAGAGGCCAGCAGCCAGTCCTCTCCAAAACCCAGTGGCGAGGTTGGTTTCGCCACATACAGTATACATTATAATCCCTGCACCATGCCGTACAATATACACAATCCCACAGTGTAGGTGTTATACGGTATATTATACGGCACGGTGTATGAATCCTACTAAAACTTAACTTTTATATTAGTCATTCGTTAAAATAAGTCCCACAAATTAATTGTAGATGACTGCATGCGATAAATCTGACATATGCACAAACATACAAATATACGAAAGTACAGGGCACTGAGTACACAGATAAGAATACAGTATAAACCTTGTATTTCAGTCACCACTCACGGTTTGATGTATAAAATATTCATGATATTGTGGAGATTTTGGTGCCCAGGCAGATGAACGTATATGCTGAGAGGTAGTCCTATTGGATCTGCAGGTGTAGCTTTATCCGCTGTAAATATGGTCCAAAAATGGGTTATTTCGTTACTAGCTCTCTTCATAAAAAATAGGGCGAATAAGTGGGAGATGTATCCCTAACAGACTATTTGAACCCTGCCTGAAAGAGCTATGAACTAAGTATACAGACATGTAGAGCGGCGCCCGGGGATCTCACTGCACTTACTATTATCCCCGGGCGCCGCTCCGTTCTCCCGCTATGCCCTCCGGTATCTCCGCTCACTAAGTTATAGTAGGCGGAGATTCCAGTCACTAAGTTATGGTAGGCGGAGTCTGCCCTTGTTCTGCTGTAGCGCTGGCCAATCGCAGCGCAGAGCTCACAGCCTGGGAGGTTATTTTCTCCCAGGCTGTGAGCTCTGCAATGTGATTGGCCAGCGCTACAGAAGAACAAGGGCAGACTCCGCCTACCATAACTTAGGGAACGGAGATACCGGAGGACATAGCGGGAGAACGGAGCGGCGCCCGGGGATAATAGTAAGTGCAGTGAGATCCCCGGGCGCTGCTCCACATGTCTGTATAGTTAGTTCATAGTGTAATAATCGGTGAAAGGTCCTCTTTAACCGCCTCACGTCCGCCCATAGACTATAAACGTCCTATGGGTGGACGTCTATTTCTGACAGCACGTTTTAGAACATCCTGTCAGAAATAGCAGCTGCACGCTAATCGTGCAGCTGCTGATCGGGTTGCCCGCTGTCAGTGACAGCAGGGCAACCCTAAGACAAGGCAGGGACAGTGCCCAGGTGTCCCTGCCTTCACGATCGCTGCACACACAGCGCTCACCGAGCGCTGTGTCTGCAGAGAAGGAAGCGCTGTGCGCTTCCTGTTCCGGCCCGGCGGTCATGTGACCGCCGTGACCGGAGTGTGCAGGAGCTGTGTGAGGTCTCTCAGAGACCTCGATCAGCCCTGCTGTGAGGCTGTACAGCGCTGGATTGCTGCTGTACAGCCTCTATAGGGGTGCATTTGTCCTGTAACTGGGGCTACTATCTCAGCCCCAGTTACAGGAGAAATCAACTGTGAAAAAAAAAGAAAAAGTGAAGCAAATGTCCCCCAGAGGTCTTGTATGACCTTATGGGGGACGAAAAGTGTAAAAAAAAATAAAAAAAATAAAGGGTTGAAAAAATAAAAAAAAATAAAGTTTGACATGTAAAAAAAAAAAAGTTCCCAAGTAAGGAATAAAAAAAAAAAAAAAAAAAATAGAAAAAATAAAATAAAATAGACATATTAGGTATCGCCGCGTCCGTAAAAACCAGCTCTATAAAAGTATCACATGACCTAACCCCTCGGGTGAACACCGTAAAAAAAAAAAAAAAAAAACTGTGTCAAAACAAGCAATTTTTGTCACCTTGCATCACAAAAGGTGCAACACCAAGTGATCAAAAATGCGTATGTCCCACAAAATAGTACCAATAAAACCGTCACCTCATCCCGCAAAAAATGAGCCCCTACATAAGAAAATCTCTCAAAAAATAAAAAAACTATAGCTCTCAGAACATGGACACATTAAAACATAATTTTTTTGTTTCAAAAATGCTATTATTGTGTAAAACTTTAATAAATGAGAAAAAGTATACATATTAGGTATCGCCACGTCCGTAACAATCTGCTCTATAAAAATGTCACTTGACTGAACCCCTCAGGTGAACGCTGTAAAAATAAATAAATAGAAACTGTGCTAAAACAACCAATTTTTTGGTCACCTTGCCCCATAAAGTGTTATAATGAATGATCAAAAAATCATATGTACCCAAAAATAGTACTAATAAAACTGGCACCTTATCCCCTAGTTTCCAAAATGGGGTCACTTCTTGGGAGTTTCTACTGTAAGGGTGCATCAGGGGGCTTCAAATGGGACATGGCATCTAAAAACCATGTGGAGTTCCTTTTCTTCTGCGCCCTGCCGTGTGCCCATACAGCAGTTTATGACCACATGTGGGGTGTTTCTGTAAACCGCAGAATCTGGGTAATAAATATTGAGTTTTGTTTGGCTGTTAACCATCGATGTGTTAAAGAAAAAAATTGATTAAAATGGAAAATCTGCCAAAAAAGTGAAATTTAAAAATTTGATCTCCATTTTCCTTTAATTCTTGTGGAACGCCTAAAGGGTTAACAAAGTTTGTAAAATCGGTTTTGAATACCTTGAGGGGTGTAGTTTCTACAATGGGGTCATTTATGGGGGTATCCACTATGTAGGCCCCACAAAGTGACTTCAGACCTGAACTGGTCCTTATAAAGTGGATTTTGGCAATTTTCTTAAAAATTTGAAGAATTCCTTCTAAACTTCTAAGCCTTCTAACGTCCTAAAAAAATAAAATGACATTTCAAAAATGATGCCAACATAAAGTAGACATATGGGGAATGTTAAATAATAAATATTTTATGAGGTATCACTTTCTGTTTTAAAAGCAGAGAAATTTAAATTTAGAAAAATTGAGAATTTTTCAAATTTTTGGGTAAATTTGGGATTTTTTCATAAATAAAGGTGAAATATTTTGACTCAAATTTATGACTATCATGAAGTACAATGTGTCACGAGAAAACAATCTCTGAATGTCTTGGATAAATAAAGGCGTTCCAAAGTTATTACCACATAAAGTGAGATATGTCCGTTTTGCTAAATTTGGCCTGGTCAGGAAGGGGCAAAGGGCCCAGATGGGAAGTGGTTAAAGGGAGTCTGTCACCTATCTGACCGGTTTTAAACAGGTGACATTGTTCAGTGGGGCACAAAGACATGACACAGATGTTACCCGTGCTTAGCTCTTCAGATGCTTCAAATCGCCCAAAAAGTCGTTTTTATCATATGCTAATGAGCCGTTGTAAGTACCAGTGGCGGAGAGTTTTCTGTAAGTGCCCAAGTTCCCCCGCCTCACTCGCACCTAACTCCCCCCCTCAGTAAGCTCAGGCCAGCCCTGTGACATCATATTTCCCTATAGGCTGTTGCCCACTGTGGGCAGAGGGACAGGGATATGGATTGCGCATGCACTAGTTACTGGCGTGAAATTGGCGCATGCGCACTGCATATCTCTGTGCTTCTGACCACAGTGGGCAGAACACTGCGCATGCCCGGGCCCGGCAGTGATGCGCGAACAGCCCATAGGGAAATATGATGTCACAGAGCCACAGGGCTGGCCTGAGCTTACTGAGTGGCGGAGTGAGGCGGGGGAACTTGGGCACTTTCAGAAAACTCTCCGCCCCTTGGCACTTGCGACGGCAAACGACTTTTTGGGCGATTTGAAGCATCAGAAGAACTAAACACGGGTAACATCTGTGTCATGTCTTTGTGCCCCACTGAACAATGTGATCGGTTTGAAACCGGTCAGGTAGGTGACAGACTCCCTTTAAAGGGAACCTGTCATCAACGTTATGCTGATCTCACTGAGGGCAGCATAAAATAGTGACAGAAATGCTGATGTCAGCGGTGTGTCACTCATGAGCTAAAAGTAAGTGGTTGCCGAGAACCAACATCATAATCATTGCAGCACAAGCCTAGAAAAGAGTCACATCTACTTAAGGCCTCATGCACAGTTGTTTTTCTCGGCCTCCATTCCGTTTTTTTTTGCAGGTAGAATGGGGACTTATTAATTTCAATGGGTCAGCAAAAAAATGCTGATAGTTCATCCGTTTGTGTTCCGCATCCGTTGTCCGTGTTTCCCTTCAGCAAAAAAAATAGTGCATGTCCTACTTTTTTCACATTTGCAGACAAGGATAGGCATTTATTACAAGGGATCTGTGGAAAAAAAAACGGATCCTCCAAAAAAACATATGCTGCATCCGTTTTTTTGGGCGGACGCAAGAAACAACTGTCGTGTGCATGAGGCCTAAGAGTCATGGTTAGGCTACATTCACACGACCGTAAGTGTTTTGCGGATCCGCAAAGAAAAACGGATTACATCCGTATGCCATCCGTTTTTTTTTTTGCGGATCCATTATAACAATGCCTAAAACGGACAAGAATAGGACATGTTCTATTTTTTTGGTGTGCTGTCCGCCTTTTTTGCGGACCCATTGAAATGAATGGGTCGGCATCCTATCTGCAAAAAAAACGGACGGACACGGTAACAAACAACGTTTGTGTGCATGTAGCCTTATTCCTAATCTCCTGCTCTCTCGCCCATCTGCTGACGATTGGCAGTTCTCTCCTAGAGAGAGAAAGGGAGAAAACTAGGTAGAAGACGTCAGTCATCAGCAGGTGGGCAGGAAGTCATGAATAACCAGGACTCTTCTCAGGTGGCCGGGACTCTTTTCCAGGCCCAGTCTGTAATGATTGTGATGTTGGTTCTCGGCAACCACTTACTTTTTACTTATAAATGACAGATCACTGAAATCAACTCACCTGTCTCTACTTTACAAGTTTCAGTTCTCCCACCTCTGTCACCTCCCTCCAACTCTTGATTGACAGGGCCAGGCAGCGTGTTCGCATCCTCCTGCCGGTCCCGAGTGCATGGTAAATCTAGCGTCTGCACCGTGCCGTTCAGTATTCGGCCGTTCAGGAGGCTCGCTGGCTGCCGACTTCCTTACAGCGCCTGCGCTGAATAGTGAACGCCGCAGGCGCGAGATTTACCATGCGCTCAGGGCCGGCAGGAGGATGCGAACAATGCCTGGCCCTGTCAATCAAGACTTGGAGGGAGGTGACAGAGGTGGGAGAACTGAGCCTCTAGGAGCAGGAGCAATGTCAGCCAGTTTAATTTAGGTATTTCTGGTGACCGAAACCCTATAAAGGATATAAAGGAATTGGCACTGAATCTGTGGTGGAACTTAAAAAACTAACCCTCACCCATAATTACTTTTCATTTTGTGAAAGCATGCACCTACAGACACCAGTACAGCAATGGGGAGCAAAATGGCACCACCATATTCAAATCTGTTTATTTCCAAGCTTGAAGGTGACTCCCTGTCCTCCCGCCTCATCAACCCTCTGGCCGAGTATCGTTACATTGATGTAGATTATCTAGACTGGACCTGAACAACTAAAAACATACCAAGAACGCATCAATCAGTTTCATCCCACAATCAATTTAAAGGGAACCTGTCACCAGGATTTTGGGTATAGAGCTGAGGACATGGGTTACTAGATGGCCGCTAGCACATCCGCAATACCCAGTCCCCATAGCTCTGTGTGCTTTCATTGTGTAAAAAAAACTATTTGATACATATGCAAATTAACCAGAGATGTGTCCTGTATGTGAGATGAGTCGGGGACAGGTTCATTTGCATATATATCAAATCTGTTTTTTTTACACAATAAAAGCACACAGAGCTATGGGGACTGGGTATTGCGGATGTGCTAGCGGCCATCTAGCAGCCCATGTCCTCAGCTCTATACACAAAATCCCGGTGACAGGTTCTCTCAACTACTCCTTTACTAAAATATACTTTTTAGACAATATCATCCAGAACAATAAAACAGAAACAACTTTTTTTTATCAGAGACCAACTGGCCATACAACATACCTCAGATGGGACAGTTTGGGACAAATGTCCTACTGGGGGTCTCTACGTTGGTGAAATCGGTCAAAAATTTAGAACAAACTCATCGCCACACAATAAAAGAGAAAGGAAAGATTTGCCTGTACCTAAACACTTTTGCAGTCCTGACCACAACATCACAGACATGAAAGTATTGATATTAAAAACGGAATTTCAAATCTCAGAACAGGAGAATCTGGGAATACAAGTTCATAATGACCTTTGACACACTCCGATCAGGAATAAACGTGTCTCATGGATTTATGTCCTTCTACTTCTCTTAAGGAATGTGGCCCTCAGACCTCTTGGGTTCATCGCATTCATGGTCTGGATATCTATAAAATGACAATAAAACTTTCACACTCCTTATCTGTAATCCTTATCCATAAGAGCTCCAACAATTTACTGCCACAACTGTTTGTTTCCTTCTCCACAGATTGATCTGCTTGACATCACTTGTCTCATCTACCTCATTATTCCTATGTACTTTGGTGTATAAGAGGCCCATGTAGCCTCGGAAGCTTGCAATTGTGTCATCATCTCTGGATTTACACAGGACGATTCTGCAGCCGATTGTCGGGAAGGAAGTGTTCAGTGAAGGAGATGTATTTACATGCAGAGATCTCCTTCACGTTATGAGGATGAGGGAACTCTATTGCGAACCCTTGTCTTCAAACAGATCCATGGTCAGCAGATCAGTGTTTAGACCACACGATCTGCTGCCCAGAAATTATGGTCGGTGGTACCTGCATGAACGACAGGATCGCCCGAAGAACGTGTTTTTCGCTCGTTCATCGGGTGATTGGCAGCCCATTTACACAGGCTGATTGTCAGGAACGACCATTTCCGATAATCTGGACGATTATTGGCTTGTGTAAATGCTGCTTAGAGTTAGCAACCACTGAAGAATAAAACTTTTTTTTAGCCCCTTTAATAGCCGCACTCCTTGCCTTGCCTGGATAAACAATAAAGAGTCCTAGGACTCTAGTGAGTGGCTTTCATTCTACTGATTGGTGGGGTTTCCGAGGAGCTGACTACCCCCCTCCCCCCGATCATACATTGGCAGCAGGACATGAAATAGCACTCAAGTGCGAACACCACAGAGTTTTATACACTGTTGATTCCCCTTTAAGGCCTCATGCACATGACCATATATATATAGTTTGCGGACTGCAAATTGTAGATCTAAAAAATACGTATACCGTCCGTGTTGCACCTGCATTTTTTTGTGGCCAAGTATATAGGACATGTTCTATCTTTTTGCAAAACGGACATACAGATGCAGAAAGCACACAGATCCTCCGTCCACTCTGCAAAAAGAATATGTCCGCAAAATGTAGACCATGGACCAAAAAACA
This sequence comes from Bufo bufo, assembly GCF_905171765.1. Classification (NCBI taxonomy): domain Eukaryota; kingdom Metazoa; phylum Chordata; class Amphibia; order Anura; family Bufonidae; genus Bufo; species Bufo bufo. The sequence continues at coordinate 661,568,663 of NC_053391.1, forward strand.
TGCGGACGGCACACAGACTGCATCTGTATTTTGCATATCTGCAATTTGCAGACCTCGAAATAGATATGGGCATGTGCATAAGGCCTAAGCATAACAGAGTGGAGGGGGGTGGTCTTTCCAATATGAACTTCCTCCAACAAGAAAAAGTAATCCAAAAGGATCCTTATCTTTCTCTACATCAGTCTTTGGGAGAACCTCATTAGATGGTGGGTGGCGGGTTCAGCTGATATTCATGTAATATCTGTGACTGTCTTGAATGGGTTTTCCAGGACTTTCAGTGCCTTGCATAAGTATTCACCCCCTTGACTTTTTTTTTTTTTTGTATTTTGGTGCCTCACAATCACAGCTCCAAGTCGCTTTGGATAAGTCTCTATGAGCAGTCGCCACATCTTACCACTGGGATTTTTGCCCATTCCTCCTTGCAAAACTGCTCCAGCTCCTATGTACAGATACTGCAGTCTCTGCTGTGGAACTCTGCGGCTCCTCCAGGGTTACCTTAGTTCTCTGTACTGGCTCTCTGATTAATGCCCTCCTTGCCCGGTCCGTGAGTTTTGGTGGGCGGCCGTCTCTCGGCAGGTTTGCTGTTGTGCCATGTTCTTTCCATTTGGTTATGATAGATTTGATGCTGCTCCTGGGGATCATCAAAGATTTAGATTTTTTTTATAACCTAAGGCCCCTTGCAGATGAACGTCGTGGATTAGGTCCGGATGCGCTGCAGGTGCGTTCCGGGAAAATCGCACGATTCTGCAAGCAAGTTCAGTGAGTTTTTTCTGCATTCCGTTTTCAATTGCGTTCCGTTGTTCATTTTTTTCCGCACGAGTGAAATGCGTTTTAATGTGTTTTTCACGGGCATGATAAAAAACAGAATTTTTACTAACAACATCTCTTAGCAACCATCCGTGAAAATTGCATCCGCACTTGCTTGCAGATGCAATGCATTTTTCAGGCAGACCCATTCACTTCTATAGGGCCAGCTGTCACGGCGGACAGGATGCAAGATACACAGAATGTCAACAAACAAGTGTTTAGGCAAGAAGCTGGGGATAAAGGTCACCTCCTGACAAATCCCTACCAGCTCTCCCTAGACTTCTATGCCCACGCTCAGACCCTGAAGGTGGGAATGAACGTGTCCTCGTGCCTAGGCTGAAGATTGCCTAAAATCCCTAAGATGGTGAAAGGGGGAAAGAGGCAGCCTGCTCCCTCAGATCTGGAGGGGGCAGGCGTCCCTCTAACAGCCTAGACAGACAACCACAAGATAAACAAAACCAACTTATCTTTCTGAGCAGGAACAGCAAATCCTTCCTTCATCTGAGCCAGACAAAAGCTATAACCCGCACAGGACACTGGGAGTGGGCGTAATTTAAACTCAAACCAACGGCCCAACCCAGCGCACCTGAAGGGAGGCGGATATAGCTCAACTCCAAAACAAAGGGCTACACACCTGCTGCTAACCTGGCAGACCTCCGCACATAGCCTGAGCAGGGCATGACAGTACCCCCCCTTCTACGGGTGACATCCGGACACCCCGGCCCAACTTTATCCGGGTGAGATCTGTTAAAAGCCCTCACCAGTCGGCTGGCAATAGCATCCACAGCCGGAACCCACATCCTCTCCTCAGGGCCGTATCCCCTCCAGTGTACCAGGTACTGAAGGGAACCCCGAAGAACTCTTGAGTCCAGATCCCTGGAGATCTCGAACTCTAAATTTCCATCAACCAGAACAGGGGGAGGAGGCAATGGCGATGGTTTCACCAGTTTCACATATTTCTTCAGTAAAGACTTGTGGAACACATCATGGATCCTCCAAGTCTGTGGAAGATCCAGACGAAACGCTACTGGATTGACCACCGCACATATTTTGTAAGGTCCAATAAATCTTGGACCCAGTTTCCAAGATGGTACTCTCAGTTTAATATTTTTAGTAGATAACCACACCAGATCACCCACACACAGGTCCGGACCAGTCATACGTCTCTTGTCAGCCATTCGCTTATACCACTCACCCATCTTCTCCAAATTCACTTGGATCCTCCGCCAGATAGAAGACAAGGCAGAATAAAATCTCTCCTCCTCTGGCATCCCAGAGGAACTAGTCCCAGAAAAGGTACCAAACTGAGGATAAAAACCGTATGCGACTTACCCGTGGTTATTCAAAGCAAACTCTGCTAGGGACAAGAATGAGGACCAGTCCTCCTGATTCTCAGCCACAAAATTTAACCTGGTAAAGAACAGTGACCATCTGGCCTGTCTAGGATTCAGAAGCTTGGCAGATTGCAGGTAAGCCAAATTCTTATGATCCGTATATACTGTAACGGGATGAGATGCCACCTCCAACCAGTGACGCCATTCCTCAAAGGCCAATTTGATGGCCAGCAATTCCCTATCTCCTACATCATAATTCCTCTCGGCGACCGAGAGCTTCTTGAAAAAAAAAGCACACGGAACCCATTTGCCAGGAGATGAACCCTGTGACAGCACTGCTCCAACCCCCACTTCTGATGCATCAACCTCCACCACGAAAGGCTGAGACACATCGGGCTGCACCAGAATGGGAGCAGACGCAAAACATTTCTTAATAGGCGAAAAGGCCTGCAATGCCTCATCCGACCAGACAGAGACGTTGGCGCCCTTCTTAGTCATATCGGTCAGAGGTTTTACAATGGTAGAATAGTTCAAGATACATTTTATAATAATTAGTAAACCCCAAAAACCGCATCAAAGCTTTCTGATTCTCCGGTCGGTCCCATTCCAGAACCGCCCGGACCTTTTCGGGGTCCATACGAAAACCAGAGTCAGAAAGCAGATATCCCAAGAACGGAAGCTCCTGCACCGAAAACACACATTTCTCCAATTTGGCATATAATTTATTCTCCCGAAGGATCGTCAAAACCTGTCTCACGTGATCCTGATGGGTCTTCAGATCAGGAGAGTAAATTAGAATGTCATCCAAGTTAACTACCACTAACCTCCCCACAAAATGATGGAAAATGTTATTGACGAATCGCTGAAATACCGCTGGCGCGTTAGTTAACCCAAAAGGCATAACCAGATTCTCGAAATGACCCTCGTGCGTGTTGAAGGCCGTTTTGCACTCATCCCCTTCCTTGATTCTGATCAGATTGTAGGCCCCTCTTAAATCCAACTTGGAGAACACCTTGGCTCCAACAATCTGATCAAAAAGATCGGAGATCAAAGGGGATACGGATAACGGACCGTAATACGGTTCAATTCTCGGAAATCCAAACAAGGTCTCAGCAATCCATCCTTTTTCTTTACAAAGAATAAGCCCACTGCCACCGGAGACTTAGATGGTCTAATATGGCCTTTTGCCAAACTCTCGGCAATATACTTGCGCATGACCTCTCTTTCAGGTTGAGAAAGATTGTAAAGCCGAGACTTTGGCAACTTAGCCCCTGGGATGAGATTAACTGGACAATCATAGTCACCATAAGGGGGCAATTCCTGAGCCCCACCCTCCGAAAAGACATCCGCAAAATCTGAGAGATACTGAGGTAGAGCCGTAGTAGACACCCCTGAGATAGATGTGCCAAGACAATTGTCCGAACAAAATTCACTGCAACCAATTATCTGTCTTGCTTGCCAATCTATAATTGGGTTATGTTTTGTCAACCACGGTAACCCTAAGACTATAGGAGCGGGCAAGTCCTTCATGGCAAAACAAGACATGATCTCAACATGTGAATCACCCACCCTTAACAGAATACCATGAGCAATATGAGTGAGACTCCTTTGAGAAAGAGGGGAAGAATCAATTGCGAAAACCGGAATCTCTCTTTCTAAAGTGCAAGTACTTAGACCAAGATTTTGAAGAAAAAGAAAATCAATAAGGTTTACCCCAGCACCACAGTCAATGAATACTTCAACAACAAAAAATTCTTGAGTCTAGCGCCACCATAGCTGGATAGAGAAAACGAGTATTACAGGGAGTTTGCATACCTGCTTGCTCTACCACCACATTCACACTACCAAGAGTCAGGGATGTTTTTTTCTTTTCTTTAAGTAAACCTCTTTGTGATTCTTTCTCATCAACATGCGGTTTAACAAAAGGACAAGCAAAAATAAAATGACCACTTTTTCCACAGTAATAACATAGTTTATGCAACCTCCTAAAGTTCCTATTACCAGAACGGAAAGACACCTGACCCAACTGCATGGGTTCCTCCCCCACCCCAGAGTTACATGTCATATCACCCTGGGGAGCAGGTGAGACGAAAGCACTCACAGAAGGCATCCCTTGCGTGGAGGGAACCTTACACCTTTCTCTAATACGTCTATCTAACCGTACTGCCAAAGACATAGCATTCTCCAATGTATCCGGGTACTCATGAAAAGCAAGGGCATCTTTCAATCTCTCAGATAACCCCTGACAAAACTGACTACGTAACGCGGGGTCATTCCATTCTGACTCGGTAGCCCATCTCCTAAACTCAACGCAGTAAGCCTCTGCAGTATGTTCACCTTGTAATAAATTACGCAATTTAGATTCCGCCATCGAGACCCGATCTGGATCATCATAAATTAATCCCAAGGCTTTAAAAAATTCTTCCACCGACCGGAGGGCCAGAGAACCGGACGGCAGAGAAAAGGCCCAGGATTGCGTGTCCCCTTTAAGCAGGGAAATGATTATCCCTACCATCTGACTCTCATCACCAGACGAAGATGGACGCAGCCGAAAATACAGCTTGCATGACTCTTTAAAGCGGATAATGTCATCCACACCCCCTGCAAATCTATCAGGGAGAGCGACTTTGGGCTCCCCATAAATTTGACTTCCTCCTATAGCACCTGATGCCAGAGCATTCTGACACCGTGTGACCGAATTACGCAGATCCGCAACCTCTAGGGATAATCCCTGCATGTGATCAACTAGCGCATCAATTGACTCCATCTCAAAACAGCTGAGAAATGGCAGTCAAAGTATTGGCGGGTTATAATGTCATGGCAGACAGGATACAAGATACACAGAATGTCAACAAACAAGTGTATAGGCAAGAAGCTGGGGATAAAGGTCACCTCCTGACAAATCCCTACCAGCTCTCCCTAGACTTCTATGCCCACGTTCAGACCCTGAAGGTGGGAATGAACGTGTCCTTGTGCCTAGGCTGAAGATTCCCTAAAATCCCTAAGATGGTGAAAGAGGGATAGAGGCAGCCTGCTCCCTCAGACCTGGAGGGGGCAGGCGTCTCTCTAACAGCCTAGACAGACAACCACAAGATAAACAAAACCAACTTATCTTTCTGAGCAGGAACAGCAAATCCTTCCTTCCTCTGAGCCAGACAAAAGCTATAACCCGCACAGGACACTGGGAGTGGGCGTAATTTAAACTCAAACCAATGACCCCACCCAGTGCACCTGAAGGGAGGCAGATATAGCTCAACTCCAAAACAAAAACAAAAGGCTACACACGTGCTGCTAACCTGGCAGACCTCTGCACATAGCCTGAGCAGGGCATGACACCAGCGTTGCGTAAAAAAACCTGCAGAATATAGAACATGCTGCGATTTTCACGCAACGCACTAGTGATGCATGAAAAACAACGCTCATATACACAACTCCCTTGAAATGAATGGGTCAGGATTCAGTGCGAGTGCTATGCGTTCACATCATGCATTGCACATGTGTGGAATACTCGCTCGTGTGAAAGGGGCCTAACCCTGACTTGTACTTCTCAACAACATTGTCCCTTACATGTTTGGAGAGTTTCTTGGCCTTAATGGCAGTGTTTGGTTAGTGATGCCTCTTGCTTTAGGTGTTGCAGCCTCTGGGGCCTTTCAAAAAAGGTGTGTATATGTAATGACAGATCATGTGACACTTAGATTGCACACAGGTGGACATTATTTCACTAATTATGTGACTTCTCAAGGTAATTGGTTGCACCAGAGCTTTTTATGGTCTTCCTAACAAAGGGGGTGAATACATACGCACATGCCAATTTTCTGTTTTCTATTTCTAAACAATAGTTTTATTTATATATTTTTCTCATTTCACTTCACCAACTTAGACTATTGTGTTCTGATCCATCGCAGAAAATCCAGATTAACGAAACATTGAACTTTTAAGGCTGTAATGTAACAAAATGCGAAAAAAGTCAAGAGGGGTGAATACTTTTGCAAGGCACTGTAGATATTGATGACCTATCTTCAGGATAGGTCATGAATTTCAGGTGGGTAGGGGTCCAACACATAGCACCCCCATCGATCAGCTGTCAGTGTCCATGATGGCTAACCTCTCGTACTCCAGCTGTGATGAAACTACGACTCCCAGCATTGTCCATTCATTTCTATGGAGTTCTCAGAACAGCCAAGCAAGTGTACTTCTTGGGAGTCATAGTTTTACCGCAGCTGGAGTGCCGGAGGTTAGCCATCACCGGTCTATAAAGTGTACAGAGCAGAAGCAGACAGCTCCATACACTGTTTAGTGGCAGTTCTGGGGTACTGCAGCTCAACTCTTATTCAAGTAAATGGGAGCTGCAGTATACCAGCACCGGAAACTAAGGAGTGGACGCAGCCTTCTGCTTCCGCCCTGTATAGTGTATAGTTTCCAGCCTTGAAACAGCTGAGTGTTGGACACCCACCGATGTGATATTGACGACCTATCCTGAGCCCAGAGAACCCTCTTCAAAGCCTATTGACTTATAATGTACTTTAGTGCCCATGCACGTACATATTCTGCAGCGCTGTACATAGATTGTCATCACTCACCCTGGTACCTGTCACGATGAGCCAGCTCCGCAAGACAGATCCCGTGGTGGTCCTCCATCTGTACATGAGCAGACTGATGTGATGACTACACAGGATTCCATATTCAACATGGTCAATGACAGATTACCCACCCGGCCAGAAATGGCATGTGCCTTGCATAAGAGGTTCAGTATCTACCAATGTAAAGGGATTTTCCAAGTAAACAAAGCTTAAAGTTGACGTCCGCCCATCTGTTTAGTCTACATGGGTGCACATTTCAGCTCTGTTCCTGAAGCACCATGAGCCTGTTTTTGATGCAATGCTCCAAGAGCCACCCCCCCCCCCCCCCATACAAATAGTTTAATTCTAGCTTCCTGCAACCAACACTAGGGGGAGCTGCTGTATGAAGATTGCAATGTTACACTGCAACATCACATCTAATGATTGTCAATGGGCTGTATTGCAACATGCGACCGCTTGTGCAACCCTTTTGGAATCTTTGGTAGCAAGTCGCATACGGCTTTGCCATCACAGAGCACAAGGCAAGTTGCATGCAGCTGATTCCTCTCTGCAATGTATTAACCCCTTCTCATTAATAGCTTTCCCCATAGCCGCCTGATGCCTGCTGTTTTATACAGCACACACTAGGGCTGCACGATATGGGAATTTTGTGCGATTGCGATTAGGACCCTAATTTTAAGGGAATTGTGCTAGAGGTCTATTTGCTTGGATTTTCCCATATGAGCCGCTGACGCGGCTGGGTATGACATAGTTATAGGGGATCTGTGGATGGCACTGTTATGGGGATCTGTGGATGATGCACTGTTATGGGGGATCTGTGGATGGCACTGTTATGGGGGATCTGTGGACGACACACTGTTGTGGGGGATCTGTGGATGACGCTGTGTTGTGGGGGGATCTGTGGATGACGCTGTGTTGTGGGGGATCTGTGGATGACGCTGTGTTGTGGGGGATCTGTGGATGGCACTGTTGTGGGGGATCTGTGGATGGCACTGTTGTGGGGGATCTGTGGATGACGCTGTGTTGTGGGGGATCTGTGGATGACGCTGTGTTGTAGGGGATCTGTGGATGACGCTGTGTTGTAGGGGATCTGTGGATGACGCTGTGTTGTGGGGGATCTGTGGATGACGCTGTGTTGTAGGGGATCTGTGGATGACGCTGTGTTGTGGGGGATCTGTGGATGACGCTGTGTTGTGGGGGATCTGTGGATGACGCTGTGTTGTGGGGGATCTGTGGAGGACGCTGTGTTGTGGGGGATCTGTGGAGGACGCTGTGTTGTGGGGGATCTGTGGGGGACGCTGTTGTGGGGGGATCTGTGGGGACCGCTGTTGTGGGGGGGATCTGTGGGGGACGCTGTTGTGGGAGGGATCTGTGGGGGACGCTGTTGTGGGGGGGATCTGTGGGGGACGCTGTTGTGGGGGGATCTGTGGGGGACGCTGTTGTGGGGGGGATCTGTGGGGGACGCTGTTGTGGGGGGATCTGTGGGGGACGCTGTTGTGGGGGATCTGTGGGGGACGCTGTTGGGGGATCTGTGGGGGACGCTGTTGTGGGGGACGCTGTTGTGGGGGGATCTGTGGGGGACGCTGTTGTGGGGGGACGCTGTTGTGGGGGACGCTGTTGTGGGGGGACACTGTTGTGGGGGATGCTGTTGTGGGGGGACGCTGTTGTGGGGGACGCTGTTGTGGGGGATGTGTGCTATGACACATAGGGCCATGAGGGGGGGCAGCATAAGACATATAGCATCTTATGCTGGTCCCCCTCATGGCCCGATGTGTCCCCTCATGTGTCCTAAACTGTGCACATAACTGGCTTTGTGTGTAAAGTATTTTACTGGTGTGTGAAACAATCTCTCTCCTATTGATAACATGGCCGCCTCAGTACTCACTGTCACTATGAATGCACTACAGCGAGCGGCCCGGCCGGCGTGTGACTGACGTCCCTTAGTAACGCTCCTCCCATTTCAGAAAGCAGGAGCGTTACTAAGTGACGTCAGTCACACGCCGGCCGGCCCGCTCGCTACCGCTCGCTGCAGTGCATTCATCGTGACAGTGAGTACAGAGGCTGGACCTGTTATCAATAGGAGAGAGATTGTTTCACACACTAGTAAAATACTTTACACACAAAGCCAGTTATGTGCGCGGGGCCCCTTCATATATAATCGCGGCATTTTCGGGTCGGCCAAATCGCCATATCGCATTTGCCGATTATCGCGATTCGATTTTTTTTTCGATTTATCGTGCAGCCCTAGCACACACTGAGTAGCCAAGTCTGTGATTGGCGATAACGCCGATCACAGACTTTTCACGCCTCAGATGCCATGGACAATCGTGACCATAGCATCCGAGGAGTCAATTACCAGAAGTACTACGGTCCTGGTGACCAAAAGGCTTTCCCATGACGAGATCGTGGGAGCCATTCGGTTTGTATGGCAGCCTGGGGCCTTCTGAAGGTTTTGAGACCTGTCATAGCAAAAATCCTATGAGGGCTTGCTAGGAATGTAATGATTATCTCATAGACTGTAATGGTAAATCATTGCAGTCTGTGGGAGAAGCAAGCAGATTATGACATATTCAAGTTCCCTAGGGGGACTGAAAATAAACATGAAAAAATGTTTTTCTAAAGATTTAATAAAAATATGTAAAAATTCAAATAATCCCCTTTCTTTATTTTTAAAATAAATAAACAATTTTAAAAAATCATTAGCATTGCAGCTTCCCAAAATGCCAGAACTACTAAAACATAAAAGTATTTACCCTGTACAGTGAATGGAAATTAAAAAAAATGGCCTATCTATCTATCTATCTATCTATCTCATATCGATTATCTATCTATCTATCCGACCATCACACCTGTATGAGATTGTTGGACATTGTATTTCAAACCTGTGTATTATTAATACTTTCACCATATTTTGGATTGTGTTTGTCTAAATTTGCACATTTGTGGGAGAAGATTTTGCTCACAACCAGTGCTGCAATTCATCTCAAAGATGTTGGATGGGGTTGAGTTCAGGGTTCTGGGGGGTATTTACTAATGTCTTTGCTCCACAATAGTGGCTTAAAGAAAGTCACAAATAGTGGTGCACGCCACATGTGCGCAGTAAGTTGCGACTTTTTATGCTATAGAAAAGTGGCGAGAAAAGGGGGCAGAGCTTTGCCCAGCCCGCCGTATTTACTATAGCTTATACCAGAAACATTATAGCTGAAGTCTGCGCCAGCCCCTGGTTGGCATAGTCTTCGGTTTCTGGCGCACGGACTGCCAGAGGAACGCCCAATTTATTAAAAGACACCTGCCTCTTAATAATTTAGACACATCTCACTCCAGGGCACAGGGATCAAGACTGGAGTATGGGAAGGCTAGAATTGATAAATGGCCCTCATTGTCCTTATTGCCCTGACTTGGTGCCCAGGGGCACAGTCATGCTGGAACAAGCTGACTGGCCATAGACCCTACAGGGAGATTTCCTGGTGGGCCGATGCTCAGTGGGCCACCTAAGCCCTCCTCACGGCCACTGGGTACATAACATTTGGATGCTCTCAGTAGTAATTAATTCTAGGAGCATCAGGTACTTATGTTCCTGGACAGGGGCCACAGGTCCCCCTCCTGAATTTAACTGTATTGCCATCTTTAGGGTGGTGATACAGTTGAATACTGCAGCGGGGGCAGAAGGATTTTGTGCTGCACTGTGGTATTTGGTTCTGCAGGGGCGGTATTTTGTGCTGCACTATAGTATTGGCCCCGCCTACTTCTGTTTTTCCTGCCAACTTGTCTTGTCCCACCCTCTTTCAATTTGGACCCGCTTAAAACTAGGGTGGCCAGACGTCCAGTTTTAGGCAGGACATTCCGGTTTTCTGGCTCCCTTCCCTCCGTCCGGCGCAGGATCTGGACGGACGCAGGGATGTCCTCCTTTTCAGCAGCTCACGCTCAGACAGCAGCATTGTGCTGTCTGAACATGAGCTGCCGGCACAAACTGACTGACTAACAGGCTCCAGTCCTCTCACCCCCAGTCAGTCACTAAAGCCCGCAGACATGGCTAACTGAGGGTAAGAGAACCCCTTTAATGCTATGACTAAGATTGCTTGTATGATCAAAACGCGTAAGCATTAGTCTTATTGGTTTAACGTCCCTGGTGTTGGATTGCTATTTTCATGCCACTCCGTCGCCCCTGTCACTTGATTGCAGGTTGCCAGTGGTTGCTATGGCTTCTGGAGGCCAAGAATGGTAGGGTCTAATAGGCTGCAACACTGACAGGCAGACATAATACACTTTACTACATAAGTAGTGCAGTGTATTATGTAAGCACTGAAAGGATCACAGGTACAAGTGGGAATAATAAATATATTTAAAAAAAATTTAAAAAGTGAGTGTAAAATATGCAAAAAAAAATTGTATTTTTAACACTTAAAGAGGCTTCTTTATGGAAAAAGACAGTAAAAGAAAAACTGAAATGACCAAAACTATAAAATTATCCTGTTATTTAATCTAAATGGTGAACACCATTAAAAAAGAACAAAATAAAAGTAAAAAAAAATGCTTACAAATATATATCTATATCTATCTATCTTTCTATCTCATATCTGTCTATCTATTATCTATCTATTATCTATCTCATATCTATCTCATATCTATCTATCTATCTATTATCTATCTATCTATTATCTATCTATCTATCTATCTATCTATTATCTATCTATCTATCCTTATATCTATCTATCTATCTATCTATCTATCTCATATCTATCTATTATCTATCTATCTATCTATCTATCTATTATCTATCTATCTCATATCTATCTATTATCTATCTATCTCATATATATCTATCTATCCATCTACAGGGAGTGCAGAATTATTAGGCAAGTTGTATTTTTGAGGATTAATTTTATTATTGAACAACAACCATGTTCTCAATGAACCCAAAAAACTCATTAATATCAAAGCTGAATATTTTTGGAAGTAGTTTTTAGTTTGTTTTTAGTTTTAGCTATTTTAGGGGGATATCTGTGTATGCAGGTGACTATTACTGTGCATAATTATTAGGCAACTTAACAAAAAACAAATATATACCCATTTCAATTATTTATTTTTACCAGTGAAACCAATATAACATTGCAACATTCACAAATATACCGTATATGCCGGCGTATAAGACGACCCCCAACTTTTACACTGAAAATATAGAGTTTGGGATATACTCGCCGTATAAGACTACCCCTTTTTCAACACACAGCAGTACATTACTGCATCCCACCACCATCCCTGGGTACCTCTGCCATCCCTGAATCCCACCACCATCCCTGCATCCCACCACCATCCCTAGATACCACCGCCATCCCATGGTATCACCACCATCCCTGCATCCCACCACCATCCCTAGATACCACCGCCATCCCATGGTATCACCACCATCCCTGCATCCCACCACCTTCCTTGTCCTCCCTCCCTGCCTCCCAGACCCTAAACATGTGCCACCTATACCCTGAACATGTTTTTGTTATGTTATTCTTCATATTCACATTCACATATGCACATCTGCGCCGCACTTAGATACGCCGCACGGAGATATCGCACATGTGCAGGAGCGAGATGCGAGCGGCCGTGAGGATCCCGTGTATCCACGCTCGCCGCATGAAATCTCGCACATGTGCAGGAGCGAGATGCGAGCGGCCGTGAGGATCCTGTGTATCCACGCTCGCCGCATGAAATCTCGCACATGCGTAGGAGCGAGATGCGAGCGGCCGGGAGGATAGCGGTACAAGGAGCATACAAGGTACAGCGCGGGGGGGCATATGCCGTGGGTTACATCGCAGCTCTCAGCTGCTGGGGATACAATGCAATAGCCCGGGGTCTCTCTGTTCATAATTCGGGCGTCCCGGCACTGCAGCGCCCGCCATACCCTGCGTATAAGACGACCCCCGACTTTTGAGAAGATTTTCATGTGTTAAAAAGTAGTCTTATACGCAGGAATATACAGTACATTTCTGACATTCAAAAACAAAACAAAAACAAATCAGTGACCAATATAGCCACCTTTCTTTGCATGGACACTCAAAAGCCTGCCATCCATGGATTCTGTCAGTGTTTTGATCTGTTCACCATCAACATTGCGTGCAGCAGCAACCACAGCCTCCCAGACACTGTTCAGAGAGGTGTACTGTTTTCCCTCCTTGTAAATCTCACATTTGATGATGGACCACAGGTTCTCAATGGGGTTCAGATCAGGTGAACAAGGAGGCCATGTCATTAGATTTTCTTCTTTTATACCCTTTCTTGCCAGCCACGCTGTGGAGTACTTGGACGCGTGTGATGGAGCATTGTCCTGCATGAAAATCATGTTTTTCTTGAAGGATGCAGACTTCTTCCTGTACCACTGCTTGAAGAAGGTGTCTTCCAGAAACTGGCAGTGGGACTGGGAGTTGAGCTTGACTCCATCCTCAACCCGAAAAGGCCCCACAAGCTCATCTTTGATGATACCAGCCCAAACCAGTACTCCACCTTGCTGGCGTCTGAGTCGGACTGGAGCTCTCTGCCCTTTACCAATCCAGCCACGGGCCCATCCATCTGGCCCATCAAGACTCACTCTCATTTCATCAGTCCATAAAACCTTAGAAAAATCAGTCTTGAGATATTTCTTGGCCCAGTCTTGACGTTTCAGCTTGTGTGTCTTGTTCAGTGGTGGTCGTCTTTCAGCCTTTCTTATCTTGGCCATGTCTCTGAGTATTGCACACCTTGTGCTTTTGGGCACTCCAGTGATGTTGCAGCTCTGAAATATGGCCAAACTGGTGGCAAGTGGCATCTTGGCAGCTGCACGCTTGACTTTTCTCAGTTCATGGGCAGTTATTTTGCGCCTTGGTTTTTCCACAAGCTTCTTGCGACCCTGTTGACTATTTTGAATGAAACGCTTGATTGTTCGATGATCACGCTTCAGAAGCTTTGCAATTTTAAGAGTGCTGCATCCCTCTGCAAGATATCTCACTATTTTTAACTTTTCTGAGTCTGTCAAGTCCTTCTTTTGACCCATTTTGCCAAAGGAAAGGAAGTTGCCTGATAATTATGCACACCTAATATAGGGTGTTGATGTCATTAGACCACACCCCTTCTCATTACAGAGATGCACATCACCTAATATGCTTAATTGGTAGTAGGCTTTCGAGCCTATACAGCTTGGAGTAAGACAACATGCATAAAGAGGATGATGTGGTCAAAATACTCATTTGCCTAATAATTCTGCACGCAGTGTATTGATCTCATATCTATCTATCTATCTATCTATCTATCTATTATCTATCTATCTATCTATTATCTATCTATCTATCTATCTATTATCTATCTATCTATCTATTATCTATCTATCTATCTATCTATCTATCTATTATCTATCTATCTATTATCTATCTATCTATCTATCTATCTATCTATCTATTATCTATCTATCTATCTATCTATCTATCTATCTATTATCTATCTATCTATCTATCTATCTATCTATCTATCTATTATCTATCTATCTATCTATCTATCTATTATCTATCTATCTATCTCATATCTGTCTATCTATCTACCAAACAAACACCTTTGGTATTTACCGAATCTAAAAATGCCCAAACTATTCAAATCTAACAGTATTTATCCTGCACAGTAAAAGCCATAATGGAAAAACAAGCAAAACTATTAAACTATAAATGTATTTTTCCTGCATTGTGAATGGAAAAAAACAAGCAAAATGTTTTTGGTCTTCTCATCCTCTGCAAAAATAATTGAATAAAAAGTGATCAAAAAGTCATATCTACCTCAAAATGGGACTAATAAAAACTACAGGTTGCCCCCAACAACAAGCCCTCGCACAGCTCTGTAGAAGAAAATATAAAGTTATGGTGCCAGAATATGTTGATGCAACTTTTTTCAGAGTTATTTTTTTTTACAGTAGTAAAATATAACAAAAGCATATAATAAAAACCTTTTAAATTAGGTATGGCCATAATCATACTGACCCCTCTGAATACAGTCTTCACATAATTTTTAGTGCACAGTATATTTCTATTTCAATGTCACCCAACAAAGATTTTTTCATCCCATTTTCAGTAGGTAATTTGGTAAATTACTGTAAATGGAGGCATTAAAAAATAACGCTTGTCTCACAAAAAACAAACCCATATATGGTGCTACTGAAAAATACAACTGGTACCTAAAAAACAAACAAAAAAACAACAACACCAAGATGCAAAGGGGGAAAACATGAAAATGATTGTAGTCTTGGAGGACTTATAGGGGTCATCTAACCTCAAACACTGGTGACATATGGCTAGGTTATGCCACAAATGTCAGATAGGTGTGGGTCCCACTATGGGTATACATTGCAAGATCCCTGCAAAAATCTATGTGATCATTCTGATTATTGCAAATCTGATTTCTATGCATTACTGTGATGAACAGAACAGTCTCTGTCACTGACCTTTACAGTACATTGCTTCTGTTGCACTCAGACTGCATTCTCACTAACCTCCACCAGAGGGCTCTCTTATACATTAATGATTTTAATCCAATTCTCACACTACCTGCAATTACACCGTTTGTCCACTAGATGCCGCAGTAGAGAATGTGTGAACATACCAGGATTACCCAGTCTCTCACACACAATGAAAGTCTCTGTACTGGGAAAGTGCTGGGTACACTTAGTATGAGCAGACTGGGCTGACAACAAGCAGCAAGAAAAGTTACAAAAATTACTACTTTCCTCCCCAGGTTTATGCTTGTGCCTATAGGAGGTGACTGTGCACACAGTACAGCGCAGGGAAGCACTTTATCTGGAACTTGGAGAAACTTGAGAGAAGAGAAGATTTGAAGAACAAGTTTCTGGAGCCTCCGGCAGCCTGGGAAAATCTCTTCCACAGTTCATCAGAGAAGAATGCATTTCTCCCATCTGAGGGTGCAGGCTGGAGTTTCATAAGGTAAGGCTGCTGGGGATGTTCACAGATGTAGCAGAGCTGAGTTTATCTCACTGTTTCTTTTATGCACTTGATCACGGTGACTGAGTTAGGCCTCTTGCACACAAACGTATTTTCTTTCCGTGTCCGTTCGTTGTTTTTTTTTGCAGACTGTATGCGGAACCATTCACATCAATGGGTCCGCAAATAAAACGGAAGTTAGGCTACATCCACACGAACGTTGTTTGTTTCCGTTCCGTTTTTTTTTTTTTGCGGTTAGGATGCGGACCCATTCATTTCAATGGGTGCGCAAAAAATGCGGACAGCTCTCCGTGTGCTGTCCGCATCAGTATGTCCGTTCCGTAGCCCCACAAAAAAAATAGAACATGTCCTATTCTTGTCCGTTTTTAGGCATGGTTACAATGGATCCGCAAACATACGGATGCAATTTGCGGACCTCAAAACACATACGGTTGTGTGCATGTAGCCCTAACTCCGTGAGCATTCCGTTTCCGTATGTCCGTATTTCCGTTCTGCAAAAAAATAGAACATGTCCTATTATTGTCCGCATTACGTACTGTACTATGAAGGGCCAGCTGTTCCGTTTCTTAAAATACGGAATGCACACGGATGTCATCCGTTTGGTTTTTTTGCGGACCGCAAAATACATACGGTCGTGTGCAAGAGGCCTCAAGATCAGGCAGCAGGATTACCTGCAGTCCTATGTAAAAAAAAAAAAATAAGTAACACATTGGGATTAGAGATGAGCGAATTTCATATTTTGAAATTGGTTCACGCTTCGTTTGGTGGTAAAAGCAGAATTGCGTTATGGATTCCGTTACCACGGACCATAACGCAATTGTATGATGGAATGCATAAGGGAATGTCTTTTTGCCTCTAAAGGCATTCCATTATGCATTCCGTCATACAATTGCGTTATGGTCCGTGGTAACGGAATCCATAACGCAATTCTGCTTTTACCACCAAACGAAGCGTGAACCAATTTCAAAATATGAAATTCGCTCATCTCTAATTGGGATATCACTAGTTTTGCCAAATGACACGCTCATCAAGACTACATCTGAGAAGATCGGCTCTGCTACATGTTTTTCTGTTCTGATTGACTTTTTATCTATTTTTAATATACTCTTAGGCAACATGCTGCGCCTCAGTGTTTGCAGAACTATAACTCCCAGCATGGCCTGAGGACGCAGCAGGTTCCTGTGTAGATGGTGACCCGGCCTTGTGCACCTCAATCATCTTCACATTTGTAAGTTAGGAGGTGATAAAGAATTTTTTTAAATCTTGAGTTTAAATTGTTTATTTCTGATCATACTTGTATCCTGTATCTGAGTCTGGAAAAGATGGGTGACAACCAGGATGGCTGCAATTCACTCCCTCGGGGGTTGTCACTGACTTTCTCACAGTCTTGAACAGCAAATCTAAATGTAATTGAATGCGTGCACTCCTGTAGCGCAGCAGATTAAGGATTTAGTGAGAGCGGGCTGACAACCGATATTCGGACACCCTAGCGCTCATTGTCACCCAGCTCTCACAGAGTCCTAACCTACAAATCAGCATGGTTGAGCATTGACAAAAACCTGGGTCATATCAAGAGGCGTAACCAGAGGGGCCCGTAGTAAACTTGGAATGGGGCCTCGCTCCACTATGAGCATCTTCAGCAGCAAGAAACAGCATGAAAAGCTTATGAAATTTTTGGTCTCGCTAATGCGCACAGATAATGCACACAGTGATGTCATAATACAGGAATAATAGACACAGTGATGTCACAGTACAGGGATAATAAACACAGTGATGTCACAGTACAGGGATAATAAACAGTGATGTCACAGTACAGGGATAATAAGTGATGTCACAGTACAGAGATAATAAACACAGTGATGTCACAGTACAGGGATAATAAACACAGAGATGTCACAGTACAGAGATAATAAACACAGTGATGTCACAGTCCAGGGATAATAAACACAGTGATGTCACAGTACAGGGATAATAAACACAGTGATGTCACAGTACAGAGGTAATAAACACAGTGATGTCACAGTACAGAGATAATAAACACAGTGATGTCACAGTACAGGGATAATAAACACAGTGATGTCACAGTACAGGGATAATAAGTGATGTCACAGTACAGAGATAATAAACACAGAGATGTCACAGTACAGAGGTAATAAACACAGTGATGTCACAGTACAGAGATAATAAACACAGTGATGTCACAGTACAGAGATAATAAACACAGTGATGTCACAGTACAGAGATAATAAACACAGTGATGTCACAGTACAGGGATAATAAACACAGTGATGTCACAGTACAGGGATAATAAGTGATGTCACAGTACAGAGATAATAAACACAGAGATGTCACAGTACAGAGGTAATAAACACAGTGATGTCACAGTACAGAGATAATAAACACAGTGATGTCACAGTACAGGGATAATAAACACAGTGATGTCACAGTACAGGGATAATAAACACAGTGATGTCACAGTACAGGATTAATAAACACAGTGATGTCACAGTACAGGGATAATAAACACAGTGATGTCACAGTACAGGGATAATAAACACAGTGATGTCACAGTACAGGGATAATAAACACAGTGATGTCACAGTACAGGGATAATAAACACAGTGATGTCACAGTACAGGGATAATAAACACAGTGATGTCACAGTACAGAGATAATAAACACAGTGATGTCACAGTACAGGGATAATAAACATAGTGATGTCACAGTACAGGAATAATAAACACAGTGATGTCACAGTACAGAGATAATAAACACAGTGATGTCACAGTGCAGGGATAATAAACACAGTGATGTCACTGTACAGGGATAATAAACACAGTGATGTCACAGTACAGAGATAATAAACACAGTGATGTCACAGTACAGGGATAATGCACACAGTGATGTCATAATACAGGAATAATAAACACAGTGATGTCACAGTACAGGGATAATAAACACAGCGATGTCACAGTACAGGGATAATAAACACAGTGATGTCACAGTACAGGGATAATAAACACAGTGATGTCACAGTACAAGGATAATAACCACAGTGATGTCACAGTACAGGGATAATAAACACAGAGGTGTCACAGTACAGGGATAATGCACACAGTGATGTCATAATACAGGAATAATACACACAGTGATGTCACAGTACAGGGATAATAAACACAGTGATGTCACAGTACAGGAATAATAAACACAGTGATGTCACTGTACAGGGATAATAAACACAGTGATGTCACAGTACAGGGATAATAAACACAGTGATGTCACAGTACAGGGATAATAAACACAGTGATGTCACAGTACAGAGATAATAAACACAGTGATGTCACAGAACAGGGATAATGCACACAGTGATGTCACAGTACAGAGATAATAAACACAGTGATGTCACAGTACAGGGATAATAAACACAGTGATGTCACAGTGCAGGGATAATAAACACAGTGATGTCACAGTGCAGGATAATAAACACAGTGATGTCACAGTACAGAGATAATACACGCAGTGATGTCACAGTACAGGGATAATAAACACTGTGATGTCACAGTATAGAGATAGTATACACAGTGATGTCACGTACAGGGATAATTAACACAGTGATGTCATAGTACAGAGATAATAAACATAGTGATGTCACAGTACAGGGATGATAAACACAGTGATGTCACAGTACAGGGATAATAAACATAGTGATGTCACAGTGCAGAGATAATAAACATAGTGATGTCACAGTGCAGGGATGATAAACACAGTGATGTCACAGTACAGGGATAATAAACACAGTCATGTCACAGTACAGGGATAATAAACACAGCGATGTCATAGTACAGAGATAATAATCACAGTGATGTCACAGTACAGGATAATAAACACAGTGATGTCACAGTACAGGGATAATAAACACAGTGATGTCACAGTACAGGGACAATAAACACAGTGATGTCACAGTACAGGGATAATAAACACAGCGATGTCACAGTACAGGGATAATAAACACAGAGGTGTCACAGTACAGGGATAATAAACACAGTGATGTCACAGTACAGGATAATAAATGCAGTGATGTCACAGTACAGGGATAATAAATGCAGTGATGCCAGTCTATGGATGAGGTACAACGTGATGTCACAGTACAATGATAATGACATAGTGATGTCACAGTGGAAGGATAACGCACACCATGATATCATAGCACAGGAATAAAGCACATGTACAGCGTAGCAGCATAGCAAACCTGATAATGATGCCTCATGCAGGTATTATCCACACTACACAAGTACTGTGATAGTACAAAAGGTGATGCTCCAGAGAAGACACCATGCACAGGGCAGAGATAACCATGGGGCTCCATCATCCAGAGTCATGACTAGCTTCGCCTAACCTCAGATCAGAGATGGGCCCTTAGTTGTTGGGTCCCATAGCCGCTGCAATGTCTGCTACCCTGCCAGCTACAGCCATAGTGATATCCCTGGGATCCGTATTGTTTGTTACTCAGCTTTCCCATATCCAGATATACCAGCTGAATAGGATTAGGGGGAACACCTCCTGTTTTGGCGTTTTGCATGCGCTCTTGTAACGAGATATGTTTCCCTTTTAGGACCGCCCATCACTTTCGGATAACTTCGTCTCCCGGCCGCCATCTCCTCCATTTATGTTACAATAAGGATAAAATATCAACCATCTGTAACTGAATTTTGGAAACCGTGCCTCCAGAGCTATGGGGGAAACAGCCCCCCCTCAAGCCCCGGCGGGGAGTCTCGCAATTGGAGTATCTAATGTGGGTCTGCTCGGGGGCGGAACCGTGGCTCCCCGGTTGCATAGCGCCATCGTTGAGCGACTGCGGGCTCGAATAGCGGTTTGCCGCCAACATCACCTGAACTGCGAGGGTCGCTATGATCGCAGCAGGGCGGAAAGTTCTGATCGGGAGCGGGAGAACACCCTGCAGCTGCTGACCCTTGTCCAGCATGGCCAGGGCTCTAGAAAGACCACCAAGCATAGCAAGAGCTCATGCGCTGCCCCCCCGGACTACCGCCACCATCAGCCGCAGCAGCCGCAACTGCTTGCTGACGAGGGCGGCGACGTTAACGGAGGCCAGCAAGCCTCGAATGGACTGGGACAAAGAAACTCGGCTCTCATCGCAGTAAGTAACTCAATATCCATGTGACAGGTTTATATTTGATGACCAGGGGCCCCAAAGGAGGCATGGGACCAGTGCCCCCTGGTGGTGGGTCATGGCATCACACCTGAACAACAGGGATGTGGGACTGCATGACCCTGAATTATGTGATGAAAGTGGATGTGGCAGGCTTTGTGGCTCCTATGGGGCCCCAAAGCTAAATGGGCCCATGAAAAGTTTGTCTAGAGTAAGAGCTCAGTTAAAGGGGTTTTCGGGGACTTCGATACTGATAGTCTATCCTTAGGATCAGATCATTAGGGGTACGACATGCAGCACCTCCACCGATCAGCTTGGTTCAGAGTCGGACATCCGCTGGCGCCAGCGACTATGCGGTGGCAATGCACAGGTACTGACGCTCAGCGCCCATTCAAGTGAATGGGAGCTGAGCTGCAGTTCGTCGGTGTTCGCCGACACCTTCCATCCGCTGTATTGTTTCCAGTGTCGGCAGCTGGACGAAACAGCTGGTCTGTGGGGATGCCAGTCTATCTTGGGGCGGTGAGACCTATGCTGAGGGTAGACCAGACTTTTATCCCTGCCCCCTACCCTAGACAATCTTTTGGTGGGTCAAGTTAGCTTTGGGGCCCCAGGGGAGCCATTAAGCTTGCTGCCCCTGATCACAGTCAACGGAACCGGTACTGTTCCTTCCCACACAAAAAAATAATAATGGCACCTGTAGCCAGTTTCTAAGGGTATTGGTTACCTTGCCTCTGAGGCCTCCTGCTTGTTGATGGTCTCCATGGAGCTGCAGATTCTTTTTGTGGAACAGTGAAAAAATGAGCAAAATTAAGGGAATACAGCAAAAAACAAAAAAAGGTAATGGATATGTGTTGAAACGGTGGTAAATTTTAAAATCTCTTGACTGTATATGCAGTGTCCATGAAGAGCGGCGCCTACATACATTTTGGTTTCTGTGTGTATCCCCGCCCCGTAGTTTATTGTATGGCTGGAGTCTGTATAGTATGTGTTGTAGGATGTCATGTCCAGGGCCTATCCAGCGGGATTATTACTCAGCTGAGACGTAAGGCACTTATATAGCGCCACTATATTCCGCAGCGCTTTACAGACATTAGCATCCAACTGGTATTTCACGAATATCTACGTTCTGAATTTTTTTTAAATCATTTTTTTTGCTCGTCATAAATCTTCTGCATAGGGCGGCGCTGGTTTTACAGGGTGACAAGCTGAAATAGCACAGTGCCTCCATTTTCTCTGGGGTGGGGGGGGGGGGCTCCAAAGACAAAAATTTGTGCAGCAAAATAAAAGCCACCTGGTATTATTTAGCAGTTAATGGAGGTATTCTTTGGGAACTGAATTGCAGTATTGTGTGTGGCTTTTTAAAGGGGGTTATTCCAGGACTTAAAGGGGGTTGGCCAATCTCATCAATTGGTGTCATATCGCTAGAATATGCCAGCAGTGTCTGATAAGTGCGCACTTATCTCTGGAACGGAGTTCACAAAGTGAAGGAGGGCGCACTGCGCATGCGCTGGCTCGGCTATTTCCGTCAGCCCCATACAAGGGAATGGGAGCGGTG
Source organism: Bufo bufo (assembly GCF_905171765.1). NCBI lineage: Eukaryota > Metazoa > Chordata > Amphibia > Anura > Bufonidae > Bufo > Bufo bufo. The sequence goes on from NC_053391.1 coordinate 661,591,072, forward strand.
GCCGCGCTTGCGCAATGCGCTTCCTATTCATTTCTATGGGACCTGACTATATCCGAGCACGCCGCTCTCCTTCACATCGCAGGCGCTGTTCTAGAGATAGGTGTGGGTCTAAGAGGCTGGACATTGGAGGCCTATCCTAGCAGTATGACATGGGCCTGTGGGCCAACCCTTTTAAATATTGATGACCTGTCTTTAGGATAGATCATTAAGATCAGATTATTAGGGGTCCGACTCCTTGCACCCCCTCTGATCAAAGGAGCGTCAGTGCACCAGCTCGATATACCGTGTGGCAAAATGAGTCCCGTTAAAGTAAAGGGGACTGAACTTGAAGTACATTCGGACCTCCTATTGTTGACCTGCATGTTACATTTAGAATACCCCTTTAAGGCAGTATTGTTTAGAACCTGCACTGTATGGCGGTATCTCTTGGGCTGTATACGGCAGTATTCTCATGTCACTATTGTATATGATGGTTTTGTGTAGGCTACAATTATAAAAAAAGACTGTCTAAAAAATGGCATACGGTGGGGCCATACTTTTTCTATAAAACCGCCCGCGTCATAGGGGCAGTATTATAGCAGTTATTTTAGGCCAAATTCTCAAGTTTTTTGGTTTGAGAAGCAACTAACCACAATCGTGAACCAAGGCCACTGTTCAAATTGGAGCGGTGGCTGATATCCCTGCCACAGAGCCCGTTATTCTTGCTGACACCAGGGCCCCCATGGTCCAGAAGTCAGTGAACAGATCCGTCAGCAATACACAAATGGCTCAGCAGGGGGCGACTGTGAGCACAAGAAAAGGCTCCTCCCTCTGGAAATTGAATATGAAATCTCTGGTCCCCTCCCCTCCCCCCCCGCCCTGAAGCATGATGAGAGTGATTCTGAATCCAAAAAGAGTATCGAGCAAAACCTGTTTTTCGGGAAAAAAACGTGTAAGTCGTGGGCGATGGCACCTTTAATTCTTTAATTCAGCTCCTTTTGAATCTTTTTCATTCTGGCGTGTTGGGAACAATATCCGGAGTGTTCCTCTGTGATTCATTTGGGCTTTTCTAACGTTTGTGATGTGAAAACGGAATAATGCGGAGTGGTGTAGTGATGACTGATCCTCGGCATCGGTTTTCCTGTGAGCTCACATGGGACGGAGCTGTCACGGACATGATAGACACTATGGCGGATCAGTCATACTTGTGAGGTGAGAGCTGATATCCAGAAACGTATTCATGGACCGTGACTCATCATGAACTTGGAATTTTAGACTATTATTAAGAAAATCAAGATGTTTACTTAAAGGGACACTTCTATCAGAAAGTGGTATTTTTTTAACTAAATATTCACAGAATTTTTTTTATAATTATTTTTTATTTTATTTATGGCTGACTTTATTTTTCATGTTGGCAGCACTATACCGGAAACTACATATAAAATATTGTCCTTCAGTAGCAGTCGGTACAGAGAGCTAAAACTCCTGTATAGATGGGGATCCCATGTTATTTTACTGCTGCTGTGAGGAAAGATGTTATTTGCAAGTATAATAGTAGAATAGTAGAATTAGGATAACAGTATGACATCTCTATAGTTCTCTTGATAGGATAAAGATGTCCACAGAAGAACATTTCATTAATGAGTGCAATGTGTGATGCTCTGATTTAGTCACTACTGGGGGGGCTCTCTTGGCCGCATTGATCCTCTGACTGGGGGAGTTAAAGGGGTTTTCCCATAATTAATGTAAAAAAATAAAAATCTGACATCATATAGTACATGACAATCTCATTGTAACAAAGCTAGAACCAGCCCTGTACCTCACATGGATCCAGAGATCTCCACATTCACTGCTCCAATTGTTATGCTAGATTTATATCAAGCTGGCAGCTCAGGAGGCGTGTCTCTTCTGCTGCTCAGGAGGCGTGTCTTTTCTGCTGCTCAGGAGGCGTGTCTCTTCTGCTGCTCAGGAGGCGTATCTTTTCTGCTGCTCAGGAGGCGTGTCTTTTCTGCTGCTCAGGAGGCGTGTCTTTTCTGCTGCAGCTCTCTCTCCATCACAGCTCAGGAGACAGCTGAACTGAGCATGTGCGGCCATCTCAGGGAGCAGGACAAAGAAATAAGAAAAAGAACAAACAGCAGGTGGCGCTGTACAGATGTACAGATACATTTTATTGAATACTGTACTTCATTTTTTATTACATGCAATTACAAAAGTGTTCAGACCCAGGTCCTGGTTTGAAAACTGTAAAATCATTTTTTTTGTGGGCCAACCCCTTTAAGTGAGATTGTCTGCCATCCTAAAAGTCAAAAGACAAAGAGGAAGTTAAAGAGCCAGGACAGGAAGTAGAATACATGGAGTGACTTCAAGAATTTATATGCAGAAAATCATTCATCCGTTTTTTGTAAAAAAATAATTAAAATAATTATCCACATATCAGCTGTTAATATGTGATACAAATTTGATGGCAGTGACCTTTAAATCTCATCCCTTATTTGCCAAATTTTTGTGGTTCTTCGGAAGTATATAAATAAAGTGTAAAGTGATGTCTGGTTTAGACGCCTATTAGGCTATATGCACACGACCGTTGTGTGTTTTGCGGTTTGCAATTTGCGGAACGGCACAGACAGCCATTAATATAACTGCCTATTCTTGTCCGCAAAACGGACAAGAATAGGACAGGTTATAATTTTTTTGCGGACCGCGGAACGGAGCAACGGATGCGGACAGCACACGGAGTGCTGTCCGTATCTTTTGCGGCCCCATTAAAGTGAATGGGTCCGCATCCGAGCGGCAAAAACTGCGGCTCGGATGCGGACCAAAACAACGGTCATGTGCATGTAGCCTTAAAGGGAGCCGTGAATACCACCCCCACACAAGGTCATTGTTAAGGGGGTTGTTTGGTTAGCTGGTCAGCTTTTTGAAGAGACTGCAGGCCTCTTACGACCACTACGTCCTCTTTAGTTTACCTGCTCGCTGTCGACAGTGTAATTAGAGCTCCTCGGCCTCCATTCACTTGGGGCCCCGTTGCATGGCTAAGCTCCACCTCATCTAATTTCAAGGCTCCCTCCCCATGGCACTTCTAAGCCCCACTCTCTGTGCATTGCTTCTACTCATCTACAGCTGAAAAGGGCCCCCTCCCTTACTGGGCCCCTGTGCATCTGTACCGACTGAATACATTCGTCACTGGCTAGTTGTTTTTTGTATTTAGTATTTTTTTTAAACCACCTATTGTCAGCAGGGGCTCCCTGACCTCTGGGACCCCGAGCATTCGCTTGGTTTCCTTGGTGGTAAAGTCCGCCCTCACTAATTGTGTTCCGGTGTGCTGCCCTCCCTGAGAAGCCAAAGGTGGGCATTTACCATTCTCTCTGAGCCCAAAACACTGCTATCAAAAAGTTGCAAATTTTTTACCAAAATTTTGTTAAAAAATATGTGACGTTTTTGTGATTTTATGCCGCTCTCACAGGAAAGTGGATGTGGTTAATCTCGGCGTGTAGTCTCAATCTCACACTAGTGGGATGAAAATTGGGGGCGTACGTGTTATTGTTAAAGATGTGCCAAATTTATCAGACAACTGACAAGGCTTGATAAATTACAACATTTTAGGCAAAACTGACAAATATTCCCCTCGTGATGGATTCCCCCATGGAGTCTAGCTGTGGCGTCGAATTCAAGTCACACAATGGAGCAGATTTATCAAAACTGCTGTAAAGGAAAACTGGTTTAGTTGCCCCTAGCAACCAATCAGATTCCACCTTTCATTTTTCAGTGCTCCTTTGGATGGAATCCAGGTGGAATCTGATTGGTTGCTAGGGGCAACTAAACCAGTTTTCCTTTACAGCAGTTTTGATAAATCTCCCCCATTGTGTTTGGAGTCAGGACATGGAGATTTATGGCACCATCTAGAAGACAAATGTCTTTGTCGCCCATAGCAACCAGTCACAGCACAGCTTTCATTTCTCTTTAAAAATGAAACCTGCGCTCTGATTGGTTACTGCAACAAAGACAGTATTTCTTTAAGATAGTTTTCATAAATCTGCCCCACGTTAAGGGCTCATTCACAAGACCGTGCCGTGTTTTGTGGTCCGCAAATTCCGGATCCGCAAAACACGGATGTCGCCCGTGTGCCTTCCGCAATTTGCTGAACGGAACAGACGGCCCATTTTAGAAATGCCTATTCTTGTCCGCAAAACGGACAAGATTAGGACATGATCTATCATTTTTGCAGGGCCACGGAACGGAGCAACAGATGTGGACAGCACATGGAGTTAAAGTGAATAGGTCCGCACCCGAGCCGCAAAAAATGCGTCTCGGATGCGGAACTAAACCACGGTCGTGGGAATGAGCCCTAAATCTGAGCATACGTTCATCGCTATGATAACCTATAGCGGCCAGCACATAACCCTTATGTCCTCGCCAGTCAAAGGTTCAAAATCCAACTTTTCATGGGTGCCATCCGATGAAATTGTTCTGGGCAGTGGCGCACCCCTTTTATGAGGCCACTCCCATGTTAGCATAGGCTGTGCCCGCTTTGTACATTTCCACACCCCCTTTTTGTATGGTTACATGGACACCAGGGACTGAGCATACAAAGTGCATGAGGAAGGGGTCCGGAAAGCCCTAAATTGCCAGGATTGTCTCTGAAAATTAGACAGACCCTGCAGATTCGGGACTGTTGGCAACTATGGTGTGCCCTTATTCCAGGAGCCTCCCAGACATTCTAGGAAGGTTGGCAAGGGTCTTTCCAGTGATATCAGGTGGTGGGCTATCACTAGGATATACAATCACTTGTTTACCGGACATGGGCCGATCACTGTGCAGGTACTGCGCCTTAGCCCCTTTTACCTGAATGCACTGGTGCTGTGCAAACTAATTGGGGTCATTTATCAAACTGGTGTAAAGTAGAACTGGCTTAGTTGCCCATAGCAACCAATCAGATTTCACCTTTCACACCAGTTTGATAAAGGACCCCATAAATGCTTAAAGGGTCAGCATATATATGATAGGGAAGGAATATCCCCCCCCCCCCCCCCATTTTTCTTACATTTGGGGTTTTTAAGCAGTTTGTGCAAACAATGAATGACGGAAACAGTTCTAGGATGATATGTGATAGGATAATTGTATAAGGAGCTTAGCTGTATTCCTAAGGCTGTCAATACGGGATTATGGGTAATGCTAATGAGGGTATTAGTATTGTTATTAGAAGTGTTTGGTTTAGGATTAGTGACGTTCTTGGTATATAATGCTTCTGCTCAATGCCGGCAATAACCCAAGTCTCCATACCAATGCTGACCTTAGCTGTTGGCCGAACACTCCTTTCGCAGACGTCAATCCCTCCTTACACCCCCACCATAGGTATGATGAAGACAAATAACTGAATGCCAGTAAGGAGTCACGGGGGAGGAGCCAGGCTCACAAACTCTCTTGTTGGCCCCTCCCATCCTGGCTTCAAGCGGTTTTCTGAGACTTTACAACTGATGACCTATCCTCTGGATAGCAAAGAATAGAAGATGACGGCAGAATAGCCATATAAGGGTCTTTAATTCACCGTACGTCCATGAATAATGTACAAAAAGAGCAATAAAATTCAACGTTTCAGCTACATCATAGTTTTTCTCAAGCATAACATACAATGATGATTGGCAAAACTATATAGTGCTACTAATTCCTCCCACAATTACTGAAAACCAATAAAATATCTTAATATGCCATTAACACACCCACTGATCAAAAAGTCTCCAATAAGATCTGTTATTTTCTTAATCACCATCACCCAATTGGTATACATCAATCAGTGTTTACCGTATGGAGAATGGCGGCCAATGGAACCCCCACAACCACCCGCACTGCGACGCCATCTCAGCGTCTCATCGTTTGTACCGCGCATGTCAGCGCGCAATCCATGACTCATTCATTCAAGGTAAGTGACGTCAATTCATTACATGATACTACAGAGAAAAGTCACATGATCCGCTCGGATCTCACCGGCGGGAGAGGCGTTTCAGTCTCCTTGGAGATCAACTTTGTCCCATAGCGCAACACTACATCCTTGCAGAGTGATCAGACTATAGAAAATCTCTTATTAAATAGTGTACGATTAGTCACTATAAATAATTGTTACCGATCCTCAATTATTTCATCGCAGTGCGTGGTCTGTGTCCAGTGCCGTCCATCCGCCTCCTACAATAACAACATAAAAACAACAGTAAAAGAAATATTAAAAAGAATACTTCCATAAAATCAATAAATGTTCTTAGAGTCCATTCACATGTCCGTATGAATGATCCGGATCCGTTCTGCAATTATCAATGAATCCACATCTGCATCCACATTTCCGGTCTGCGGCCCCGAACTTCCGGTCCGCGGCTCCGCAAAAAAATAGAGCATGTCCTGTTCTTGTCCGCAGCTGCAGACAAGAATAGGAATCCTCTATATAGTGCCGGCCATGTGCAGTGTCAGTGTTTTGCGGTCCGCAATTTGCGGATCGCAAAACACTACGGACGCCTGAATGGACCCTTATACTAATGAAAAATACAGATAGAATTACTCAATACCACTTACATTGAATTCTATGTTCAATCCATGGGGTTGTAACGATCTCAGGGTAAAAATCCACCTCAATTCCTTCTTCCTCAAAATTTTCTACTTATCTTCTCCTCTTCTCAATGTCCCCACTGAATCAATTACACGAAACCTTAATTGATTGATAGAATGGCCACAATCCACAAAATGTTTAGCAACTGTTTGTCTAAAAAAAAAATCCTGATAGTACTTTTATATTTATTAATTCTCTCCCTAATTTCCATGGTAGTCTCACCAACATATATCATGCCACAAGGAAACTGGATCATATAGATCACATCTCTTGATCAACAATGTATAATAGCCTTTGATGCTATATACCTGTCCTGTATACGGATGTATGAATGTGTCCCCTTTTATCATATTCCCACAATTACAACATCCCAAACATGGGAAATTGCCTGACTTTCGTGGGGCAAGATAACGTCTGTCCATTTGTATGCCCCCTATATCTGCTTTCATCAATTTATCTTTCAAACTAACGTTCTATTTACATGCCATAAGGGGTGGTGCCTCAAATTCCCGTATAGATGGTAAACCCATTTGTAAAATGTGCCATTCTTTCTTCAAAATCCCTGCAATTTTACCACTATGTATAACAAAAGAGGATACAAACGTAATCCTACATATCTCATTATTAACGGGGGTCGTCCGTAAAGTCACCTCCCTTTCCACTGTCAATACCTTACCGTGGGATCTTTCAAGCAGTCTACCGGGATAACCTCTTTTAGAAAATGTATCGCACATTTCTTCCACTCTCCTTCCAAATTTCTCATCAGTTACCACTCTCCTAACTCTCAACAGTTGACTCCACAGGAGTGGCTCAATCATACATCGAGGATAATTACTATCATACCTCAATAAGTTGTTTCTATCGGTGGGTTTCTGATATAAATCAGTTTTGAGGTCTCCATCCTCTACATAAATCCTAAGATCCAAGAATTGTAATTCACAATCAGATGTCGTTCTGGTAAACTGCAGTCCAGGGACTCCCCTATCAAGATGTTCATGGAAACTCTCCAACTCTTCTAACGTACCACTCCAAATTAAGAAGATGTCATCGATGTAGCGCCACCAGCACAGGACTCTCTCCATATGTGCCAAATTATATACCAGCCTGTCCTCCACTTCGGCCATATAGATGTTAGCATAAGTAGGGGCCACATTCGACCCCATCGGCGTACCCCGCTTCTGTTGGTAGAAGGTGTCGCCAAACAAGAAATAATTCTTCCTGCGGACAACCTCCAGGAGTTGGAGGACAAACCGGGTAGAACGAGGAGGGAGTCCCATGCTGGTCAGGGCAACATCGACTGCCCTCAGTCCATTGTCATGTTCAATTGAAGTATAAAGTGGAACTACATCAAAGCTAACAAGAAAAAATTGTTCCGGTAACACAATCTCCCGTAATTTCTAAAGGAAATCACTAGTGTCTAAAAGGGGGCATTAATGGCATGTTCACGTAACAATCTATCTAGAAATACAGCTATGGTGCTGAATACTGACTCTGGACCCGAGACTATCGGTCTACCGGGGGGTCTTTTAACCTCTTATGGATTTTTAGAAGTATATATAATAAAGGGGTAAAAAGGATGTTGTACTTTTAAGTATTCTCCCAAATCCTTATCTATAAAGCCATCATCAATAGCCTTATCAATCATTTACTTCAGAGTATTCATTATCTCAAATTTAGAGTCTCCTCTCAATGCCTCATATACATCACCATCATCAAGCTGTCTCCGTATCGCATGAATATATTTGTCGGTGTCTATCACTACAACTGCACCCCCCTTGTCAGCAGGCTTCACTGTTATTTCTCTATTTTGCTCAAGGGACTTTAGGGCTAGCTTTTCTTGTTTAGATATGTTCTATATACATTCATCTCTACTTTGTTCCCTCAATCTTCCAATTTGTTTAGAGACTATCTCAATATAAGATTCTATCACATGGTTATTCTGTGGGGGAGAAAAATCACTTTTTTTCTTAAGATTTAAATCCTTCAAGCATAACATATTATTGCTTCTATTGATTCTCATATTAACAACCCTATCTGTAGCAAAAAAAACTTTTAATCGTATTCTCCTAAAAAATCGCTGCAGATCAAGCTCAATATTGAACCGATCACTTGGTATCGAGAGGTAGAAAGTCAGTCCACGACTCAATACCCTAATTTTATCCGCAGTCAGTTCCACGGCAAAAATATTCATAACCAGCTTATTCATTTCCTTGGATTGCGTCTCATTGGTCTCGTTTGAGTTTCCTTGATCAGTCCCGGGTACATTGAGATAGGTCATAACTATCTGATCAATGGGGGTCCGACACCCAAGACCCCCATGATCAGCTGCCAAAGAAGGCACCGGCACTTCTGTAAGCGCTGTGGCCTTCTCACAGCTTTTTCTATAACGTGTCGTCACTGGCCATCAGTCACGTGGCCTAGGAGCAGCTCAGCCCTATAGAAGCACAACCACTATACAATATGCGGCGCTGTGCGCGGTAAGCTGCGAGAAGGCCGCAGTACTCACAGGAGCACCGGTGCCTTCTCAAACCGCTGATCGGTGGGGATCCCAGGTGTCAGACCTCCACTGATCAGATACTGATGACCTATCCAGAAGATGAGTTATCAGTATTAAAGTCCTGAATTTTTTTTTAAATTAACATCCCACCCCCACGATCCAGGTATGTAATCAGAAGCCACCTCCAGTAGTATTCGGTGCATGCGCATAGATGAAGTGGAGACCGATGCACTTCACTTCAGTGTGCATGTGCTTGTGATGACATACCCGTCAATTACTCCAGGAGAAGGAGCATCCAGCTTCAGTGTTTGGTAGAGCGGCTCCTCACCCATGACTTCTTACGGACGTTTGATATAGCAGTCAAAATTATTTTTCTCCATTGTGGCAAATCTACCGCGAGATAGAAGATGATGATTGTGCACCTGTCACCATCGTGGATAACAGTTTGGTGGTGATTTTGAGGGGCAAAATCCTACTGACAGGTTCCCTATAAATGATAGAATTCTGGCTGCCTGCTGCTACCACTAGGGGGAGCTTTATGAAGACAGATTTATCGAGCGCCTAGTATAAAGTAAGCTGCCTCTGGTGCAAACAGGTCTAGCCTAAAACTTGGGTGCCTTGCTGCAAATCATCATGGTTGCAAATTTAAAGACCATGATAAAGACGTGGATATGTTTTTTTTTATAGTTTAATCATCCCAATGCTCTCATTCTACAGATGCGTCATCATGTAAATATTATCTGGAAGAAATATACAGCTGCCTAATATTGTGTACTTCTTCCTCGTGCTTCCAAAACATTATCGAAGCATGGTTTCCACAAGTTCTCTGAAGGTGTCCTGTGTTTTCGGGCACCAAGATGTTACCAGCAGATCCTTTAAGTCTTGTGTGTTATGAGGAGCAGCCTCCATGGATTGGAATGGCTTTTCCGGCACATGCTACAGATGAGATCTGGGGAATTTGGAGGTTAAAGTCATCACCTTGAGCTCTTTGTCATGCTCCTGAACCCCTTTTGCGGTGTGGCTGGGGCATTATCTTGCTGAAAGAGGGCACTGCCATTAAATAATATCGCTGCCATGAAGGGGGGTACTTGTCTATACATTGGTTAGGTAGGTGACACGTCCACATTATACCAGAACATTAGCCAGAGCATCACTGCCTCCACCGGCTTGTCTTCTTCTCATAGAGCATCCCGGTGCCATCTCTGCTCCAGGTAATGGACACACACACACACCCAGCTGTCCTCATGATATAACAGAAAACAGGATTCACCACACCAGGACACCTTCTTCCATTCTGCCATGGTCCAATTCTGATGGTCACGTGGCCATTGTAGGCGATTTCGGTGGTCAGTGTGACTGGTCTGTGCCAACAAGGCTCTATACTAAGCAAGACTGGATGATCTAGCCATTACTCTCCACATACATGTATGAGCCCTGAGCGCCCATGACCGATTGTCCTTCCTTGGACCACTTTTGGTAGGCATTAACTACTGAACACCCCACAAGATCTGCTGTCTTGGAGATGCTCCAACCCAGTCGGCTACAAATCACCATTTGGCCCATGTTAAAGTCACTCTATCCTTACGCTTGCCAATTTCTCCTGCTTCCAACACATCAGCTTCAGGAACTGACTGTTCAGTTGCCATCTAATAACTCCCACCCCTTGACAGGTGCCATTGACACGAGATACTCCACGTTCTTCACTTCATCTATCAGTGGTTTTTCATATTATGGCTAACCGGTGATTTAGAATTCCATTAAATAGAGTGTTGTCCGAAATTTGTGGGTTTCCTACCCTCATGAATGATGGGTGGAGACTATCCTGACATGTTTCTTTGCAAGTAATGAGATGAAGGGACAGCCAAGTGTGACTCACTACCACCGATATATGTCACCTAAACTTGAGAACCACTTACTTAATACTAATTAATTAGCCTTATTGGCCAAGAAAAGTAACTCTGACATTGTCCAGGATCACCCCTCGTGTTTACAGAACGCCTTTTCCTGCAATTAGCAGAGGTGCGACGTGTGACCCACCCGTTTTCATTAGCTCTTCGCAGCACCTGCAGCCTCGCTGTTAGGCGATGGGGTAACGTAGATCCAGACACCATTAAAAGAGTCACATTTTCTGCTCATCTGTGAATAGAGTTGCATTCAATCAATTGAAATTAAATGGATTTTGCTACCTACCTGCCAAATATTCCAAGATCAGGTCCTTTGATTGCAAACTCCTGTAGGAAACTATGAGGCGTTCCTCCCCTGCAACCCTTCAGAGATTCCATTTTACTTTCCTGCGGTCGGGCACGGAGCTTAGATTTCTGAAGTAATTTGGACGGTCACATGATATTACCTCTCAATGGGAGGAAATTAGGGTTTATGTCCCCTGTATCCCCCCAAATAATATCCATTCTTGTCATTTGTTTGGGACCTACTCTCAGCTTCTAGGAGGTTAATAGGCGGTGTGGTCTCTGCTTCAGCTCTGTGTCCAGACTGTGAATGCAGCTGCTCTCTCTGCCTCTCTCTTAGCAGGATCCGAAACACAAGTTACATCCGACTGTTCAGCGTCACATAACCAATTCCAGGTTTATGTGTCTCTGATTCCAACACTTTGTGCTAGTCTTTAAAGTCCATCTGTCAGCAGTTTTGTACCTATGAAACTGGCTGACCTTTTACATGTGTGCTTGGCGGCTGAAGGCATCTGTGTTGGTCCCATGTTTATATGTGTCCGCATTGCTGAGAAAAATAATGTTTTACTATATGCAAATGAGCCTCTAGGAGCAACGGGGGCGTTGTCGTTACACCTAGCCGCACTCTGCTCTCTCTGCAACCACTGCACCCTCTGCACTTTGACACCCCATATTGTAGGTGGGTCCAAACTGACAGAAGATGGAGCAAAACAAGTAGGCAGGGACAACAGAAGTAGGCAGGGCATAGCAATACAGTAGTGCAGAGAAAAATACTGCCCCAGCAGAACCAAATACCACGCCACCCGCGCCACAGTATGAAACTGTATCACCACCCTGAGGACAGCAATACAGTTGAATTCAGGAAGGCACCTGTGCCTGATGCTCCTATAATAATAAATGCTGGTAGCAGATCTCTATGTACCTGGCTGGTGGGATGAGGAGGCCTTGGGTAGCCCCATGGGCATCGGCCCCCCGGGAAATTTCCTTGTAGGTTCTCTGGCCTGTCCGCCACCGGTAGAGGGTGACCTCTGGGGTACCAGCGCATCATGTCCGCAGTAAGACACCCACTTTAAGTAGTGTAATCAGATTCACAGTAACACTTCTAGAAATTCGAGTAGAACTTCTCCCAGAGTAAGACGCTATTAGAAGGATGTTTTTATCTCATATCCAGAAAAGTTGGGGTTGTAGGTAGTTGGACCCATCAGAATATGGAAGTAGCAGAAAACCTGATCCATACATGGATTGTTCTCCTCTCCCTTCTCCCGTTCCCTGACTACCTTGTGGTTATTGTAGCAATATAATTGTGTGGGAAAATGCATTTCCTAAATGGCATGCTTCAGATTCCTGAAACGTGTTGTTACATATGCATTCCATTTCATCGCCTGCTCTTTAACTCACGCAGCGCCAGGGTGCCCGCACATCCTCATGACCGGCTTTAATTGATTCTAGGTATCCTAGAGTCATTTATGATTGTTAAAGGGGTTCCCCGGGTGTTTAATATCGATCACCTATCCTCAGGATAGGTCATCAATATCTGATTGGTAGGGGTCCGACTCCCAGCACTACCACTGATCACCTGTTTGAAGAGGTCATGGTGTTGTGGCCTCTTCCAAGGCCATTGACATCATGTTCACCCATCGGTCATATGGCCTAGGCGCAGCTCACTCCTATACCGAGCTGCAGTACCAAGCACCGCCACTATACGATGGACGGTGCTGTGCTATGAGGAAGTCGCGGTGCTCCTCCTCCTAAATCGGCTGGTGCCGGATGTCATATAGCTCATGAATATTAAACACCTGGAAAATTCCTTTTATAAAGTCATTGTATGAAAACTACACTGTAACACAGTCTTTATTATATGGAAGGAAGTGAAATTCTAAAAAAAAAAAAATTTAAGAGAAATATTGCCAAATTTCTTGATAGACCCCCTGATTAAAGAGGAGCACTAATGTCTAATATTAGGCACCAGCACAGTCTCCAGAGGCGGTTTCAGACCCGATTTCCCATGAGGGGAAGTGGTTGTCTGACATTATGATAACCCCGCCATGACTACAGATATAATTAGCGTAATGGCTTTTTGCCGTTACTGACGTTTTTTATGGCAGTGCTTAAGGCTACATTCACACGAACGTATTTTATTTCCGTGTCCGTTCCGTTTCTTTTGCGGATTGGATGAGGACCCATTCATTTCAGTGGGTCTGCAAAAAATGCGTACAGCACACCGTGTGCTGTCCGCATCCGTATGTCCGTTCTGTAGCCCACCAAAAAATAAAGAGCATGTCCTATTCTTGTCCGTTTTGCAGACAAGGATAGTCATTGTTACAATGGATCCACAAAAAAACAGATGCAACACGGATGTCGCGCGGCCGTGTGAATGTAGCTACTCAGCCCATAAACTTCTAAGAAAAGTAACATTTGTACTAGAGGGTCACTTTAAGGTGCAGCCTTAAAGGGGACCTGTCACCAGGAAATTCACTGCCTTGTAGGGCTCACTCTGCCGAACATAATGATACCTTTCGCTTAGTGATCTGTTGCTTTATTCTGGAGAAAAAGTACTTATAATCAATATGCAAATGAGCAGTTAAGTGCACTGAAGGCGGGCCCAAGCCATTCATGACTCCAGTGGACTGTCTCATTCTAGAGAGACATGTGTATCCTAGAGGTGGGACCTGCATCATATCTTTGATATTTGTGGCATATTGTATGGGGTTCTCTGGGATTACTATGGTGTTTGACAGAGATGCTCATGTAGTTGCTTACCTCAGTGGCGTAGCGTGGGTTGCCAGCACTCGGGGCAAGCCTAGTATTTAAACCCCCCCCCCCCAACCTGTGGCCACGCCCTTTTTTTTTACAGATAATGTAGTAAATATCACTTGCAGTCCTATGTAACACCACAGATAACACAGTGATAACTCTCTGAGTACAGATAATGGACCCCCGGACGAAGGCGTGCGTCGGGTTAGCACCATCCCGGTTTGTACACACTTTGCTTGGGTGAGTCCTGTTTTTGCTATTGTCTTCCTGGAGTTTTGGCTAAGATTTTTGCAGGGTTGCTCCATATATACTATTAGCTTGCCACTATCCTTGTATTATGTATTGTTAATGACTCTCGTAATTATTGACTCTCCCTACTGCTATCTTTTACTTCTATGGCATATCAATTTATATATATATGTAATTTTGATTTATATTTATTTCCCAACTTGATATATTTCTGCGGTGTGTGTAGTGCCGGGATGGTGTCTGTTCTGTCACTTCCCCCTTTTAAATGGCATATATTGTTATGTACCCCCCCCCCCCCCCCCCCCCAATCACTACAGAACATACAGGGTAATACAGCGCCCCCTACCTCTTACATCCAGTGACATCTCTTTGATGTAGATGTTCTCTTTCCTCATCTTCTCCTTTCAGACCTTTAGACCAGACCACCATTTTTCAGCCACTTCTCGTCTCTGCAGTTTAAAAAAAAAAATCTTAGTTTACTACTTTTCCATCATCCTCCCATCTTCTGGACAAATCATCCTACCACCTCCAATACTGGGCCGCTGTGCTCCCCAATACTATACTGCAGAAACAGATAAACCCCCTGGTAATACTAGTACCATGCACATAGTGCCCTTCAACAATTATTGGCACACGGTGCCCTAAAATAACTGCGCCCAGCAAATAGTGCCCTGACACTAATAGTGTAAACATAACGTCCCCCAAAAATGATTGTGGTAAGCTGATACTGTGCCAAGGTGCCCCCACAGTAATAGTGCTCCCAAAAGTCCCACCAATAGTAATAATTCTCTGCTAGAGCACACATAATAGTAATAGTGCTTCTACAGTGCCCCCAACATGTCCCCACTGTGCCCAAGAAGTAATAATGCTCCCATAGTGCCCATACTAGTAATCATGTTCCCCATAGACCACCAGTAGTAATAAAGCCCATCATAATGCCCCCCAGTAGTAATAATTCTCATTATAATGTGACAAGTACAAAACATACCCCCTTTTAATGCCCCCAGTTGAGCTAATGTCCCCATAGTGCCCCCATAATGTGCCAGTATAAAATACCCCTATATAGTGCCCCCAGTAAATGCCCCCATAGTGCTCCTCTCCCCCTTCCTCCTAGTGCCCCCATAATGTACCAGTATAAAATGCCCCATATATAATGCCCCAGTAGATGCCCTCAGTGTCCCCCATAATTTGCAAGTATAAAATGCCCCTTCTTAGTGCCCCCGTAGATGACCCCATAGTACTCCTCTCCCCCCTTCCCCATAGTACCCACCATAATGTGTCCTAGTATAAAATGCCCCTATACAGAGCCCCCCATATAAAATACCCCTTCTTTGTGGCCTCAGTAGAAGCCCCCATAGTGTTCCTCTCCCCCTTCCTCCATAGTGCCCCCATATAAAATACCCCTTCTTTGTGGCCTCAGTAGATGACCCCATAGTGCCCCCAATAATGTGCCAGTAAGATGTGCCCCCATAGATGCCCCCCAATAATGTGGCAGTAAGAAGTGCCCCCATAGATGCCCCCCCAATCATGTGCCAGTAAGAAGTGCCCCCCAATCATGTGCCAATAACAAGTCCTCCCCCCAATCATGTGCTAGTAACAAGTATTGTACCATATTAAAAAATAAACACTTATGCTTACCTCCATCAGGCTGGCAGCAATGAGATGCAGGCCTCTTCCGGCCTCTGTCCCGCGCTGTACGGCTCAGGCGGCGCAATGACATCATCACGCCGCCTGCACTGGCCTCTGATATGCTGCAGGCCTAGTGCCTGCTGCCTATCAGAGGAACGGGGAAGGGAGATGCCTCACCCCTGCCCCGCCGCAGCACTTCCCTCTGTATCTCTGTTCTGAGAACGGTGATACAGATGACTATGGAGATGAGCGCTTCCACAATGGAAGCGCTCATCTCCCTGTGCCCTGCCGCTGCCCACCTCTTGTCAGCAGGGCCGCGACGCCTAGGGCGGTCGCCTCACTTTGCTTAATTGGCGGTGCGGCCCTGCTGGCGCCCCCTGAAATTTTGTGCCCAGGTTCATGATTTCCCCCCCGGCTTCCTCGAAGCTACGCCACTGGCTTACCTCATGCACATCCCCATGCTTTTCCTTTTTTTATTTGGACTCTCCTGACCCGTTTTCACCATGTAAACCAATCCCTATGGTTTCTTCCTATCCTGTAGGTAGCACTTCCTGTTGCCGTATCCAACCAAACCCATGATTCACTTCTCCTTCCTCTGCCCCTAACAACGCCAAGCTAGTTTATAGCTCCTCCCACCAGCTAGTTACATAGACACTCCCCTATGACTGCCTCTAACAACGCCCAGCTAGTTTATAGCTCCTCCCACCAGCTAGTTACATAGACACTCCCCTATGACTGCCTCTAACAACGCCCAGCTAGTTTATAGCTCCTCCCACCAGCTAGTTACATAGACACTCCCCTATGACTGCCCCTAACAATGCCCAGCTAGTTTATAGCTCCTCCCACAAATCTTGTTACATAGACACTCCCCTATCACTGCCCCTAACAATGCCCAGCTAGTTTATAGCTCCTCCCACAAAGCTTGTTACATAGACACTCCCCTATCCTTGCCCCTAACAATGCCCAGCTAGTTTATAGCTCCTCCCACCAGCTAGTTACATAGACACTCCCCTATGACTGCCTCTAACAATGCCCAGCTAGTTTATAGCTCCTCCCACCAGCTAGTTACATAGACACTCCCATATCACTGCCCCTAACAATGCCCAGCTAGTTTATAGCTCCTCCCACCCAGCTAGTTACATAGACACTCCCCTATCGCTTCCCTGCCCATGGACATGATATAAGAGGAAATAACAGAGAGCTGCATGGACATGGTCATGTGACCACAGCTCAGAACGGGACATAGGAGCAATAAAGGTAAAAGAAACACATGACAAAATTACAGCAACCTTCATAAAGGATTATTTTCTCATTTAGAATTTTATTGAAGGTTTCAGTATAACAAAACTTTTCAAAAACAGATGGTATGAACAAGTAACACGCAATATTTGTGCAGTAGTAGAAAGCACATAATATCTAGTGTTAAACAATATAAACCACACGACAGCGTGGGTGTAAATTTCAAAGACCAACAGAAAGAGAACTAAGGAGAGAAGACATACAGGAGAGGACAATAGACATTTGAAGGGGGAGGGAGAGAGGAGGGGGGGGGAGGGGGGTCTATAGCTGAGTATGTAAAGTCTACATCTACGCATCCCAAGAGCCCCATGTCTTCAGGTATCGTGAGGAGTCCAAGGGGGTTATGCTGATGAGGTCTTCAATTCTTTGATATAAGGCGATCTCCTCAAACCACTTCTCAGGTGACGGGGGAAGTGGATTTCCAATGTCTAGGTATTACTGCTTTTGCTGCCTGGGTCATGTATTTTAGGAGAGATTTCTTGTAAGCTGGGATATTCAGGTCACTCGCAAACTGTAAAAGGGCTTCAGGAGTATTCTGGGTGCCCATTGCTTCTCTGATCATCTTATGTACAAAGTTCCAGAAGGGACGCAAGCTAGTGCAGTGCCACCAAATATGAATCATCGTGCCCTCCTCCAGAAGATATCTCCAACAGTGATCTGATACTGTTGGGAACCATTTATGGAGTAGCTCTGGTACTCTGTACCACCTGGATAGAATTTTATAGCTCGTTTCTTGAGCTTTGGTGGAGATTGTTGCTTTGTGAGATAATAAGAAGCATGTGTTCCACTGGGATGGGGTGAGGTGGATACCTAAGTCCTGTTCCCAAGCCTGACAGTATGGAGGAAGGCACGAGGAGCGTTGGTGTATTAATAGCTTGTATATAGTTGATATATTTCTAAAGACCGCTGAAGGGGAAATGCACATCTGTTCGAACACAGTACGTTTTCGAGTCAGAGTATGGGTCTTACTCATAGAGGAGTGGAAGTGCTGGAGTTGTAGATACTCAAAGGAGTTGCGAGCTGATGTGGAGGGGGTCCCAAGTATCTGGGATAGGGATTTCAATGAGGAACCTGAGAGAACATGGCAGAATCTGATCGGGAGAATTCTCGTGCCCTGAAGAAAGAGCTAGGATGAGCGCCCTGGGGGGAAGCAGGGATGGTCAGTTATCGGGACTAAAGGACCTTTAGGATCAATTAATGAAGCAGATCGGCCTATGGACGCTAATATTGCGAGTGTATGGTGGGCTGTAAAGGATAGGTGAGAGGGTATAGGACGTGGGGTACCCACCAGCCATGGGAGGACTATAGAGTAGGAAGAGGAGTCTTGCGCTATTTGCACCCAGGATTTAGATGTATCAATATGGGTCATATCTAGTAGCTGAGCATAGGCAATAGAATGATAGTAAAGTCGACAATCTGGGAGACCAACACCCCCCCTTCCCCTGTCTTGGAAGTAGAGCTACTAAACTAGTACATGGATTGCAGGATAAAACTTACCAGGAAAGGTTAAAGGACCTTAACATGTATAGCTTGGAAGAAAGAAGAGACAGAGGGGATATGATAGAAACTTTTAAATACATAAAGGGAATCAACTCGGTAAAGGAGGAGAGAATATTTAAAAGAAGAAAAACTACCACAAGAGGACACAGTTTTAAATTAGAGGGGCAAAGGTTTCAAAGTAATATAAGGAAGTATTACTTTACTGAGAGAGTAGTGGATGCATGGAATAGCCTTCCTGCAGAAGTGGTAGCTGCAAATACAGTGAAGGGGTTTAAGCATGCATGGGATAGGCATAAGGCCATCCTTCATATAAGATAAGGGCCGGGGGCTATCCATAGTATTCAGTATATTGGGCAGACTAGATGGGCCAAATGGTTCTTATCTGCCGACACATTCTATGTTTCTATGTTTCTATGTAAGAGGTCGTCTGCAAAAGCCGCACATTTGTATTCACGTACTCCAATCTTAATTCCTGAGATGTCCAGGTTGGCGCGTATGGAAGACAAAACGGGCTCCATGACTAAAACGTATAGCAGGGGGGACAGCGGGCAGCCCTGGCGCATCCCATTGCAAATTGAGAAGGTGGGGGGGTAGTGCCATTAATTTTAACTCGTGCTGTGGGTTGTTGGTATAAGGTGAGAATCTTTGACAGAAAAATCGGGCCTATACCCAGATGTGAGAGGACGGTGTGTATGGCGTGCCAAGATATACGATCAAAGGCTTTTTCTGCATCTAGGGATAAGATCATGAGGGAGATCTTATTAGTTTTAGTGTGATGAACGATGTCTAGGGTTTTAAGAGAGTGTTGTCCCGGGCCTCCCTCCCCGACACGAACCCCACCTGGTCGGTGTGGATCAGTGAAGGTAAATAAGCGTTCAATCTGTTTGCCATTAGTTTGGCAAATATCTTGAGATTCACATTCAATAGGGATATAGGACGATAACTGGCACATAGGTGCGGGTCCTTACCCGATTTTCGGATAACTGTAATATGGGCCTCAATGGCCTGCGCCGGGAAATGAAGCCCAGGACCCACCTCGTTAAAGACTTGGAGCAGAAGAGGAGAAAGAGAAGAAGTGAGGGGCTTGTAAAACCTAGCTGTGAACCTGTCAGGGCCCGGGCTTTTGCCCCCTGGTTGGGATTTAAGAACCATTTGGAGCTCAACCGCCGTGAATGGTGCCTCCAGGCTAGCAGATTCTACTGCAGATAGTTTGGGTAGGTGAGAGGGGGGTTCAGGTGTATTTTGCACCTTAGAGCTCTTTCCAACATACATCCACTTTTATTTCCATATTCATAAAATTTGCTGCAACATATTTGTATCATGCGCTTATAGGACGCTTCGAAGAGGCGTTTGGCATCTATACGTGCATTTTGAATATCACGGAGAGTCGACAAGGAAAATGCTAGTTTGTGGCCAAGTTCCAGAGAGGCAACCTTTTGTAGTGCGAGTTTAAGAGAGTGCACTTTCTCCTTCTTGTTTATTGAGAACACTCCGAAGAACACATTTCAGGGCCTCCCATTTCATTGGGAGATGGATGGTGTCTGCACTGTGATCAGTCAAAAAATTTGTTATAGTGCTGGTAAGGTCAGCAACGCAAACCGGGTCAAGAAGGAGAAACTCGTTCAAACGCCATGTCCACTCCTGTCTAGTGAGAAAGGGGAGGGTCAAGGAGCAATATATCGGGGCGTGGTCTGACCACAATATATTGCTTATTTGTGTGGAGTCCAGCCAAGATAAAGCTGTTTGTTGAAGGAGAATGTAATCTATACGACTGTAGGAGTCGTGAGGGGCGGAGTAAAAAGGTATAATCTTTATCTGCTGGGTGCTGAAGGCGCCATGGGTCACGTAATTGCAGTTGGAGTAGTGCTCGCTTGACTTATTTAATAGTGGAGTAGGTAAGGAAGGCACGCCCGGTCGAGTTGTCAAGTGTGGGGTCGAGAGTTAGATTGAAATCGCCACATAAGAGGACCGATCCTCGGATCAGAGGCATGGTTTTGTCAATTAGATCCGAGATAAAGGATGCTTGATTCTAATTGGGGGCATAGACATTGAGAAAGGTGAATTCACATCCACCGATTAGTAGTACCAGGATCAAGTATCTGGCCCCAGGGTCGACAGTACAGCCCAGCACCTGGTGAGGTAATGATTTTTGTCTTATTCACTGGATTGTTTGCAAGGTGCGAGGTTGTGTAGTGCCGATGTTGTATACCCGGGGCGTTACCTTCTTTGAAGTGCGTTTCCTGAAAACAGACAACGTGTACTTTCTGGTGGTGGAAGTGGTGGAGTACTTGGGCTCTCTTTTAAGGGGTGTTGAGACCTTTCGCATTGAAAGATGCAATTTTCAGCGATGCCATTTCTACGGGAAGAGAACACAAGGGAAAAGGGAGAGGGTGACAAACAAGAGATGAGAAAGAAACAAAAGGTAAGAGGAGTGGGGAAGAAGAAAAACACGGATAGTATGACCAAAAGGTCTAAGGAGACAGTCACTAGAGACTGAGCCGTCCCAAGGGAGTGTCTCTAAAACTATTGGGGGAAGGTAGCAGACGGATAAGAGTAGGCCTACCACATTCCCAGTTGTATCAGGTTGACAGTTGAAATCACCAGCCAGTGGAAAGAAGCAAGTGAGAATAGCCAAATGGTATTAGGTAAACAAGAAGAAGAAACTGTTATGGTTGTAGGATAGGAGTCCCGATCAGAGATAGCAGGCGACTCTTCAGGTGTCGAGATTGGGTGAGGATCCACGTCTGAGACCAGCCGGTTGTTTCTGTCGTCATCCCCGTAGAGTAGGTGTGGGTACTCCAGATGTGCCGACGACATGGGGCGAACAGGGATGTCTCAGCATCAGCAACACAGGAGCAGCAGGAAGAATAGTCCCAGTCCACCGGCGGCAGGTCTAGCTGTTGTAGAAATTATGGTAGATCCGAAGGGTTACAGAAAGTGGCAACATGTCTTTTGGGACCCGCAAATAGAGTAAACGAATAGCCCCAGTGATAGGGGATTCCACGGTCTTTTAGAAGATCCAGTAGCGGGTACAAAGCCGCACGTTGTGCTAGGATGTGGCGTGAAAGGTCCTGTAGTAAGATGATGGGGACCTCTTCATGGGACAGGGAGGAAGTCTGTCGGGCTTTGATTAGGATCTGCTCCTTGATGGTATTAAAGGGTCTTAAAGCTCTATGGGCCCTGTCGATCTCAATGTGGGAGCTTGGTGGACGTCCCAGGAGTCCATTGAGAAGTTTTACAATAGTGAGTAGAAGGACTGTCGATGTTATTGACTCTGGAAGGCCTCTGATCCGCAGATTGTTATGACGACTACGGTTTTCTATGTCATCAAGGTGTTGCTGTAGGGCATGCAGTTGTGCGTCGTGGATCTGCACTTTGTCTTGCAAAGCTTGGACAGTTGTTGACAAGGTTGCATGTTCCTGCGTAACTGAATCAACTTTAGTGTTGAGTATGGCCATCTCAGAGCACATTTGAGAAAATTCCTGCTTGCATTCTTGCAAGATGTTGGCAGCAAAGCTAGATAAATCTGCCTTAGAAGGTAGCAAGCATATAAGGGTCCGCCATAGTGGGTGGTCTGGAGTCCTCATCAAATAAAGTGGTAGAGGATGGTAATCTCGGGGTGAGATGCGGAGGAGATCCCTGAGGGGATGTAGCTGTGGGGTCAGATGTAGCCTTCAGGCCTGATGAGGCAGTTTCGGATAAATGCATACAGAAGTCGTCCCATGAGGACCCCGTGGACCAATGGGGGGACGCCACCAGGGACGGACCAGGGGAGCGGGAAGGAGGACGGAAGGGTTCCTGCAACACTTGCGGAGATGAAGCGTGAGCTGCTGGCAGGTCAGGGGACCTTTGATGGCAGCTCAAGGGCAGTCTTTGCTGAGGGAGGTCGCCGTGTGGAGATGAGTATTGCCAGGAGGATCTCCTGTGGATATCTGGAACATCCAGAGTAGGGAGTACTTTAGGCGCCTGCACCCTGGGATAGAAGGAGGCTGCTGAAGACCTAAGAGCCATGTTTCCTTGGGTAGCAGTGCTAGGAAGCATTTGTGAGGCCCCTTGTGGGGAGTGGGTGAGCCCCCTGCACTGACCTGCGGTGTCGCCATGTGCTGCGGCAATGCAGCGGCTTGTGGAATTTTGATCGGGCTCTACCCTTTTTGGTCATTTTCCCCATCTGTGGCTGGAGGCTGAGGGGTGCTTTCTCTGGGTGAGAGGAGAAGCCCAAGTTGAGCACATCCTCTCACTCCTTCATAGCTGGTCATGCTCCCCCCCATAAAGGATTATTTTAAAGGATTCTAATACAAACCAGAAAACCTCTTAGAAGGGGTATTCCGGTTATTCGAAGTTATCCCCTATCCACAGGATAGAGTATAACTATTAGATTGGTGGAGGTCCTACCACTGGGTCGCCCACCGATTACTAGAATGGGGGCCTCATACCCCCCTGCAGCCCCCCTGAAATGAATGGAGCTGCTGGTCGAACATGCATTCCAGAGATAGTGGAGTCCTGTACTCGGCAATATCTGGAACTCCTGTAGAAATGAATGGAGTGGCCATGCACATGTGCGACCAGGGGGGCTGCAGGGGGCATGGGGTCTCCGTTCTCATGATCGGTGTTGGTCCTAGTGGTAGGACCTCTACCAATCTAATTGTTATCCTCTATCCTGTGGATAGGGGATAACTTCAAACAACCGGAATATCCCTTTAAGGGATCAAGGCTTGTTCATGGGAATGAATCACTTTAAGTAAAAATAATAATGTAAATTTTTCTAAAGAAATATATTGTATTTTTGGTGGATTTGATGATCCTACTCCCTGATGACTTATGGGGTATCGCCAGCCTAGGTTTATCTTATGGCCGTGAGGTCTCGTTTTTTAATCTCAAAGTATCCCGAGCAATTTACCATTATGGCAGCCCGCCTTTCATCTAAGTAAATGGTAATGTGATCTAACTTTAATTCTTCCCTCTCGCTGGCGGAGAATAGCTGCAATAATATCTATAGCTGTCCTTAGGAGCCGAACGGATTGGAACAATTGTTGTCTGTGCTGATGAGTTCAATGTTGTCATGGAGAAGCCCAAGACGTGAGGGGAGTTTATGTTTTGTTTGGCAGGGGCCCAAGCTGCAGAGAGGAGCGAGCTTGGCAGAACTGTGTGCCCTTCTACTGAGGCGGGAGGCGAGACAGGAAAGTTATACTTCCTTATGTTATTCATTTATATAGCACCAACAAATTCCATAGCGCTGTAGAGCAAATCAGGGCGACACGAAAAAGGCGCTCATCGGGTGTGAAAAGGTAAAATAATTGTGCCTCACCTTGTCTGTTGGTACAGATGGGCACAACTGTAGCGTATAGCCTGTAGGACTGGTCAATGCCACCACTCTTAGGTGCCAACCAACAGGAGATCAAGGAGAACATAAAGTGGGTGGAGGGTTAGTGCTGGACCGAAGCTACATAAATGATGTGCAACATCTCAGGGCGCAAAAAACACGACCACTTTAGGATTAAGGTGAACCATCTTGTCCCACAGATAATATTCTACAGTTTTCAGACCAGCACCTGGATCTGAATACTTTTGTAATTGCATGTAATAAAAAATGTCTTATAGCTCATGCACACGACCGTATGTATTTTGCAGTCCGCAAAAAACGGATCCGAAAAAAATATGGATAACATCCGTGTGCATTCCGTATTTTGCGGAACGGAACAGCTGGCCCTTCATAGAACAGTAGGACATGTTCTATTTTTTTGCGGAATGGAAATACGAAATGCACACGGAGTAACTTCCGTTTTTTTCCCGGACCCATTGAAGTGAATGGTTCTGCATACTGCCCGCAAAGAAAAAACGGAACGGACACGGAAAGAAAATACGTTTGTGTGCATGAGCCCTTATGAATGGGGAGATCTCTGGATCCATGTGAGATACAGGGCTGGTTGTAGCTTTGTCATGTACTAGATTATGTATGACTTTCATGTTTTACATTATTTATGGGATAACCCTTTTAATGGAATCTCTTTAAAACTGTACGTTTTGGAGTGTAACACTCCTTTTTCAAGTCCAAAAAGAATAATATAATAATTACATAATCGATTATTGTACACGTTGGTCTAGTACATGATTTTCTAACGAGAATAAAACTGGTACAACGATAAATAAAAAAATTATAAAATAATGTAAGTACAAAAAGTAATTCGTAACGAATCAAATTTCTTGTCGAAGTTACGCAAAGCAGCTGAATAAAATTTTTTAAAACTTCGCTCATCACTAGCTGGAAATATACCGTATTTTTCGCTTTATAAGACGTACCTGATGATAAGACGCACCCCAGGTTTAAGGAGGAAAATAAGATTAGACCTCATATCGGATCCTCAGATTAAACCCCCTAAAATATCAGGAAATCGGATCAGACCCCCATATCAGGACATTGAATCATACCCCCATATCAGGACATCACATCAGACCCCCATATCAGACCTTAGATCAGTCCTCCATGTCAGACCCCATCAGACCTTATATCAGCCCTTTATGTCAGACCCCCATCAGACCTCAGATCAGTACTTAATGTCAGACCCCCCCAATCAGAGTTCCTTGCTAGAACACCATCAGACCTCAGATCAGATTAAAATAAAATAAAACTCCTCTTACCTATCATTCGCCGTGGCTCCTTTCTACGTCTGGCGGTCTCTGCAGAAGTCACACTCCCCTGTCTTATCCGGCACTGTACGCGGTCAGGACAGTGAAGCGCCGGGCCCAGGAAGGAAGACCAGGGAGGGTGAGTACTGGAAGCGCTTGCAACGCTTCACTCCTGCTTCTGGCACCTAGTGCATACTAGTGAGCGCTTCCATAATGGAAGCGCTCACTAGTATTCGCTTTATAAGATGCATGACCATTTCCCCCTGCATCTTATAAGTGCGTCTTATAAAGCAAAAAATACAGGTAAGTCACACAGACTCCGGAAACAATATTATTACGGTTGGTTGAACTGACTGGCTCCATTACTGTATATGTAACATACCCATCAGCCTGGCGTCTTTGCTGTAAAAGTGTGCCCCGAGGGTATCCTATTAGGACCTGAAATTCCTCCTTGGCCAGCGGCCTCTGACCCCCTACCGTGAAGTGTAAGGAAAACGTACCGAGCACAGTAGCCGTACAGATAACCTTCACATTATAGTTCGGCTTATCCAAAGCTAACAGCACATTTTATGAACGTTCCGACTCCAGCTGCATATAAACTCTTTACAGGTTGGTGCAGGAGTCCTTGGCTATATAGATTGCACCGTTAGCGCGCCGCCACGCCAACATAATCACAGTCTGGCGTGGACTCTGACTATACTTTTATTATGGATCACATGAGGCCAAAAACATTTATATGTCAATTTAGGAGAAGCGCACTCTACTGGTGGACTCTGTGCATTGGGGGCCGCAATTTGCCGTCCTCAATGCACGGGCACAGTCCGTGCGGCTGCCGCAGATAGATCCAGACCCATTCAACTTGAATGGGTCCGTGATCAGTCCGTACCGCAAAAAAATAGAACATGGAAGCACTCCGTAGTGCTTCCGTGGAGTTCTGTGCCTCCGTTCCGCACCACTCCTTCCGGATTGTGGACCCATTCAAGTGAATGGATCCGCATCAGTGATATGGTGTGCACATGGTCGGTGCCCATATAATGCAGACCCGCTGTTTGCGGTCCACAATACGGGCACGGCCGGGCAACAGTTGGGCTAAATGAAGGCAGGGACTGTTATTAATATTAATATACAGTACTGTGCAAAAGTAGGTTGTGTGGGGAAAATGCTGCAAAGTAAGAAGGCTTTCAAAAATAGAAGCGTTTATAAACAAATTTTAGCAGTTGAAGGGGTTATTACATAATTAATGTAAAAAATGAAAATCAGACATCATATAGTACTTGATGGTCTCTTACTAGCAAAGTTAGAACCAGCCCTGTACCTCACACAGATCCAGAGATCTCCACATTCATTGTGCCAATTGTTCTGCTAGATTTATTTCAAGCTGGCAGCTCAGGAGATGTGTCCTTTCAGTATTCAGATCCAGGTGAACATCTTCTTCAACAAAATGCAACGTGAATGGAGAAAAGAGAAATGTAAATCCAATATATATTTTCAGCGTAAAGAAGAACAAGGAGTCCTGGAAGTGATGATATGGCCTCCACAGAGCCCTGATCTCAACATTATCCAGTCTGTTTGGGATCACAGAAAGAGATAGAAGGATCTAAGCAAGCCTACATCCACAGAAGATCTGTAGTCAACTCTCCAAGTTGTATGGAACAACCTCCATACCGAGTTCCTTCAAAAACTGTGTGCAAGTGTACCTAGAAGAACAGATGCTTTTCTGAAGGCAAAAAGGTGGTCACACCAAATAATAATTGGATTTAGATTTCTCTTTTCTTCATTCACTTTGCACTTTGTTAATTGATAAAAAAAAATAAACTAGGATTTGGGACGTTCTATCTCTCCTTGGGGAGAGAGCGCCTTAATCTATGTGAGGAGACTTATAAGACATACGTGCACCTCTGGAATTCTGGGAAGAAAGGGATGCAAATGAGCTCTTAACAAGTTCCGCCTCTGATACCACCAGATGTAAGACAGCTCTGCACTGATGAGGGGCAATCACCTCGAAATACCTGTCTGCAGATGAGGTGCTGTGATCTGTGATCCACTACCACACACCCCAGCCACAAGAAGCAGATAATAAGACCGCGCTGAAGAAGGTCCATCTGGACTGAAACGTCCGGTCAGCACGATTATCAAAAGTGGCTACTGTATTGATTACACAATGTAACTGGATCATGAATCGTATATGATGATGTCACACTAATAAATGATATCAATTGCAAATGTAGAACCTGTGTGCCGCAATCTTCACTTTGCAGATGAGGTGCTGACTTAGTTATTATCCAATGTAAACAGTGGCTTGGGTGCAAGCTGCAGTTATTGATCCTCGTCCCTGGAAGTAGGGTTCCTACCCTGTTGAATGTAGAACAATAAACTCCAGTGACATGGCATCCTCCTGTCGTGCAGCAGCACACCTTACCAGGGCCGTCTTTAATATTGATTGGACCCTGGGCAAAAATTTACTTGGGCCCCCTGGATCCCGCCTTCCCACACCTTAGCAGGCAATCACGCCCTCCACCACAACACACACACAAAAAATCCACACATCTGGTAGAGTACAGTGAATGACTGTCAATACTTCCAGTTCTGAAGACTCCAGCGGCTCAGGATCAGTGCTCTGAGCAGCTGGGCTCAGGCTGGAAGTGGGCACCGCTCTGCAGGAAGGAGACCGGGGCTCGGCTCACCCTAGTGTTACAGTGCACCCCAGCACCCCACAGTATGCAGTATAGCACCCTATAGTATACAGCAACCCACAGTATTCAGTATAGCACCCTATAGTATACAGCACCACACAGTATGCAGTATAGCACCCCACACTATACAGTACCCCACAGTATATAGTAGAGCAGTATAGCAGCCCACAGTATACAGCACCCCACAGTATACAACACCTCACAGTATACAGTAGAGCAGTATAGCACCTCACCGTATACAGCACCCCAAACTATACACGATACAGCACCCCACACTATACAGCCCCCCACACTATACAGTACAGCAGTATAGCACTCCACAATATACAGCACCCACAGTATACAGCCCCACACACTATACAGTACAGCAGTATAGCACTCCACAATATACAGCACCCACAGTATACAGCCCCCCACAGTATACAGCCCCCCACAGTATACAGGCTCCCACAGTATACAGCCCCCCACAGTATACAGCCCCCACAGTATACAATACAGCAGTATAGCACTCCACAATATATAGCACCCACAGTATACAGTATACAGCCCCCCACAGTATACAGCCCCCCACAGTATACAGTACAGCAGTATAGCACTCCACAATATACAGCACCCACAATATACAGTCCCCCACGGTATACAGTACAGCAGTATAGCACTCCACAATATACAGCACCCACAGTATACAGCCCCCCACACTATACAGTACAGCAGTATAGCACTCCACAATATACAGCACCCACAGTATACAGTATACAGCCCCCCACAGTATACAGCCCCCACAGTATACAGCCCCCCACACTATACAGCACCCCACTATACAGTAGTTTACAGTATATTAGCATAACAGCCCCTGTCACCTTTTTCTGATGTAATATTCACAAAAAAAGCTCCACAGTTAAGGCAAACTTCTACAGCAACACTCCTGGTAGAAAGGAGCTTGATGACCTCATAGCCATGTGACCAGTAATATTGCTAGGTTACTGGTCACATGGTGATGATGTCATCTAAGGTCCTAGAGAATCACAGCTCTCACAGTACGCTGCCTGGAGTGCCGGCAGGCATGGCATGGCAGCACCTGGGGCAGTGGCTAGCAGGGCTCAAGAGGCAGCTGCCTTGGAACCCCCAGGAGCAACTGGGCCCGGGGCAACTGCCCCTTTTTCCCCTTGTTAAAGACGGCCCTGCACCTTACAGACTTAGCCATCGCTTACTCTAGGCCTTCTAACCTTCCTGCAGAGCGGCACCAGTTTTAAAAAAAGGCCTTGTAGGCCAAAACGTTACGCCTAAGCCTCTTAGATATTATCCAAGACCTATTCAAACGGTTGAACATTGACTTGTAGGATAACTACCTTACATCTGGTGGCATCAGAGGCAGAGCTTGTTAAGAGCTCATTTGCAAAAATAAACTATTAACACTTCTTTTTTTGAGCATTTCAGCATTTTTTCTACACCGCCCAAAAACTTTTGCCCAGTACTGTATATTATTATTATTTATATTTGATTAGATTAGATTAGAATTAGATATATGTACATAGCTATTATTATAAAAATATGTTTATATTTATTTTTTACATTCATGTACATTTATGATATGATATTTATTATATTATCATTATATATATATATATATATACAGTATATATATATATATATATATATATATATATATATATATATATTGAAATAAATAGATTTATTATTAAAAAAAAAAATTAATTATTCATTTCTTTTAACCTATATTATTTTTATAGTGCTGACATATTCCATAGTGCTGCTTACGGAATGCCCAGTGAGCTCCCAGTTTCATTTTCCTCATATGTTGTAAGGCCGGGGAGGACTTGCAGAGACCATGTAAATCCTGCCTAATTAAACAAACATATTCTGCTGCAGACAGGCGCTTCTGTGTATCAGCATTTGGCTAGGCAGATCCCGAGGAACTGCGTGTGTGTAAGGGTCATATGTTAAAGGGTTTCTGTCACCCCGCAAAACTCATTTTTTTTTTTTTGGATAGTTAGATTCCTCATAGTGCGATATAGTAGAATATAATGCTCTTACTTACTTTCATGCGGCCGATTCTTTATAAAACGAACTTTTATAATATGTAAATGAGGGCTCTACCAGCAAGTAGGGCGTCTACTTGCTGGTAGCCGCAGCAGCAATCCGCCCCCTCGCCGTGTTGATTGACAGGGCCAGCCGTGATCTCCTCCTCCGGCCGGCCCTGTCAGTAATTCAAAAATCGTGCGCCTCGCGTCATTCGGCGCAGGCGCTCTGAGATGAGGAGGCTCGTCTCCTCAGCACTCCCTCAGTGCGCCTGCGCCGATGACGTCTTCTCTTTCGGTGATGTCTTGCTCCCCAAGAGTGCCCCCATTAGTAATACTGCCATACAGTGCCCCCAACAGTGATAGTGCTCCCCAAGAGTGCCCCCATTAGTAGAAGAGCCCTACAGTATTAATAATGCCCTCACAGAGCCCCCAGTAAAAATAAGGCCCCACCTATTGTTCCCCAAGTGTTAATAAAACTCTCTACAGACCCCTCAGTAGTAATAAGGCCCCCCCATAGTGCTCTTACTAAATATAAGGCAGATCTATAAGTCCCTCCTATAGAGCCCTCAGTAGTAATAAGAACGTCTAATGTCACCTGGATTTAAAATGCCCCTACAGTGCCCCCAGTATTTATAATGCCCTCTACTGTTATAATGCTCACCCTGACCCTCCCCAGCCGATTTCAACATAAAGTCCCATGTAAATAACATCAACACCGCAACATTCAGTCCCATGTAAATAACATCACTCCCTCCCCAGCCACCTCCAACATGCAATCCCAAATAACATTATCCCTCAAAATATAATCCCATGTAAATAACATCACCCTGCCACAGCCATCTCCAACATGCAGTCCCATGTAAATAACATCACCCCCCTCAACCTACAGTCCCATGTAAATAACATGACCCCTTCCCCAGCCACCTCCAACACACAGTCCCATGTAAATAACTTCCCTCCCCTCAGCCCTAACATACCAGTTAAATAACTACAACTCCCAGCATTGCTCTACCTCTCCCTTCACTTACCTCTCCTCATGTAGCAGACCTCGCCTCAGCTTCTTCCCAGGACTTCTCTTCACTATCGTCCTCTCCTGCACTGGTCACATGATGGTGACATCATCGCAGGTCCTTTTCAACTACTGCATTTAGAACTGATCACATGGACTGTGATGTCATCACAGGTCCTTCAGCTATTGCAGGGCATTAGATTAAATTGTATTGCCGTCCTGAGGATGACAATACAGTTGTATCTATCTGGCAGGCAATACATTCAGGGCCTGGGACAAAACATCAGGGGCCCAGGTCCCGAATGTTTTAACCTAGCAACGCTCCTGGTGCTGACACAAACACACTGCAAAACCAAGCCATGCAAAAAAAAAAAATATATAAAAAATGTTGTGCTGAAGTTTATAATTTACTATAGACTGTAATGTAACGTCAGGATGTATAGAAAAAAAGGGGGAAAAAACTGCATTGAAAACTGCAAAAGTTGCCAAAAAGACTGCTTAAACCCTGGACCTACACATTAGATGAAACCAGAGGGGTCAGTTATGCTTGCCCATAGACCTTTATTATGACGGATCAAAACGGAATGCCTCTTAAAGGCGTTGTCCCACGAAAAATATTCTACAGTTTTCAAACCAGCACCTGGATCTGAATACTTTTGTACTTGCATGTAATTAAAAATTTTGCATAGCCACCGAGTTATTCAATAAAATGTATCTGTATAGCGCCACCTGCTGTTTGTTTGTTTTTGTTATTTCTTTGACCTGCTCACTGAGATGGCCGCACATGCTCAGTTTCAACTTTCTGCTGCCTCCTGAGCTGTAATAGAGAGAGATAAGACACGCCCCCTTAGCTGCAGCAGAAAAGACACTCCCCTTGACGGATGTAAATTTTCAGCCTTTTCTGCCCCCTAGAGGGCTAAGGTGAAAACAAAACATTGGTTTTTCATCCAAATAAATAAAAAATCAGTTTTTGTAAGGAAGCGGTACCTTAGCATGAGATATATTGGATGGGATTAGAAAAGATTCTGGGAAGATTCATGAAAAGGGGATCCTACGATCGGAGCTCATCATATAGTTTACGTAGAGGGGGATTATTACACCTGTACAATCAGAGGTGGATTTGGCATTTCTGGTGCCCCAAGCCAAGCTATATCTAGGGGCACTAATTTCACCATTAAGTTCCGCCCCATCAACTTACTAAGCTCCACCCCATTGGTCCACAAAGCCCTACTTTCAGTTTAGCAGTGCAGCCTGACCACTTCTGCTACTGCTGGACAGCTAGGAAAGGCTCCACTTCTCCCCTGGGTCCCTATGAGGCTGAAACGGCTCCACAGCCAGTATGTCCTCCACTTGAGGAGTAAGGTAGTTTTTGAGATTTAGCATGATGGAAACCATGAAGAACTTTTCAGATACTGTCTGGTCCTTGTACAATAATCCCCCCTAGTAAGGGGATTCAATCTATTGGAGAGAATGGGTGTGAACCGTGTATAATCAATGTTGACTCTTGAGATAAGGACAGCCCATTGATTTGAAGGAATTTGTCCAGAATTTGACTATTGATGGCCTTTTCTCAGGATAAGCCATAATTATATGATCTGCAAGAGTCCAACGCCCTGCACCCTCACTTGGTCAGCTGTCATCTCCAGAACACCACAACTCCTCCAACATGTAGTGGACAGAGATGGTTACTACAGAGCTGATACCATTCATTTCACTGGACGGAGTTGTGTAGTTCCAGCGCTGGGACTACTGCAGAACAGCTGATCTGCGAGGGTGCGGGGTGTAGGACCCATGCCAATCAGATATTCATGGCCTATTGTGATAGTAACATTCTGGAACTGTGTAATGCTTCATCTTCCCTGCAGAGGCGCTGTAGGGAAATCAAATACTGTTTGTCCTGCAGTGGCATGTTTAGGTCTCCTCCTACCTACATTAGCAAAGAAGGGAGAAGAGACCAACCGAAGGTTATACCACCCATCGGTCCAATAAGGGAAGGAAACAGATAAGGAACATGTGCTCTGCTGGGCAGCCCCATTAGATACTCTCGTCACCTCTCTTATCAGTTAGTTACTACCTGAGCCGGAAGATCATTATAGGTCCCTTTTGTTTCTTGGAGCTCTATACCAGGCTGTAATATTTTTTTACGTTGCTTTTTCCTTTCTTTCATCCATTTCATGGATGGTTTTGTGTTTGTAACTATGACCTGACCTTTGGAATACGTTTCTCACTGCACGGTTTACTACATTATAATTACAGCTTGTTAAAGCCAAACCATTTGTAATAGTGAAATACATGGGACAAAAGACATTTTTTTGTTTTTTGTTTTTGTTTTAGTAGGTTGTTTTAGTGATGCTGCATGACCACTGACACTTATAATATAGATTAAAAAAAAGACACAGGTTCATGGAGTTCAACCTATTCTCCAGCCTGGGTGAAATAAAGGAAGACAAAAGCAAACCCCTATGGGGTAGCTGGTGGTTACTCTCATGGTAGGTCAATATTGTCAAGCAATCTAATACAAGTGCCATCTAATACCAGGTCTACGAGTCCTTTTCTGTTCACCAGAGAATCCCATCCTCTCACTGCTCTTACAGTAGAAAATCCCTTCTAACCAAACCATTTTCGGGGATTTTTCACTCATTAATAACCAGTCCCATATAAAGAAATATTAGTACACTCAGGGTTTACTGATGTCACTTTTTGGGGAGGAAATTGTACCAAAAAAGTCAGTGGGTTTCACAATCCGCTTCTGGAAACCCTGCCAATCAACTGCTGTCCTCTAGGAGAGTCCCTCCGAATACACCTTTATTAGACAACCCTTTAAATGGGTATTCCCATCTCAAACATGGACGGCATATCACTAGGATGTGCCATCAACGTCAGATAGGTGCGGGTCTCATCTTTGGGACCTTCTCCAGAACAGGGACCCCCAAAGTAAAGTAGAGCACACAGCGCATGTGAGTTTTAAAAAAAGATGAGTGATAACACTTAGCTATTTTCTGATGTCCCGTAGGAGTGAGTCGGGGGCGCACTGCGCAAGTGCAGTCACCGCTCCATTCACTGTTAGAGGCAGTTTTCTGCTATTTTCTGAACTCCCATAGTAGTGAATGGAGGGTGGCCCTTCAGGCACTTTGTTCTGGAGATAGTAGTGGGTCCCAGAGGTGGAATCCATACCTATCTGACAAAGATGGCATATCCTAGAGATGATCCAACCCCTTTAAAGAAAAAGGTTTCCTCCCAGTGGGACCCATGAAAAGAGTTATACATACCTGTTCCCTACCGCTCCGGTTGGGCTCTGTGGCTCCCAGAATGTCTTCATTGGACTTCCGATTCCTGCATGTAAACTTCCTGCACGGACGGGGCCACATGCGCCACTGCAGTCAAGGACTGGCTTCACCAATAACATGTCCCCAAGCAGTAGTCCCCGCAGTACCATACAGTACTATGTACCTTTAAAGGGGTTTTCCGAGACTTTTATACCGATGACCTATCCTCTGGATAACGATCAGATACAGATCAGAGGATAGGTAATCAGGATAAAAGTCTTGGATAACCCCTTTAATAATCTAATAATGTCTTTGTATATGGCAAATAGACTTTTGGGCCCCCTTAAGTACCTGGGCCTAGAGATGACGGCCATCTCTGCAGAGACCCAGCTACAGGGTAAAATGCTGCCCCTGAGTTGTTGAGCTGGTCTGGCGCACTTATTACAGTACCCCTCCCCCCATGCATATATGAGGGACTTACAAAGCCGAGATTCCACATGTTTGAACCCAGGGTTATATATCTCTGCTGTGAACTTCAAGTTTACATATAGAGGAAAAAGTCACATTCCATTCACACTCCGAGCTCCTTCCACTTCCTTCCGATAGCTTATTTTAGAGTTCAGTCAGTTTTTCTCACGTCCTGAGGAGAAGGATGTTTTCTCTGCTGCTGATAAGTTCAGAATTACTTTTATATTGGATCATGTTAGGTGTAGAAGAAGGGGCATAAAGGGTACAGGGTAGTAGTCGCACTTGGACCCTGCTACATGAGGAGGCCCGAAACCCATCTATCACATAAGAAAACACTAGTGTTATAAATGGCATATGGTATGTGGCAGATTTTGAATTGGAGCCCAGGAGCTTTACTTTACACCTTTGTCTAGAAGAGTTTGGAGGTTTGTGTGCCTATAGGAAGGTTATAGTGATGGGCTGTAATAAGATAAATGTTTATTAAACCTCTGGCATAGTAGTAAAGCATGTGGGCCGCGGCACCTTTGAGGCCGTCTGGGATTTACCACAGTAGAAGTTCACAAGTAGTCAGTGCAGGGTGCTGTGGTGGGGTGAACATGGACTGTAGAGAGCCCCTGTGCAAGAATAGTTTGTGGGCCCCTTGCTGTTTAACATATAATATATGAAGAGGGCAGAGCTCATCAGAGTTCTTCTTTCGTTTCTATGATTTTCTAGACAGATGTTCATCTGATGGTTCAAAATTCATCAGTCATTTTGACCCAAAGGAACCTTGGTGTGGGTTGACCTCCCTGGCCTAAAGAACATCCTGATTTATCAAGAGTGTAGTGTTCATCATAATGTTCCTTACTTCTTTCGGTGACTCTCTAGGCAACCCTTCATTTGATGAAAAAGGATTCGTCAATTATTTTGATGCCTTTTTTTTTATTGTGGTGTGGACCTCCCTTGCCTAAAGGACCTCCTAATTTATCAAGATTATGGGGTTCTTCATAGCCTTCCTTAATTTTTTCTATGGCAACCATTTATCTGATGGATCAGAATTCATCAGTGATTTTGAGCCAAGGGAACCTTGGTGCCCATTTAATTGTAGATTGAGTCTTCCTTGCCTAAAGGACTTTATAATTTATCTAGAGTGTGGGGCTTATCATAGTTTTCCTTAATTCTTTCTATGACAACCTTGCAGCTGATGGATCAGAATCCATCAGTCATTATGAGCCAAGGGAACCTTGGTGCCTTTTTTATTGTGGTGTGGACCTCCCTAATTATCAAGAGTGTGAAGCTCTTCTTAGTCTTCCTTACTTCTTTCTATCACAACCATTCAGCTGAAGGATAACGATCCATCAGACATCTTTTTTAATTGTGGTGTAGAACTCCCTTGCTTAAAGGACCTCCTAATTTATCAAGAGAGTGTGGCTCATCATAGTCTTTCTTACTTCTTTCTATGACAATCCTTCATCTGATGGACCAGAATAGAGCAGTAATTTTGAGCCAAGGGGACCTCAGTGACTTTTTTTGTATGTGGTATGGACCTCCTTTGCCTAAATGACCCCTTTACCTTTGCACCAATATACCGTCTGCCCCGTGCAGTGGCATGTCATGCAGTAGTTGTTTTCACAATCTCCCCACTGAACCACTGTTTGGAGGTGCCGTGACCATCGGCAACTTGGGATGCCAGGGTTCAGGCCCCAATGAACTGATATTGATTGCCTTTTAAGGACATCAACATTGTGATCGCCAACATCCCCTTTAAGGTTCGTGGAGAACCCTTGGCAAAACGTGTCTAGAGATAGGCTAAATATGGGTGTTGCAGTCTGATTTTACATTACATTTGGGAGATCACCTTTTCAACTTTTCTGAACATACATAGGGAATGTTCCCCCAGTTCTCTGTACTGGAGTCTATTTTCTAGTTTTGATTTAAAAAAAAAAACTTTGGCAAAGCAGATGTCCCAATTGTGATAGAAAATCCACTTTATAAGGTTATAATTTATGGTAAGTTTATATATGGTGATGTTACCAACTGAACAGTATATAGCAGTATTATCTGAGTCTATTATGATGTATTATTTAAGCACTGTAAAGCATTATTTGAACATGGCATGATGGTGTTATATGAGCAATGTCTGACTGTATTATCTGGGCATATTACGACAATTAAGTAGTGGATGGTAGTATTATTTATAGAGGATCTGATGGTGTTATTTAGCCTTAGCTGATAGCATTATTTGGACATGGTATTATGGTTTTACATGATTGATGTATGGCAGCATTACCTGCCATACATCTGCCATTATCAGGGTGTATAATGACAGTAATATTTAAGCAGTGAATGGTGGTATCATTTAGACAGGGTATAACGGTATTATTTAGGATGGTATGCCAATAATATTTGAACAGTGTCTGAATAGTGCATTTTATTATTACTGTTTTTGCCAGCTCATGGCAATATATTGTAGTGTATATTAGTGGTAAATGATGATGTGCTCTATATGACATTATTTTAGCGCCAGTGTTATAGTGCGGGTGGTTGGGGACAAGCTGTCGTACCATGTACGTTTTGCTGAGCCTCTGTCGCTGGATGAGCTGCTGAATGTAAGGGGATTTTTCAGATTTCTAAAAGGTAATTGGATCTGTTTGAAATTGGGCACGATGTTTGAGATAATGGGAAATTAGATTGTGAACCCCACTGGATGCAGAGCGTGATGTGCATGATGACATCCTATGTGCAGTGCTACTGAATATTACAGAATATTTCAAGGAAATTAAAAAATAAGGCCAATTTTTTGGTTTTTCACTTGTGTCACTTTCTCTTAATTTTAGAGGTAGTTTTAGTAAATCTTCAAGGCATACAGTTTGCTATCTTGCACCGCTTATTGCAAATTGGAGACTTTTTATTAATGCACCAATAATTCATCTGCATGACATCCTTCGTCTCCGCTAGGCCATTACAGTAAGCACAAAAACACCCCTGAAATGTGTCTAAATATAGTTGCATCGAAAAACATTTTATTTGCATAAAAACACTTAAGTAAACAGGAGGTGTTTATTTGGTGTAACCGCCAGGCACGTAGACCTCAAGGTATTCATAGTCAGTGCCTTGTGTCGTTCCAATTAGTCAGAGCAGCTAGAAGTTACTGCCGAGAGACTTCCAATATTTCCCTTTCACAGTTAAATATAGGCGACGTGGTAAATTTAGCAAATTGCTGATTTATAGACCCAATACATTTCTATAGCCACACGAGCGCTTTCAAATATTTGCTGCTGAAAACACAGAGTGTATCATTTAAAAAACAAGATATTATTTTAATGTCTTTTTTTATTTTTCTATCTTTTTTTTGTAGCTATCCAAAAAGCCCGAAATCGTGCAGTTTTAAAACTGCCCATTAGAGGGCACAATAGGCTGACGTGTTCTGTCTTCTGCAGCTCATTTCTCAGCTTTACTGTATAGACTGGGTCAGAATAAGCTCAGTTTCATCTCTCTATCATGGAATGTCTGGTGCTGATTGGACAGTGTCAGGGTGTGTAGGGATATACCTCATTGACAAGCAGAATGGTAACTCCCAGTTGTTCAATATTTCATACCATTTCAGGAGGAATAACAAAGGAATAACAAATAGCAGAGTTTTAAGGTATGTGCTCCAGCAGTGTAATTTCATTAGCAATACGAGTAGTTAAAGGGGTTGTCCAATTAATATAACATCCCACAGAATGGGAATAAGTATCTGATCAGTTGTAGTCCGTCCACTGAGGCCCCATCCACAGGATGGGAATAGGTATCTGATCGGTTGGAGTCTGACCACTGAGGCCCCATCCACAGGATGGGAATAAGTATCTGATCGGTTGGAGTGCAACCACTGGGGTCACATCCACAGAATGGGAATAAGTATCTGACTGGTTGGAGTCCTAACACTGGGGCCCGATCCACAGAATGGGAATAAGTATCTGATCGGTTGGAGTCCGTCCACTGAGGCCCCATCCACACAATGGGAATAAGTATCTGATCAGTTGGAGTCCGTCCCTGCCGATCACAAGAACAGGGTCTCATGCTCCCTTGATTGTACTTTGTCTGTCTCTGGGAATCCCATAGAGTTGAATGGAGCGGCAGACGGTCATATGCACCTGCTGTAATGACCGACGACACGCACAGGGAGAAAAACAGGGAAAGCCCTGCCCAAGGGAGAGGGAAAGGTGGTGACCCCTAACTCACCTTGCGGCTGGCACCTGACTGCCCTGACGTCCCTAGACGGGTTCCTCACCCGTGCGGCGATCGCGTGCCTAAACCCTGGCTTTCCCTAATATGAGCCCTGGATAGTGAACAGGCCGGTGGGATCGCTAGTCCACACCACTATCACTAAGAGGGAAACACCAGGGAGAGGACAGACAAAACATACAAACACATACACCCAGGTGGGCGACCACAATAAACCAAAAAGGTCCAACAGGGATCTGGATGGTAGCGTACTGGACCAACTACCAGCGAACGCAGCAACACAGCTCCAGAAGGTCAGAATAGATGTCCAGGCAGGAAGCTCTATCTCTGGCAACCAGAGAAGTGTGAGAGAGAAATATAAGGAGGTCTGGGAGTGCTGGACAAGGAACAGCTGAGGAGAAGGAGCTACGGATCCCTGAGTGAGCCAAAAGGGTTTGCTAAGCAAACCCAGAAAGCTACCATAAGGAAAACAGCCCTATCTTAAATAGAGCGTGCAGCCAACCGCTGCGACTTCCTGACCCCGGGTATAACGGAGTCAGGCGTGGTCCTCGACACCCTCGTGACAGTACCCCCCTCTCTACGAGGGGCCTCCGGACACTCAGGACCAGGTCTCCCAGGATGAGAGGCATGAAAAACCCGAACTAACCTGACGGCGTTTACCTCAGACGCAGGAACCCACATTCTTTCCTCGGGACCGTAACCTCTCCAATGCACCAGATATTGAAGAGAGCGGCGAACCCGACGAGAATTAACAATTTTGGATATCTGAAATTCTAGGTTACCATCCACGACAACAGGAGGGGGTGGCAGCGGTGATGGTTCTAGAGGTGGAACATATTTTTTGAGTAACGACTTATGAAAAACATTATGAATTTTAAAAGTCTGAGGTAACTCCAGGCGAAAAGCCACGGGGTTGATGATGGCTACAATTTTGTAAGGGCCAATAAACCTAGGACCCAGTTTCCAAGAGGGAACCTTCAATTTAATATTCCTAGTAGACAACCACACATAGTCATTCACTCCTAGGTCCGGACCTGGCGACCGTCTCTTATCAGCCATGCATTTGTATTTACCTCCCATATTTTTCAAGTTAGCTTGCACCTTCTGCCATACCGATGAAAGAGATGACGAAAACCGTTCCTCTTCGGGAACCCCAGAAGACCCCCCCTCTTTGAAAGTACAGAATTGGGGATGAAAACCATATGCACCAAGAAATGGTGACTTGCCAGTGGATTCCTGACGACGATTATTTATGGCAAACTCAGCTAACGGTAAATATGATGACCACAACTCTTGGTTTTCAGACACAAAACATCTTAGATATGTCTCAAGGTTTTGGTTGGTACGCTCAGTCTGTCCATTCGACTGAGGATGGAAAGCAGAGGAAAAGGACAAGTGTACCCCCAAACGAGAACAAAAAGCTTTCCAAAATTTAGAAATAAACTGGGTACCCCGATCCGAAACAACATCGGAGGGGACCCCGTGAAGCTTCACGATTTCACTGACGAATACCTGAGCAAGAGTCTTAGCATTAGGTAGTGCGGGTAACGCAATGAAGTGTACCATTTTGCTAAACCTGTCCACTACTACC
Source organism: Bufo bufo (assembly GCF_905171765.1). NCBI lineage: Eukaryota > Metazoa > Chordata > Amphibia > Anura > Bufonidae > Bufo > Bufo bufo. Next base: position 661,631,656 of record NC_053391.1, read on the forward strand.
AAAATAACTGTTTTACCCGCAGACAAAGGTAAGTCAGTGATAAAATCCATTGACAGATGTGTCCACGGTCTATTGGGAATGACGAGTGGTAATAGAGACCCTGCAGGACGTGTATGTGAAACTTTTGCGCGCGCACAGGTAGAACAAGAAGACACAAAATCCAATACATCCTGACGCAACCTTGGCCACCAAAAACGACGAGACAATAGTTCCAAGGTTGCTTTACTACCCGGGTGCCCAGCAAGTGCCGAATTATGATGTTCCTTTAATAATTCGAAACGTAAGTTCAACGGTACAAACAATTTCTCTGAGGGGCAAGAGACCGGGGCGTCCCCCTGGGCCTCTAACACCTTCCCCTCCAGAGCAGAGTGTACTGCAGAAACAACCACTCCTCTTTGAAGAATGGGTACCGGATCACTCACATTACCCCCTCCAGGGAAACAACGAGATAGTGCATCAGCCTTGGTGTTCTTTGCCCCAGGAAGATAGGTAATCACAAAGTTAAACCTGGTAAAAAATAGCGACCACCTAGCCTGTCTAGGGGTGAGACGCTTAGCTGATTCGAGGTACAGAAGATTTTTGTGGTCCGTAATTACAGTGACGGGGTGGACTGCCCCCTCTAAGAAATGACGCCACTCCTCAAACGCAAGTTTAATAGCTAATAGTTCCCTATTGCCAATATCGTAGTTCTTTTCTGCTGCAGATAGTTTTTTAGAAAAGAAAGCACAAGGACGCCATTTGCCAGGAAACGGACCCTGAGACAGCACCGCCCCCACTCCTACCTCTGACGCATCGACTTCAACAATAAAAGGCTGAGAGACATCAGGTTGGACCAGTACAGGTGCTGAGGTAAACCTCTCTTTTAGAGAGGAAAAAGCAACTTTAGCGGCGTCAGACCATTTAGAAAAATCAGTCCCCTTTCTAGTCATGTCAGTTAGCGGTTTTACAATAAGTGAATAATTTTTAATGAATTTCCTATAGAAATCCGCGAAGCCCAAGAACCGTTGTAGTGCTTTGAGGTTCTCAGGAAGATCCCAATCTAAAATTGCCATGTACGTATGGAGGAAACGTATACCCCCCGGCTGACATCCTCCACACAGCCTGGGGTTAGTAGTTTTTCCGACGGTCTTTTGTTTCTGAGGAAAGAAGGACAGACATTAATGAAATGACCCCTCTCCCCACAAAAAAAAACAAACCCCACGCCTACGGCGAGCCTCAGGAGGACGGACCTGACGAGTAGTTCCTCCTAGCTGCATAGGCTCGTCTAAGTCCGTACAGACTAACTGCTGCTTGGGAGGGGTTACCAATTGCTCCGGTTTTTTCAACCTGACCCTAAGGCGTCTATCTATTCGGATAGAAAGGGACATAACCGCATCAAGGGAAAAGGGGGTCTCATATAATGCAAGCGCATCCTTAACCCTTTCGGATAACCCAGAGCAGAACTGACTCCTGAGAGCCGGGTCGTTCCATTGGGTATCCGTAGCCCACCTACGGAATTCAGAGCAATACTCCTCTACCGGCCGCTCTCCTTGTAAGAGTCTCCGTAATCTTGATTCAGCCAGGGCGACTCGGTCAGGGTCATCATATATGAGACCCAAGGCCCCAAAAAACTCATCCACTGACCGAAGAGCCTGGGAATCAGTAGGTAAAGAGAACGCCCAGGACTGCGGATCCCCCTGCAGCAGGGAAATAACAACCCCCACCCGCTGATCTTCATTACCAGAGGAGTAAGGGCGCAGTTTAAAATATAACTTACAGGCCTCACGGAATGTCAAAAACTTGTCCCTTCCCCCAGAAAATCTGTCAGGGAGAGGGACCTTGGGTTCCGCAACAACCTGGTTACCAGTAGCAACCGCTGGGCTTGCAGTCAGTTGTAATTGCTGCTGTTGCTGGAGGACCGACGCCTTCAATCCTACCACCTCCAAAGACAGGCCATGAAATTGTTTGGACAGAGCAGCAATTTGATCCATACTGGATTCTAAGTAGGTAAAAAAAAAAAAAAATTTTTTTTTTTTATTTTTTACCTACACAAAATAATGGCCAGAGATAATGTAATGACCGACGACACGCACAGGGAGAAAAACAGGGAAAGCCCTGCCCAAGGGAGAGGGAAAGGTGGTGACCCCTAACTCACCTTGCGGCTGGCACCTGACTGCCCTGACGTCCCTAGACGGGTTCCTCACCCGTGCGGCGATCGCGTGCCTAAACCCTGGCTTTCCCTAATATGAGCCCTGGATAGTGAACAGGCCGGTGGGATCGCTAGTCCACACCACTATCACTAAGAGGGAAACACCAGGGAGAGGACAGACAAAACATACAAACACATACACCCAGGTGGGCGACCACAATAAACCAAAAAGGTCCAACAGGGATCTGGAGGGTAGCGTACTGGACCAACTACCAGCGAACGCAGCAACACAGCTCCAGAAGGTCAGAATAGATGTCCAGGCAGGAAGCTCTATCTCTGGCAACCAGAGAAGTGTGAGAGAGAAATATAAGTAGGTCTGGGAGTGCTGGACAAGGAACAGCTGAGGAGAAGGAGCTACGGATCCCTGAGTGAGCCAAAAGGGTTTGCTAAGCAAACCCAGAAAGCTACCATAAGGAAAACAGCCCTATCTTAAATAGAGCGTGCAGCCAACCGCTGCGACTTCCTGACCCCGGGTATAACGGAGTCAGGCGTGGTCCTCGACACCCTCGTGACACCTGCCTGCTGCTCCGTTTGAATAGGGAGCACAGTCGCCTGTTTGTGTGATCGGCGGGGGCGCAGCAGTCAGACCCCTGCCAATCAGACACTTATCCCCTATCTTGTGGACAGGGGATACGTTTTCTTAATGGTACAACCCCCTTAGGGCTCAGCTACACAACCACATTTGTCATGTGACTATTTGTCGCAGCAATGTCGCTCCACATTTTTTGTAATGATAGTCAATGGTGTTGCACTGCGACATGCGACATACTGTGACTGCAACGCAACGCTATAACGTTGCCGTCGCAGCATGTTGAATGTCGCAGTGCGACACCATTGACTACACCACGTAACAACAAAAATACTTTTCGTTTGCTACTGGGCAAAAACCATTTGTCCTATACTAAATCGAGTGTGCGGATCACAAATCCGAAGTCAGAATTGTTGTAAATTTTTCTATGCATAAGTATGCCTAAATGAATTAAGCACTTGGAAAGCATTGAATAATTTTGAACAGAATGAGTTTTACTCCAACAATTACCTGATCTACATCAAAGTTCGCATAGTAAACAGTGTATGAAAATGTAATGGAATAACAAAATTTCAAAAAGTCTCATTTTTCAGTTTAAAAGTCTTACTTGAGCAAGGCCCAGTACTGTTAAAAGTGCTTCAGGCATCTTCTTTTGCGTTTGTGAACGATCATATTTTCCCATTGCAAAAACCAGCAGTAGTCCCCCATCATGTTGGGATTCCAGCGGCCTTGATACCTGTTCTCCATTGTAGAAATATCTTTATGGAACCGCTCTCCATGTTCGTCACTTACGTGTCCCAAATTGGGTGGGAAAATGTCAAGATGGGAATGTAAGAAATGCACTTTCAATGACATTCGGCAGCCAAGTTGTTCATATGCTGTAAGCATGTTGTCTACTAATTCAGCATAGTTTTCCCAAGGAAGTTCTGCCCTACTAGCACAAATGCACCCAAAGCTGCAAGTTCCAGAGGGTTGAGTTTTGCTCTGAATGTGTCATCATGCATTAGTTTGTTGATTTCGGGGCCAATAAAAATTCCGGCCTTTATTTTAGCATCAGTTTTCAGTGTGCTAAACTTCTCCTTCAAATACTGGAAACCATTTCCATCACGATCAAGTGCAATTACAACCGTTTAATGTGAAGTGGTGGAAGATAAACTTGAAGTGGATCGACCAGTGATTTGTGTTGTAGATTGTACTGACCAACTGTGTGCTCGACTCTGAGAGGCCACTATCTCATTTTGCAATGATTGTTGTCATCACGACTGTTCAATAGGCACAAGAAACACATATGCTTTGTGTACCCTAACTATGGGCCAAGCAGCAGTGCTACCACTTTCAGGTCAGCACACATTTTCCATTTATGTTCTGAGTATTTGATAATTTTCTAAATTAACTCCATAGAACCATGGGTCTCTTTCATTCCAACTGCATGAGCCAATGGAACAGATGGTTTTTCGTTACCATTGTGCAACAAGACACCTTTCAAACTTGTTTTGCTCGAGTCTATGAATAGCCTCCATTCATCGGAAACATGTGTACCATCTAACTCCATCATAAGACCATTTACATCAGTACAGAAACAGACATCGCTTTCCATTGCATAGTATGCAGCTAACTTGGTGTGTCGATGACGAAAGTGTGAAGTTGTGGTGCCTCGTTGTAGCAAATTCCATTCCTGAAGTCTAGAAGCTAGCAGTTCTGACTTTTCTTTATATAATGACAGATCTCTTACCAGATCATCTAAATCTGATTGGCTCAGCAAGTGCGGCTGACCCTCCAGTTGCTCTGGATCGGGAAATACATTGTGACAATCAACATCTTCATCTTCATCAGGATCAGAACCATCTGTTTCAGTTGCCGTTCCTGCTGTGGGAGGGGCAGAAACTGGATCCTCTACATCGTGTGGTACTGGTTTAAGAGCAGACTCACAGTCAGGATACACAATTTGTGACTTGTTTCTCTCTGAATAACCGGCGATTTTAGTCATGCAAAAGTAACAGTCTGAATGGTGATTTTTCTGCTCACGCCAAACCATAGGCACTGCAAAAGCCATTCCTTTCCTTTTACCATTCAACCACGGCGTTAGCCCAGAGTAACACACAGTGCAACAAACATGAGGTGCCCAGCTTTTATCTTGATCTCCAATTTTATAGTCAAAGTAATACTTGTAAGCAAGACGCACTCGCTTTGTCAGATTCTTGCGCTGATCATAAGTAGTGTATTTGCCACATATGTAGCAGAAATTGTCATGATCGCTAGCACATTTGCGTTTATCCATCTTAAGTTTCAAAACTGATAGCACTATAACAAATCACTTTATCAAAATCAGTCCAGCTTGCCTTATATACTTACTGCTGACATCAGCCTGAGTGCGTCCGAACAGGTCTGGACATGTCCATTGAAATATTTTCAATATAATGCATTATTATAACTGAATAGGCTTTCCATGTATAACTCAAAATCTAGATGTGTCAGGCAAATTCCGAGTTCATATTTGGAATCAGTGCGCTCATTTTAGTATAAATCAAGTTGTTCTTTCAGTAGAAAAATCATTGTTGCGCGGTGCTATCATTACAAATAATATTGCGCAAAATTGTTGGAACATAAGTGTTGCGCGACACTTGTCCCAGTGTAGTTGCACTCTTTTTGTTGCGCAACATTGTCATTGTGTACCTGTACTCTTAATAGAAGAGAATGTCAGGGGAGCTAATGTATGTGGAGGTTTTAGGGGCATAATTACAGCTCCCCCTGCTGGTTGAGTATATTTTATTTACTATTATATTGTCTACCAATGCAATAAAATATCAAATGGTTCCATTATAGAAAATTCACTTATCAGGGAAACATTGACAAGGTTAAAGGGGTTGTCTGAGTTAATTTTAGTTTTTTTGTATGTTTCTAACTAGGCAAATGTAAGGGCTTCACCATGCACTTACTTTATCTGCAGTGGCTCCTTTCTCAGATCACATGACCTGTGATGTCAGCTTCTCCCCCTGCTCTGATGATGTTTGGTGCACAAGCCTGAGAGAGCAGGTATGTGTCTGTGCACAAGACGTTAATGTGCTGGCTAAGCTGCTGCTCTCTGCCCTTTGTCTCCCCCCTACTGGATACTTCAGGAAAGATTAACCCCTTCAGCAGCAGAGAGGGCTGGAGGCTTTGGTGAGAAGCTGCAGGCAGTGAAGAGACACAGGATCCTCATCCTGCAGTCACATAGCTGGCAGATTGGAGGAGATCTGCAAGGCATTGCACAATAACAGGTAGGGGGAAGATCCTGTGTGTATCAGCAGTGTTATTGTACAGCTGGGACTTGTAGTCCTACAAATACAATATGTTGCTGAGTCTCCCAGCAGTCAGACATGTCACTCAGGGCAGCACATGTATTCACTCCCTTTGCAGAGCAGGGGGAGGGGCACAAATATTCATGAGGAAAACCTTAGAGATTGTTGTTATTGCAGGTAAACAAGAGAGCAGGTAGAACCAGAAGAGAACCAGGGAAATGAGGAAATAGATTTTTTTTTGCCTAAAACTTGCTTAGTTTAGTTGCTGACCATCAGATTTACAGTGCTGTTTTATTTTTATATTTTTTCAGAACTCGGACAACCCCTTTAATTATTATAGATTTGCCTGTGTTTAAATGTATTAATGTATAAATTTATGGGTCATGGAGCTGAGCAGCTGGATCTATCACTATTTCACATGATTTTTAGAAACCAGTGGGAGTTACATTTCTAGCATTAGAAGAGCCTGAGTGAACATCTGATTCTTAGAACATAAAGAAAGAACAAAGCTCACAAACTTGTAAAACTCAGCTATGTGGTCAGACCAGCTGTGCCCTCTGTAAGACAATAAAAAAGGACATTATGGTTATTTATGTTCAGATTTTCCAATGGATATAACGTAAATGTTGGTGAATATCAATATTTTTATGGAGGCTGCACTGTGGTGAACCATGCAGGAGGAATCAGGTAAAAATAAATTAAACTGAAGGTAAGAGGCACTTAAGTTTTGGAGGAGGAAAATATTTTTCTCAGATCAGACCCCAATATCAGAACTCAGATCTGACCCCCCATATCACACCTCAGATCAGAACCCCATATCACACCTCAGATCAGAACCCCATATCAGATCCTCAGATCAGACCCCCATATCAAACCTCAGATCAGACCCCCATATCATACCTCCGATCAGAACCCCATATCAGATCCTCAAATCAGAGCCCCATATCAGATCCTCAAATCAGAACCCCATATCACACCTCAGATCAGACCCCCATATCAAACCTCAGATCAGACCCCCATATCAAACCTCAGATCAGACCCCCATATCAAACCTCAGATCAGACCCGCCCATATCAGACCTCAAATCAGACCCCCATGTCTTATATATGTCTTATAATGCGAAAAATACAGTATGTATTGCCTCGCTTCTCCCCTATTATAAGAAAGTTTAAAATATAAAGTAGCATACAAAACATAAAATTGGCAGAAGAAATCCAACACTACATTGTACATGACTAAGACTAGTACGTGTAAGATTGTGGAAACCAGTTTTTTTTTTTATATTGTTTATTTAAAGGGAATCTTTCACCACATACTTTGATATCCAAGCAAATGTGCGTGCAGATCCCCTGAGTCAAATGCTGTTTCTCCCATCCACATTTCACATTCTAGAAAAACTCATGTTTTTCTCATATACAATTTTACAGCTTGGTGCAACAAGGGCGTCCTCGTTGCACCTCGTCACACTGTAAGCCACGCTCCTTATTCTTGGCTGTCCCCCCTCAGCCCTGAATGACAGGACCAGCCAGTGATGAAGTCTCCCCTGGCCCTGTGTTATTGAACGAGCGCCATTGCTTTGCTGATTGAATACCGAAGTGATGGGGCACGCGACGTAACACAGGGCCAGGCGAGACTACACCACTGCCTAGCCCTCTCACTCAAGACAAGTGAGGCCGGACTGGCGCGGAGCTGAGGGGAGGCCAGCATGACGCTGGTTTGGTTGGCGAGGAGTCAGGAAGTTAAAGGGTTAATTGCCCAGTAGCTGAGAGGTGGAGGGAGTTTCTAGGGTAACTGGGGGTGTGGTGGGAGTTACTAAAAAGGGGGAGTGAGGCAGAGTTAGGTGCCATTTTCTAGCTAGAAATCAAACTGTAAACTGCACTCACCATGTCTGTGGAGAAGATGCTGGCCAAGATTAGAATGGAGGCAGAGGCAAGAGGACTCGGCTGGCTGAGGGAGTAGTCGGAGGCCGGCTGCAGGGAGCCTCAATGGCAATGGAGATCCCTGATGAAGGGGCTAGATGGCTGCGGCGGTGCGCTTGAGCCCTGATGAAACCCTTCGGGTCCGGCGCCGATTGTGGAGCCCCTCCGGGGACCCTCCACAGCGGGGAGCGGCACGGCAGGTTTCGGTAAGACACTCCCATCGTGGGAGGAATCCTATGCAGCGGCGAGACCCAGAGCAGAGTCGTCGTCCCCCGCTCTCTGCAGCATGCATGTTGGAATCGGGACCAGGGTCTGTGGATCCTCCCAGGCATCCCTCTTCTAGGAGGTGCACTCAGTGAGGGAGCAGTTCTGCCGGAGTATAGGCTGTGCAGGAGGCTTCCAGGGCTGTGCATAGGCCCCAGGCTGTCCAGGATAATGAAGAAGGCGACGCCCCTCACGTGGCAGGAGGCATCTTAGAGAGGAGCAGCAGCATCGCTAGTGGAGAAGAATCTGTGAGTCTGGACTACAGGGTCAGCATTGCAAGTACGTCCAGGGACCATGACGACAGCGACCAGGAGCAGCGGGATACAGAATCAGGGGCTACTGGTTACACAGCGCCCGTGCAGCCTGGTGAGATCTCATGGGGTCCTCTTCTTTCTTTACTTAGCTGTCCAGGGGGCGTCGGGGGAGCGGGACGACCGCGTGAAGAGGGGAGAGAATGACAGGCCTAAAGTGGACGACGTGGCAAAGGGTGAGGTGTACGTGTGTTTCGAGGGTCCGTTGGGGGCGCACTTGAAACAGGAGGTTAGGGAGAGGATTTGGAATGGGGAGTATGTGGACATTTTTTCCTTACTTCCTTTGGAGAGATTTAATTTGGATAAGGGAAAGAAGGATGAAGGTAAAAAGAGGACAAGGAAAAGCGGTGGTATCGCTTGATCCCGCAGACGTTTGCAAATTGGTTGCAGGCGTTTGCAATTTTGGCCAGCGTCATTGGGGAAAAGACGCCGGAATGTTGTTCGGTGCTGTTTTGTTATATGGATGTGATAGGTGAGGCGTACCGAGTTTACGGGGGTACAGGCTGGCTTAGGTACGACAAACAATTCAGGCAGAGGAAGGCGGTGCGGCCCAACATACGCTGGGACCTTAAGGATATTGGTCTCTGGCTAAGGGTTACGGCTCCAGTAAGATCGGGGCAGTCCTTTCAGGGGGAAGCTGGGGGGTCCGGACAGGGTATCAGCAAAAGGGTTGTGTTTCCTGTTTAATGAAGGAAACTGTAAATTTGGCGCAAAGTGTAAGTTTAAACATGAATGCACCACATGCAGCGGATCCACGGAGCAAATAGACAAAAGGGGGAGACAATGCTGGAAAAGGGTCGGACGCCGGTTCGGGTGAAAAGGATGGCACGGTTTCTAAATAGGTACCCGAATCAGGAGGCGGCGAAGTTGTTGGAGAAGGGTTTTAAGTTGGGTTTTTACATTCCCTCTGTGTCGTCATCGGGTTCCGTGGTTCATAAGAATTTTAGGTCGGTATTAATTCATCCGAAAGTAGTTTCTGAAAAATTGGCTAAGGAGGTGATGATGGGACGAATGGCGGGTCCGTTTTCGGACCCACCTTTGGCGGATTTGAGGGTGTCGCCGTTGGGGGTGGTTCCCTTACTGGAGCCATCACCTGTCCTTTCCAAGAGGGGCGTCGGTTAATGATGGTGTATTGATCCTGAATTTTGTTCAGTGGTTTATACGTCATTTGACGCGGCTGTGGCTTGGTTAAGGAAGTTGGGCACGGGTATGTTATTAGCAAAGACCGATATTGATGCGCCGTTTCGCTTGTTACCGGTTCATCCAGAGAGTCTGCACTTGTTGGGTTGTTTTTTTGGGGGGGTGTTATTTCGTGGATAGGTGTTTGCCAATGGGGTGCTCATTGTCTTGCGCCTACTTTCAGACATTCAGTTCGTTCCTGGAATGGGTAATAGTGGAAGTGTCCGGTTGTGCTTCAGTTATTCATTACTTAGACGACTTTTTGTGTCTGGGCCCGGCGGGGTCGCAGGTATGTTCGTTGTTGTTGCACACTGTGCAGTCAGTTTTTGGGGCGTTCGGGGTGGATAAGACAGAGGGGCCTACGACCGAATTGTGTTTTTTGGGTATTGTGATCGACACGGTAAAAATGGAATGCAGGCTGCCGGAGGACAAATTGATAAACTTGCGGTTGGAAGTCAGTAAGGCAAAAAGGGCGGCAAAAATTAGGTTGAGGGATTTACAATCCCTGTTAGGTAAACTTAATTTTGCATGTAGGATTATGACGATGGGGCGCATTTTTTGCCGGCGTTTGTCTTCTGCAACGCCGGGGGTCAAGGCACCACATCATTTTAATTAGCTGGGTAAAGAGTTGCGGAGGGATTTGGATGTTTGGGTGGGATTTCTGGAGGTCTACAATGGGAGGATGTTGGTTATGGGTGAAGCAGTTAATAACTTTGATTTTGAGCTTTTTTCTGACGCGTCCGGGGGGCTAGGTTTCGGGGCATACTGCCATGAGCAATGGTGTGCGGGCCAGTGGCCTGACTCTTGGGTGACTAAAGGATGGGTAAGAAATTTGTCGCTTTTAGAGCTTTTTCCAATTGTTATGGCGGTTGTGTTGTGGGAAGATAGGTTTGCGAATAAGAAGGTTCGGTTCCATTGTGACAATCTGGGGGTAGTGCAGGCAATTAATAGTTTCTCTGCATCGTCATCGCCGGTTGTTAAGCTGTTACAGTTTTTAGTGCTAAGATGCTTGTCTATCAATGCTTGGATAGTAGCGGTTCATGTTCCGAGAGTTTTTAATGGTATTGCGGATGCCCTTTCTCGTTCACAGTTGAAGCGTTTTCGTCAAATGGTGCCAGAAGCGGATGCCAAGGGGTTGGGGTGTCCAACTTGTCTTTGGGAAATCTTGGAGGAACGGTAATGGAGAAGAGGGAAGCAGTCTGAGGATGCTAGCAGGCCGGTGTCTTTTAAGTTGTTGGTAGATATTGGTGCTAGGTTGGGGTCAGTTTGTCTGTCACAGTGGGAGGTTAGTTTGTTTAAGGTGGCTTTCTCGTTAGCTTTTTTTGGGGCATTTCGGTTGGGGGAATTGGTAAGTAGCACTGTCAGTAGGGCTGGGGGTTGCGTTCGGAGGATGTAGACTTGTATGCGGATTGGGTGGAGATACGCATTCGTAAGTCAAAGACGGACTGTGAGGGCAGGGGAAGGCAGTTGACGATGTTTGAGGTTCCAGGATGTTTTCTTTGTCCAATTAGGTGTTTGCGGCATTACAGAGGTGAGAGTGGGAAGGGAACTGGTCCTTTCCTGAGACACGAGGATGGATCATTCCTGTTGCGGTTTCAATTTCTAGCCATTTTCAAACGATGCTTGAGAGTATTGGGGGTTGATTCAGAGGGCTATACAGGGCGCTCTTTCAGGATTGGGGCGGCGACGGAGTCAGAGCATTTGGGATTAAGCAAGGAAATGATAAAAAAAATAGGGCGTTGGGAATCCATTCGATTCCGCTCATATGTGAGGTTGGGTAGATTGTAAATTGGTCATGAATTAGTTTTTGTTAATGTTGCTTGTTTTGTCTTGTGGTTTATTTATAGGTCTGCAGGTGGCCTTGGTGTGGATAATGGGACACTCGTTCGTGTTTTGGGGGGCATTAAGGGCAGAAGTGAGACCGAACGGGCGACAGCTTGGTTTCGAGTGGGATGTGTCAGTTTTGCAGTGGCTCGGGATTAGAGGTATGCTGTGGGGTGGAGTGTTGCGGGAAGTGCATCGCTTCGTGCGTTTAGATCGCCCCCCAGATGTTCTGGTGTTACACGTTGGGGGTAATGATCTAGGGGCTCGGCCATTCAGGGAGTTAATTAGGGACATCAAATTTGATCTCCTGAGGTTATGGGCTTTGTTTCCAAACATGGTTACGGTGTGGTCAGACATTGTGCGAAACGGACTTGGCGGGGTGAGAGGTCAGTAAATAGGTTAAATAAGGCTCGTATTAAGGTCAGTAGGGCGGTTGGTAGATTTGTGGCTAGGAATGGGGCAGTAGCCGTTCGGCATGCGGAGCTGGAAGCAGGAGTGGGCAAATTTTGGAGAGCAGATGGTGTGCACCTTAATGCAGTTGGAATTGATTTATGGTCTTTGGGAATCCAGGGTGGTATAGAGGTAGCCCTGAGAATGTGGAGGGACACGCGAACTTAAGTGGGTCAAGTTGCGCGTTGTTGGCAGTGGGAGGTCCTAGAAGTTGGTGGATATGGTGGTAGTTGAGAATGGGAGGGCCCCCACGGGTGGGGCTGGACTCTCATCAGTGAACAGGAATTGAGGTATTTGGCGTCCATCAGTTGGTGCCTCCGAGCTGGTTCATCGGCTGGGGGCAAGATGGAGTTGCCAGTTTGTTTTGATGAATTTATTTTATTTGGGCTTCTAGGACTTCCCTCATCATTTACTCAAGTTATTGTAGGTTAATCTTAAGTTATTCATGTTTTGTTATGTATATTTATTTAATAAAACGGCTGCTGTGGCCGAATTAATCCGAATCTGGAGTCTGGCTCTTATTCGTCAATGGGGATCAAGAAGGTTAAGGGGTTAGAGAGAGCTGAGCATTCTAACCAATACCTTAGTCATGTATGTACAAGAAGATCAGCGGCAGCTGTTTTCGGCTAACACTCAGATTTTTGCTGGTGCTGGGGCTAATCCTTGGCTTTTCCTTCCAGACTTTTTTCTGGAGCATGTCCGTTCACTCGCATTGGAGGCTTAATGTTCAGGTTTTGTTGAGGATTTCAGGGTGTATTTCTGAACATGTGAATGAGCCCCAATAATTAAAGGGGTTATCCTATGATTAACGTAAAAAAATTAAAATCAGACATCGTATAGCACATGACAATACTTTTCTAACAAAGCTAGAACCAGCCCTGTGCCTCACATGGATCCAGAGATCTCCCCCATTCAATGCTCCCATTGCTCTGATGGATTTATAGCAAGCTGGCAGCCCAGGGGGTGTGCACTTTCTACTGCAGCTCAGGGGAGTGTCCATTCTGCTGCAGCTCAGGAAGGGTGTCCTCTCTGCCCCTTTCACAGCTCAGAAGGCGGTTGAAGGATGGAACTGAGTATGCACGTCCACCTCAACGAGGTGGTCAGAGAAATCAGAAAAAAAATAAAAAAACATCAGGTGGCGCTATACAGATACACATTTTATTGAATAACTCAAAGTTTTAATTACCAAATTTATTTATTTTTTTACTTTTAATTATAAAAGTTGTATTCAGATTTAGGTGCTGGGGTGAAAACTGCAAAATATTTTTCATGGGAGAACCCCTTGTTACTTGGGCAGCACTTGGTCTAGTAACATAAGTATAGTTGTTTACAGCCGCCCAACAATAGGGGGAGCGGCGGCTGCAGTGGTAAAATGCCCGCGTCTGTTAGGGAGTAAGTGGTCATCATCGGTACGCATGGGCCATGTGGATCACATATGCTGCTGCGCGTTCAGTGATGTAATCAGTCTACTCCGTGCTGTCTCACCATATGCACAAGTACTCCATCACTATGGACATAATACACGATGACGCTGATAGATGAGGACCTTAGGTTTATGGTTGTCTTCACTGAGGTTCTGCTCAGGAACCAGGAGGCTCAGAATGAACAGAGTGCATCTTTGCTCTGCATACATATACTGTACTGTGATGACTGTACAAATGCGAGTCCGGAAAGCACAGGAAGAAGCCTGAAATAACAGAGCGTACCGCCGCGGACTACCGCCGCTCGTGTCAGTCTCCTGGAATGGAAACGGTTAATACTTTCCCAAATGCAGTTGTGATGGGGAGCAACAGATGTTGGGAGACAGGCAGGAAGTGGCTATGACAAATAAAAAGGATATAAGCTTGAAATCATGAGCTTTAACTTCCTGCCAGTAATTCTCACAACTGCATAAAACGAATGGAGTGGAGCTACTACTGCTCCGTCCCAAGGTCAGGTTAGATTCTCTCCATGCAGCCCCCAGGAGGAGAGCGCTGGGGGAGAGGGATATACACCACTCATCATACGTTACATGGTATTTTTCCCCTGTAGAGAAGGTGATATTAAAATGCCTAAAAGACACCAAGAGCTACATATTGTGTTTTTTAAAAGCAGCCAGAAAAAAAACAACCACCAACTAATGAACAAAAAGGAGCAAGAAACACTTGTGTGTCCTGCATTTAATTTTTTTCCATAGACCTTCAGCTGTCTGGAGCTGGCGCTTTTACCGTAAACAGAATGCAGCATTAAACGCAGGTATAAAAAAAATTATAAAAGCCACAAAAATGCAAAAGTACAGAAAATCACCAGCAAAAACCTAGACATTCTCCCTATTGCTGTAATACTGGGGTGATCAGACAGAAGAGAACCCATCAGTGGCTAATATTATTGGACATTCTGATAATTTTTTATAATTACACTCATTGACTAAAAAAATAAATAAATAAATAAAAATAAACACACCCAGATGGAGATGTCGGATTGCTACAAAACTCGGCATGCAGTTATGTCTCAGGCAGATATGTCAATAATTACAGGTGTGATCTGATTAGACACTAAAGGTTGCCACAAGAGGGCGTAAAAGTGCTTCCTCCGCTCTCAGAGGCTACTTTTGGGCAGTGTACCTCTTTGCGAGAGATCGTTGACTGCTAGACATGCCTCAACGATTCACTAGAAGACATTTTGCCAAGTTGATAGACTTTGAGAGAGGGCGCATCATTGGACTGAGAGAAGCAGGATGACCATTCTGATCTAGCTGTTTGGAGATGTTGGGAGCTGTGGTTACTTCAGGGTACACACATGGCAAACAGGCTCCAGGCGGCCCAGACAGATCACCAGTAGAGAGGATCATTTGATTTGTCGACAAACAAAACAGCTCCCACAGTTTTGTCCACCATCCAGACACAGATGACACCTTCATTACACCCTTGTCTCTGCCCATATCATTTCCAGCCACTAAGCAGAAGGAAATTTGGTGTCACGTGCCATTATATATCCTACCATGTCCTGTCGCCTTTGTTTGCAGTGGTGTCCAGAAACCTGGACTGCTGCAGACTGGAACCATAATGTGTTTAGCAATTAATGCAGGTGATGTTTGGGATCTGATGAGTATGGAGGCCTCGTGGTGGAAGATTCAATCCTGCCTTTTGCTGTGGAGCAACACACTGCCCTAATTGCTGGTGTGATGAGCTGGGGCGCCATCGCATACGACAGTCAATCACCCCTAGTAGTGATACCAGGGACACTAACAGCTGAGACATACAGTACAGACCAAAAGTTTGGACACACCTTCTCATTCAAAGAATTTTCTTTATTTTCATGACTATGAAGGCATCAAAACTATGAATTAACACATGTGGAATTTTATACATAACAAACAAGTGTGAAACAACTGAAAATATGTCATATTCTAGGTTCTTCAAAGTAGCCACCTTTTGCTTTGATTACTGCTTTGCCCACTCTTGGCATTCTCTTGATGAGCTTCAAGAGGTAGTCCCCTGAAATGGTCTTCCAACAGTCTTGAAGGAGTTCCCAGAGATGCTTAGCAATTGTTGGCCCTTTTGCCTTCACTCTGCGGTCCAGCTCACCCCAAACCATCTCGATTGGGTTCAGGTCCGGTGACTGTGGAGGCCAGGTCATCTGGCGCAGCACCCCATCACTCTCCTTCATGGTCAAATAGCCCTTACTTTGAAAGTTTTCCCAATTTTTCGGCTGACTGACTGACCTTCATTTCTTAAAGTAATGATGGCCACTCGTTTTTCTTTACTTTGCTGCTTTTTTCTTGCCATAATACAAATTCTAACAGTCTATTCAGTAGGACTATCAGCTGTGTATCCACCTGACTTCTCCTCAACGCAACTGATGGTCCCAACCCCATTTATAAGGCAAGAATTCCCACTTATTAAACCTGACAGGGCACACCTGTGAAGTGAAAACCATTTCAGGGGACTACCTCTTGAAGCTCATCAAGAGAATGCCAAGAGTGTGCAAAGCAGTAATCAAAGCAAAAAGTGGCTACTTTGAAGAACCTAGAATATGACATATTTTCAGTTGTTTCACAATTGTTTGTTATGTATATAATTCCACATGTGTTAATTCATAGTTTTGATGCCTTCAGTGTGAATCTACAATTTTCATAGTCATGAAAATAAAGAAAACTCTTTGAATGAGAAGGTGTGTCCAAACTTTTGGTCTGTACTGTATGTGCAGGACATCCTGCAGCCACATGTGTTCCTCTCATGGCTTCTAACAGGCATTGGTTTCCTAGGAATGTCTCCACCAGATTACAGTACTTCCTTGGCTGCCCATTCTCCAGATTTATCACCATTCCAGTATTTATGGGACCAGCTGGGACATCAGCTTCACCAACCTACCAATGTGCAGGATCTACAGGCCCAGCTGTAACATCTGTGGGAAAATGTGCTGCAGACTGCCATACAGAACCTGTATGTCTCCATGCCCAACCGTATCTCATCTTGTATCCAGGCTAGAGGCTGTATCTCATCTTGTATCCAGACTAGAGGCTGTATCTCATCTTGTATCCAGGCTAGAGGCTGTATCTCATCCTGTATCCAGGGTAGAAGCAGTATCTCATCTTGTATCCAGGCTAGAGGCCGTATCTCATCCTGTTTCCAGGCTAGATGCTGTATCTCATCTTGTATCCAGGCTAGAAGCCGTATGTCATCTTGTATTCAAGCTAGAAGCCGTATCTCATCCTGTATCCAGGGTAGAGGCTGTATCTCATCCTGTATCCAGGCTAGAGGATGTATGTCATCTTGTATCCAGGCAAGAGGCCGTATGTCATCTTGTATCCAGGCAAGAGGCCGTGTGTCATCTTGTATCCAGGCAAGAGGCCGTATGTCGTCTTGTATCCAGGCTAGAGGCCGTATGTCATCTTGTATCCAGGCTAGAGGCCGTATGTCATCTTGTATCCAGGCTAGAGGCTGTATCTCATCTTGTATCCAGGCTAGAGGCCGTATCTCATCTTGTATCCAGGCTAGAGGCTGTATGTGTCACCGCCAGTTCTGTGAGAAGGTCTTGCATGATGTTCTTTGTTTTGGTTTCACTTTCTCATCTCATTTCCTTCTCCCAGGTGTCACCTACAGTATTTAGACTAATCCTCTTTCCTTTATATTCCCTCCCATACTGCTTCACTTTGCGGTTTATACTACTTCCTGGATTGAAGTGTTCACTGCTGGAGGCTTCTGCTGCTGCTTGTTCAGATAAGTCCTTTCATGTATTGTGTTTCCTTGCTGGCTTGATTCTAGGTGACCCTGACTCCCTCCGTATGTAGTGCAGGGAGCCGGTGGTCGTGTCCCCTCACTATTATAGGGTTTTCAGGTGTCACACAGTCTTAGGTATGTGGGCATACAATCGTCTACCTTTGAGACCCTTGTATGTGCTTAGCAGTCAGGGTGAGCTCTTAGGGTTTTATAGGGGTCACCTATATGCTCCTTAGTTTGGGATCAAGCCAGTCGGACGTTTATTCATAACTTCCAGCTATCTGCAACATCATCCGTGACAGTATGTCATCTTGTATCCAGGCTAGAGGCCGTATGTCATCTTGTATCCAGGCTAAAGGCCGCATCTCATCCCGTATGCAGGCTAGAGGCGGCCCAACAGTTTTCCTCAATAAACTTCTTCTTTCACTATAATATTGTAATCACTTACATCTATCATCATTAGGCTACATGCACACGACCGTATGTGTTTTGTGGTTTGGCATACGTATGACACCCGTTTCTTTTTACGGATCCATTGTAACAATGCCTAAGGCTACATGCACGCGAATGTTGTTTGTTTCCGTGTCCGTTCCGTTTTTTTAGCGGATAGGATGTGGACCCATTCATTTCAATGGGTCCGCAAAAAAAGTATGTCTGCTCCGTAGCCCCACAAAAAAAATAGAACATGTCCTATTCTTGTCCATTTTAGGCATTGTTACAATGGATCTGCAAAAAAACAGGTTTGGCATACGGATGTCATCAGGTTTTTTTGAGGATCCGCAATTTGCAGACCGCAAAACACATACGGCCGTGTGCATGTAGCCTAAAACGGACAAGAATAGGACATGTTCTATTTTTTTTGCGGGGCTACGGAACGGACATACTGATGAGGACAGCACACCGTGTGCTGTCCGCATTTTTTGCAGACCCATTGAAATGAATGGGTCCGCATCCTATCTACAAAAAAACCCAGGAATGGACACGGAAACAAACATTGTTCGTGTGCATGTAGCCTTAGGCTGGGTTCACACGGGCGTTGCGGGTGCGTTGCAGGAAAATATGCGGGTGCGTTGCGGGAACATGCACGATTTTTCCCCGCAAGTGCAAAGCGTTTTAATGCATTTTGCACGCGCGTGAGAAAAATCGTCATGTTTGGTACCTAGACCCGAACTCGGACTTCTTCACAGAAGTTCGGGTTTGGGTTCAGTATTCTGTAAATTTTATTATTTTCCCTTATAACATGGTTATAAGGGAAAATAATAGCATTCTTTAATACAGAATGCTTAGTACAAGGTCAATTGAGGGTTAAAAAATATTTAAAAAAATAACTCACCTCCTCCAATTGATCGCGTAGCTGCCGGTCTCCTGTTCTTTCTTCAGGACCTGTCAAAGCACCTGTGGTGACGTCACTGAGCTCATCACATGGTCCATCACCGTGGTGGTGGACCATGTTATTGGAACATGTGATGAGCTCAGTGACGTCACCACAGGTCCTTTGACAGGTCCTGAAGAAAGAACAGGAGACCGGCAGCTACGCGATCAATTGGAGGAGGTGAGTTATTTAAAAAAAAAATAATTAACCCTCAATTGACCTTCTACTAAGCATTCTATATTAAAGAATGCTAGTATTTTCCCTTATAACCATGTTATAAGGGAAAATAATACAGTGACTAGACTTTCATCCTAGAAACCATGCGTGAAAATCGCACCGCATCCGCACTTGCTTGCGGATGTTTGGGATTTTCACGCAGCCCCATTCACTTCTATGGGGCCTGTGTTGCACAATATAGAGCATGCTGTGATTTTCACACAACGCACAAGTGATGCGTGAAAATCACCGCTCATGTGCACAGCCCCATAGAAATGAATGGGTCCGGATTCAGTGCGAGTGCAATGCGTTCACCTCACGCATTGCACCCTCGCGGAAAACTCGCCCGTGTGAAAGGGGCCTTAGAGTCACACATAGAAAGCTTCATTACATCCCAACAACTCCTTCTAGGTGTGTTATGATTTTGTGAGTGTATTTATTTCAATTTTAGTGGAAAAGTATTGTGTATATAAATATAAATAAATCTTCAAATAAAAATGATAACAGTAGTAGTGGTGGTACCTATATTAATGAAGTGTAATCACAACGTTAATATGAAATATAAAATAATATGGATGTAATAATAGTAACAATAGCAGTAATAATAATGCTACAACTAATAAGACGAACAGTAATAATAATAGTACGCATTTGCAATTATAATAACAGTAGTAGTAATATTTGTAAGAGCAAGAAAACAGTATTGTTATAATAGTATCTGTAATACAAATGGTAGTATTAATAGGAATAAAAATAAGCTATATTAAAATAATATCATAATAGATGTAATAATTATAGTCACAGCAATAATGGTATAATTAGTAGTAGCAATAATAGTAGTTGTAATGCCAATAAAATTGATAATACAAAATTCAAAATTAAAGGGGTTCTCAAGAGGTTTTTACTGATGACCTATCCTCTGGGTAGGTCATCAGTATCTGATGGGTGGGGTCCTACACCCATGACCCCCGACGATCAGCTGTTTGAGAAGGAAGTGGCACTAGCAACAGCCCTCTCTTCAGCTTTTCCTAGGTCGTGTGACGTCACATTCATTGATCACATGTCTGGTGGGGAGGAAACATAGAAACATAGAATGTGTCGGCAGATAAGAACCATTTGGCCCATCTAGTCTGCCCAATATACTGAATACTATGAATAGCCCCTATCCCATGCATGCTTAAACTCCTTCACTGTATTGCAGCTACCACTTCTGCAGGAAGGCTATTCCATGCATCCACTACTCTCTCAGTAAAGTAATACTTCCTGATATTACTTTTGAACCTTTGCCCCTCTAATTTAAAACTATGTCCTCTTGTAGCAGCTTTTCTTCTTTAAAATATTCTCTCCTCTTTTAGGAGTGGTCCAAAACTTGTTGGTTGGACCAACAGGCTGGTTAACCTCCTTAAAATTTTTCTTTTCAGATTGTTCTTTCCCCCGCCATGTTAGGAATATGTTCTTCTGCCTCTCAGTTTTGTGAGGGAAGGAAACTGACAACCCTTGTGGTTACCACGCACCAGCACAAAAAATTATCTGAAAACACAGTGTAATTACCGTATACAATGCATTTGGAAAGTGTTCAGACCCTTTCACTTTTTTCTCATTTTGTCATATTGCGGCCTTGTGCTATAATTTAAAAAGTTTTCCCCATCAATCTGCACTCAATACCCCATAATGAAAAAGTGAAAACTGAATTTTGAAATTGCTAATTTATTAAAAAGGAGAAACTAAAATTTCACTTGGACGTAAGTGTTAAGACCCTTTGCTATGACACTTGAAATTTAGCTCCCATTCCTCTTGATCATCTTTGAGATGTTTCTACACATGATTGGAGTCACCTGTGGTAAATTCAGTTGATTGGACATGATTTGGAAAGACACAGCCCTGTTTATATAAGATCTCACATGGCAATGCTTATCAGAGCAAAAACCAAGCCATGAAGAGGAAAGAACTGCCTGTTGATTGCGTGGAGGCACAGATCTGGAGAAGGGTACAAAAATTTCTGCTGCGTTGAACATTCCCTAGAGCACATTGGTCTCCATAATTCTTAAATGGAAGAAGTTTAGAACAACCAGGACTCTTCCTAAAGCTGGCCACCCCACCAAACTAAGTAATCTATGGAAAAGGGCCTTAGTAAGTGAGGTAGCCAATATCTCAATGGCCAGTCTGGCTGAGTTCCAGTCCTGTGTGCAGATGGGAGAAACTTCAGAAGGTCAACCATCACTGCAGCACTCCACCAATCTGGGAGCTATGGCAGAGTAGCCAGAAATAAGCCTCTCCTCAGTAAGGCACATGAAAGCCCTCCTACAAAAAAGCAGCTAAAGGACTCTCAGACTGTGAGAAATAAGATTCTCTGGTCTTATGAAACCAAGATTGAACTTTTTGGCCCTGATTCTAAGCGTCATGTCTGCAAGAAACCAGGCACTGCTTAATGCCATCCCCACACTGAAGCATGGTGGTGGCAACATCATGCTGTGGTGGTGTTTTTCACCAGCTGGGACAGGGAGATTGGTCAGAGTTGCGGGAAAGCTGAATGAAACAAAGTACAGAAATATTCTTAATGAAAACCTGATCCAGAATGCTCTGAACCTCAGAAGGAGCAGACGGTTCACCTTCTAATAAGACAATGACCCTAAGCACACAGCCAAGACATCACAGGAGTGGCTTAGGGACAACTCTGTGAATGTCCTTGCGTGGTCCACCCACAGCCCTGATTTTAGTTTTTCCTTTTCAATAAATTAGCAAATATTTCTAACATTCTGTTCTTGACTTTCTCATAATGGGGGATTGAGTGCAGAACGATGGGGAAAAACTTGAATTTTTATTTATTTTAGCACAAGGCAGCAATATAACAAAATGTGAAAAAAGTGAAAAGCTCTGCAGACTTTCCGAATGCACTGTATTATTGTACCTAATATTTCTGGTTCTCACCTCCTTCACCCCGGTAGCCGCTTGCAGACACATTTTTCACATACTTGAGAATGTATTTAATGTTGCAGCCTGTGTGGCACTAGACGTCGCGGTTCCTAATAGCCTAATAATATAGAATACAAAATACAGATGAAGCATTTACGTGGAGCCAGTGTGTCCAGTTTATGTATAGAGGATCTGTGTTAGGTGTAGACACTCAGGAGCAGGCACACCAGAAGTCTCCTTATAGGAAATCCACAGGTTTACTATAACACAGCCTGGCACTCGATAGACCACTCGGTGCCCATATTGGACATATCTTCACTTTTATCATTTGTATACGATTTCTTGTTTCATGCCCTTTAGGTAAACTACTAAGAGACTTGTAGACAGCTTGAAACTAGTTGAAGGAACCTGTCAGCTATTTTTTGCCCCTAAACCACCATCATGCTTTATTCTAAGAATTGATAATATTCCACATTATACTAACTCCAAATCTCAGAAATCACTTTTTAAAATTTTATGTGTCATTTGTAAATTGCTATTTAGTCTTCTGGGAAGTGTCCAGATCAGAAGAAGTCATGTAGTCCTTTCACCAACATCCTGGTGTATAGTGGTTTTGTAAGTCCAATCCTCATCCTCATCCACCGCTTTAATATTTGGGGTTTTGATACGAAGTCCTTATGTGCTGTAGTAACAGTGTCCCTGACATCTAATGGTTTAGTGCCTTATTCTTATGTATTCTCCAGCTTCTGGTGTCCAGTGAAGCGGTGGTCAACCTAGAACATTTTAAGGGTTCTCAGATGTGGCCCATGCAAGGGGTGCACAGTTTGCAATAGAGAGGAGGCCACCTGTATGACATTCTCACTCTTCCTTGAGAGATACAGAAATAAGCCAGTGTGCACGCTCAACTGTTGCCGTGTATCTTGTTAAAGGGGTTATCCCATGAATAATGTAAAGAACAATGCACCCGAAGTGAAGGGAGAGAAGCTGCACATGCATGGCCACCTCCATTCACCGCTATGTGAGTTCTGGAAATAGCCGATCGATGGGTCAGCTATTTCCAGCAGTCCCATAGCGGTGAACTGAGAAGTGGCTTCGCTGGTGCAGATTGCTCTCCATTCACTGCTATGAGACTTGTGAAAATAGCTAAGCACTATTGCTTGACAATTTACGGAAGCACTATAGCAGTGATAGGACAGTAGTCATGCGCGGTGCACTCTCCACCCTGTTCCGGAGATAGGCGCTGACATTTGTGGCATATCCTAGCGATATACAATATAAGGCAGTCATATTAGAACAACATCAAGTATGATCATGTTTAAAGAAAATAAGTGATCAATTTGTATCATAGAGGTGATCAGGTCTGGACATTGTACTCATGCCATAAAACGTATTGACTAAAAATGTCAGGGAATGTATAAATACATAGCGGTAATAGCTGAGTGAATAGAGCTCATGGTATAACCAGTATAAATGGTTAGAAATGACAATATAGGGTTAACAGAAAAAAAGCATACGCGGGGAGTAAAACACAAGACCCCTAAAGTAAACAATGCATGTAGGTAAGGGTGGGCGATTATATGCGATATGGACGATATGAATCTGTGCAACGATACAGATTTTGTCCATATCGCATATATCGCCGGACTGCGATATGACCACGGAGTGGTAGTGAATTGAAGAAGCTTCTCACCGCTCCGTGGCTCCGGCTCTCGACTCCGCACCGCGCTGTACTGGAGTGGCCAGGGCCTGGCGTGCACACAGCGTCAGCCCGCTGGCTGACGCTGTGTGTGACATCAGGTCCTGCAATGCATGCTGGGAAGCAGACGCGACACCTGCGGACTGCCGACTCGCCGAGCACCCTGCAGGAAAGGTAAGTATAGCGATTCTTCTGGGGGGGGGGCTTGAGGATCGGGGGGGGGAGGAATGGCTGGAGGATCGGGGGGGGGGGTCTATTTGCAAAGGATGGCCATGGGGCTTGGGGCTGATGGCACTGGCTCTGGGGGACATATGGCAGAATAAATGATGGCAAATGCCACATGGGGCTTGGGGCTGATGGCACTGGCTCTCTGGGGTTCATATGGCAGTTAATGGCAAATTACACATAAGGCTTGGGGCTGATGGCACTGGCTCTGGGGGACATATGGCAGATGATGGCAAATGCCATGGGGCTGATGGCACTGGCTCTGGGGGACATGTCTGATGGCAGTTTTGTAATTTGTATTTTTTGTATACATAAAATAATATATCGCACTATATATCGCATATCGCACATGCTTCAAATTATATCGCAATATAGATTTTAGGCCATATCGCCCACCCCTAAATGTAGGTTAACATATCTTTCTGGAGTAAGTTAAAGACATATTGACAAATGCAATTACATATTCCAGATAATGAGAAACTAATGTTAGACTTCTCTCCAACCTACATAAAGGGGCAGGGGCTTAACAAAGAAGGAAAGTTCTTGTAACGGGCAGTGTACCAACTAACTGCTAAGTCACGCCCCCCTCGGTTTGAGTTTGGGGGTAACTCTAAGGGCGTTAACTTGGCAGTTCGCTGGTTTTCAACCTTTAAACCCTAAACATTGATCTGGACCTGCAGGGAAGCCACAAGGCCACTACCTCCTAAGATAGTCCCGGAATAGTGGACGGCTGACTCACAGGGGTTATAAACACTGGTACGAAGCACAGAAGGGCCAGGCAATATTTGTAAACAGGCCAAGGTCAGGGCAGGCAAATCACAAATCCGATAAACAAGTCTGAAGTCAGGGCAGGCGGCAATGGAGCAATGTGAGAAACTGGCTAGGGTCAAGCAGGCAGCTTACAGTCAGTTAGTTGTCAGGCTGGGGTTCAATACACAAGTAGTCAAACAGAAGATCACACCTACTCTGGAGACTAGGAACCTAAAAGCTCAGGCAAAGTGGTGGAACAAAGTGCCCAGAGTAAATAGGAGGGTTGATCAGTACCCTAGTCAGCAGCAGAACTAAAAGTAAGAGGGAAGGTTAACCTTTCCAGTACCATAGAGAAGTTTCACTGAATACTAGCCCCAATACACACAGGTTGGGTTGAGCGATTCCCGTGCTCACTCGGGATAGCGGGGCAGCAGCAGACATTGGACGCCCATCATAACAGTTCCCCTGGACTTTTTTTTTTTAAAAGGTCTGGAGAGATAATATCTTTTTAGATAATGTGCATAATGGTGTAAAAAAAATAAAAGCATCATCATTCACTTCACGGATCCTCAGTTGCTGCTGCTTCAACTCTTACCACTCACTGCTCTCTGCTTTCTGGTTGGGGCTGAAAACACAAGAAGTGACCTGCCTGTGGTGACCCGCCTTAGCCAGTGATTACACTTCCTGTCCATTTCCTGTGTTAAGTCCAGACCAGATAATGAAAACCAGCCAGGACTAAAAAATATTATCCTGCCAGGCAGCACCTTTAAAAAACGGGACTGTCCCTAGAGATTAAAGAAACACTAAGTATAAAAAATGCACAAAAAGTAAAAATAAAAAATCTCTACAGAGACCCTACAGTATCATGTTTCATACTTGAAAGATTTAAATGAATAAATTACAAGTTTTACCACATTTTTTGCCTATAAAATGGAATATTAATCTGCTCAGCTAATTCTGTTCTTTGACATGTTGCCTGCACATTGCATTCCATTTTCATGGCAACATATTCCCTTTAAGAAGATGGCGGGCACTACAGAGGCTTATGAACACCTACTTGAAGGAGTATTCCCATCTGGGACGTTGATGGCACATTGCTGGGATATGCCAAAATGTCAGACAGGTGTGGGTCCCACCTGTGGTATCCGCTCCCATCTCCTGAACTGGGCCCCCATAGTGAAGGGAGGGCAGCTGCACATGCACGGCCATCCACCATTCACCGCTATGGGACTTCTGAAAAAGACGAGTGCTGGCGTGGCTATTTTTGGCAATACCATTGAAGTGGATGGAGAGGTGGGCGCGCTTGCATGGCTCTCCATTTACTGCTATGGGCAGGGGCTTAGCTATAGTGGAAGCAGGGGAAGCGATTGCTTTGGAACCCGAACTCAGAAGGGGCCCACCCAGGAGGAGGACTGAAAGATTTTATTGTCAGGGTCCCCAGGTCCACAGTATTATACAATTACATTAAATACAGTGACAGTATATACAGTGACATAAGATATAGTACATACATGTAGGAAATGGACAAAACGGCTGCCGGGCCTGGTCTGAGGGAGCGATCTTGACTAGCCACAGAAGTGGGGGTTGCACGGGAGTCGGTGGTTGCGCAGAAGTTGCTGGGAGGGGGGCTTGTTCAAAAATTTGCTGTGGGGCCCAGTCATTTCTAGTTACATCACTGGTTATGGGACCTCCAAAAATACTTGCTCGTCTCTTTTTTGGAAGTCCCATGGCAGTGATTGGAGAGCAAGCTGTGCAGGGTCAATGTTCTCTCCAGGGGCCCAGTTCTGAAGATGCACCATGTTTATCATACTGACTTATGCTACATGCATTGCTAGACACTTTTAACTTTATGCCACCTATTGGTGGAATTTTGTGCCAAATCGATGGCACAATTTTGGTGCAAAATGTTGCATCCAAAGACACCCCCTATCCCGCTAAGTCATGCCTCCTCGATGACTGAAGTGCAGTGGATTGTTCCATTTAAGCTGATTTGCTTCCTAAAAATGTAACGAATTACAAAATTTTACGCCAAAGACACGACAGATTTGGAATTACAGTAAGCCAGAAGTTTCGAACAGCCACTATAGTAAATTTCGCCTGTAAACTTGAGCTTAGGCTGGGTGTGGATCTCCATCTGTTGTAAGACTCCATCTATTCTCAGCCAGTCTATTAAAGCCACCATCTAGCCATATCCTTACATCTCTGTTACTACTCGCCCAAGGAAGGAGCGTAGTTTAGACTGACCGCGTGCCATACGTAGGATCTCTACCGGGAGGATATTCCTTTGCTGGATGTAAGAAACTCTCTGAAGCTCTTCCAGGACTGATCTTGATTTATGTTCATGAATCAAGGTTGTTGGCCTATGCATCCTCTCTATTATCAGCACATGTTAA
Organism: Bufo bufo; assembly: GCF_905171765.1. Taxonomy (NCBI): domain Eukaryota; kingdom Metazoa; phylum Chordata; class Amphibia; order Anura; family Bufonidae; genus Bufo; species Bufo bufo. The sequence goes on from NC_053391.1 coordinate 661,658,364, forward strand.
CATAAAAAAAAAGCCCCCCCAAAAAAAGAAAAACTCCAAAGTATTAAAAATGACTAATGATTTTTTCTTCTCTTTGAATTGCACTAAGATGTGGTTGAAAGTTTTCAGAAGAGCGACAAGATTGCTGATGTGGCAGACGTTAGCTGAATGTTCTCACATTCCCGTTCCTTTTTTGAACCTAGAGTAGATACATCTCCCCCCCTTGTACCAGGCCTTCTACTCCTGCGAGATGACTAATGAGAAACATTAAACCTACGACTTGGTACCACTTGCAGTGGTGACATGTCGTCTTTCTCTAGGGATGAGCAAATAGCAGCGTGTTCCCAGGAAGATTAACTAGTAGAAGCGGGGGGGCTACAACTTTTTGATGTATATTACCCTGTGAGCTATAATGTCCATTTAATAGGCATCTTTTTTTTTCTCAAAGAGTTCCTTCAGGCAGCTCCAGGTGCAAATGCAGCATCACTTACTATTAGTTAGAAGAGTCTCGTGACTATGAGCTGATTACACATTGCCCCCTGCTGGGAACCTGAATGATCAGCTACAACCTGTGGTGAAACCTGGCAATAAGTGCTCCGTTTCCCTACAGCACCACCGCAGGAGAAATCAAGCATTACACAGAGCCCATTCAAATAAATGAAAATCAGGGTCCTCCAGAGTGCGATTTTTTTGCCAAGAGATGAAGATCCTCATCAGAGGAGCACATTATATTGACCCAGAATTCCCTAGGGTATATAATAATTTGTTTTCTAAAGTATACAGCCTCTTAAGGAATAGAAGTTCCTCGCAGCCTTACAGCGATCTGCAGGGGGAGAGACGGTAGGCGGGCTGAGTTGGTTGTGGCACAGATAGGAGTAGTGATGTTTAACGGTGGCTGTCCTCACTCCAACGCTGCCAGGGCCATGCAGTGAATTGAGGGTGTACTCTTTCTTCTCTCAGGGCACACCCTAGACTTTCTGGGGCTCCTGCCTGGTGTTAGGTGGGGTGTCCTTGATGTTTGGTAGATGGATGCAAAGCAGGACGGCAGATGTAAGAGCCCGTGAATAGTGTTGAGCGCGAATATTCGAATCGCAAATATCGCCACTTTGAGAATTCACTAATATTTTGAATATAGTGCTATATATTCGTATTCGCGAATAGTGTTGAATATTCTAATCGCGAATTTATCACAAATATATTACATTGCTGCTTTTTGCAATCAAGTAAACAATGACTGGAGATCTCGAATTTGCGAATTTATGGCGAATATTCAGCCAAAAATTTGCGAAATATCGCGAATTTGAATATTGCCTATGCCGCTCATCACTAGCAGTGAATGGATGGTGGTGGAGTCAATGACCAGGCCTGTTTGGTTACAATAAATAAAGTCTCTCTTTACTGAATAGATGATGGCACATATAGCAGCAGTGGCACAGTTCTGTGGTATATCATAGAGTAGGCTTTTCCTAATAGTTGTGTATGGGCAGTAGCAATGATGGTAGTCATCTCCTTGAGTTTCTCTCTGGATACACTTTGCAGTCTTCACAAATACCCACAGCGTGTTATTTAACAGTTCCTGCAATTCCCAGGCTGCGGAGTGCAGATCTTAGATTGGATGGCCAGTCAATGTGTGGAGGGCACTGAAGCAATATACCCTTTCCACAAGCAGTTAAGTCTTTTGCCATAACCGTGCAGTACCTTACTGTCTTTATCCAGCATAGCCTTGATGGTTTTAAACCTTTTCTAAATGTCCACTCTCTTTGTCTCAGGGGTAGTTCTCTCAGTTCAGTCGCTTTCTTGCATTATTGGACGTTTATGGTATATTCTTTGAACTGGGGGGATATTTCAAGGCTTTCTTTCAGATCAGGAACCAATGGTCAGGGGACCAAGCATGGTCCAAAAATAAATTAAAAAAAAGACTTACACACAGAGTATTTTGGGTCTAGCACCAAGCTCTCATCCCTGCCGCAAATGGTCCCTGCAGGACTAGAGAGTGAGAGAGGCCGGACTAGGACGCCAGGTAAGGGGAGGCCGTCATGATGGGTTTTGGTAGGAAGGACCTGGGCTGGAGTTAGTTAAACTGGAGTGGAGAGGTGTGGTTAGGGTGATGAGATGGGAGGAGTTAGGGGTTAAAAAAAGGTGACAGGCAGGCAGACGGTGCCATTTTGTTGGAAGCAAACTCCCTCCCTCCCGCCCTAAGGTTTTGGGTGGTGGAATGTACGGGACAGTGTTTTATGTCGCGGCAGTCGTGGCGGTGGGAGATCATAGAAGCTGGTGGTATATGACGGTAGTGGAAATGGGAGGGCCTCAATGGTGGGGTTGGACTCTCATAGTTTCAGGTACTTGGTTAATTGGAGAAGGCGTCCATCAGTTGGTGTCTCCGAGCTGGTGCTTACGGCTGGAGGCAAGATGGAGTTGCCAGGTTGGCTTCTTGTGGATGGTAACATTTTGGGGCTTCTACGATCTCCCTCGTCAGGGGTTAATGTTAATTTAATGTTATTGTTATTTATGGATATATTTATTTTATTAATAAAACGGCTGCTGTGGCCGATTTAATCCAAGCAAAGTGTGTGGTGTTTTATTGGGATGGTACTTGGATGGGGAAAAAGGGGAAGTTATGGAAGGCCCTGAGTAAGTAACCAATAACCCTATCATGACGTGCACAGCACCACTGCAGGTCAGTCAGTTGCCTCAGCAGTTATCTGTACAGGCATGGCACCTGACCGATGAGGCTATTATTTGGCTGGGAATGGTGACAGCAAGTCACACTTCCGGCCAGGTTGGGACCAGAAGCTGTGACAGTGACGATCCGCAAGAACCAGGGCAACCAGTGCAGGAAAGTCGTTTTTTCTTGACTCATGCACCATACCACACCATCCTCATTTTTTTAAGGGCCCAGACAGCCCCTTTAATTTGTTTTTTTTATAAATTTCAGGTTATAGTAGAGAGCACCTCAGGACCATGTTGTACCTTACATTGATGTGATGAGATTCAATATTGGAATTGGGAGCTGCGAACAGTATGGAAAATAATAGCAGGCATCCATTACAGCCGCGTAATCGCAGACTAGTCATGAAAACAGGAAGACAACTTCCCTTTGTCTCACACAGTATTTCCTGTTGAGGAAACCTATGTTTTTCCAATACTTTAAAATACTAAAAGAGCCATTTATTGACGACCATAAAACTGAAAGACAGGAAGGCAGAGGCGATGAATGTTTATGTACAGAGATGACAATACCGCCAGGCGACGGGCAGTGGAAATGATTGTCATTACCCATAATCACTTTCTAGAAATTGATATTTTGCGGCTTTTGTAATAACGGTTGTATTGTATGTCTGGCGGTATTTACAGAAGGTGCGGCCCTGGCCCTGACTGCACCCTAACTTGAAACTCATATCCCCCTTGTACCACAAAAAAATATTCTACAGTTTTCAAACCAGCACCTGGATCTGAATACTTTTGTAATTGCATGTAATTAAAAATTTTGTATACCCAGTGAGTTATCCAATGCAGTGCATCTGTATAGCGCCACCTGCTGTTTGTTCTTTTTCTTATTTCTTTGTCCTGCTCACTGAGATGGCCGCACATGCTCAGTTTCCTCCTCCAACTGCCTCCTGAGCTGTGATAGGAAGAGCATGGACACGCCCCCTGAGCTGCAGCAGAAAAGACACTCCCCCTAAGCTTTCAGCTTGATCTAAATTTAGTAGAGCAGTGATTGGGGAGATCTATGGATCCATGTGAGGTACAGGGCTGGTTTGTTAGGAATAGATTCTCATGTGCTATATGTCTGATTTTCATTTTTTAGATTAGTTATGGGATAGCCCCTTTAAGGCCTCTTTTACATGTCTGTGTCAGTGACGACATCTGTGACGACTGTGAAGATGTCCATGAAGGATCGGTTCTTGACTGTATTCCACGGACACTGATAGGCTGAAAAGTTTTGAGGGCATCTCATACCAATCGCCTGTGAAAATCACGGACAGAAAACGAATGCCACGTATACGATATATAAGGGAGTGATCCGTAATCGCAGACAATAATAGGGCATGCTTCTGTGGTGTCACCACGGACCAACGGTTCGTAGAAAACCTATGATGTGTGAATACATACATTAAAGTCAATGGATACATGAGCGGTCCCATTTTTGTTAACCCTTTCTGCAATCCCAGGCTGAGGGGTGCATATTCTAGATACGGATGGCTAGTCCGTCTCAAAGTGTGGTGGACACCGAGGCAATATTCCCTTTCCGCTTCCGCAAAGCCTTTCTGTCATAAATGAGCCAATACCTATTGTTATTGTTATCTTCCATGGCCTTGATGGTGGTTCTGCACCTTCTAAGATGTCTGATCTCTTTCTGCCAGGGTTAGTATGGCGGCAAAGTTGCTTTTTTGGCAGCTGTAGTCTCAGAGAGAAAGATTCTCTGGACCTGGGCCTGGTCTGCAGGAGCTCTCACACACACGTCCTTCCTGTAGCTGTGCTCAACTAAGACTCACTAAACAGGGGGTGGGCTAAGTCTATCACCCTGGCAACCTAACCCAGTTTGCCAGTGTCAACTGAATATCGCCCATACATTGCTGTTAGGCCAGGGGGAACAGCCTGCCAGATCCGTATCTACCATGTGCAGCCGTGCGCTGCCGGGAGTCCGTCCGGCCCCATTCACTATAATTGGGATCGCCGATGAGATCCGGACACAACACGGCAAATATGCCGAGAGGCGGCCGGACAAAAACCGCTGCTGGAACCCTTAACGCCAGTGTGAAACAGGCCCTAGGTATAGAGACATAAGTGCTTTAACATGAAATCGCAACATTTAACTAATTTTATGGAACTTTTTATGGCACGTATTTTAGTAGCACAGGATTTTAAAAAAATGGAAGGGGCTAAACGGCCTTTACTCGCATCATCTCTGTACCGCAATGAGAGACGGGGTGTACCCGCTCCCACACTGTAGGACTAAAACGCAGTGTGGGATCAGATTAATAAAATAAGACCGCAACAAAACCATGATAATCTCATTCAGATTCGTCTCGCCTTCTTGATGTCTTCTTCCACCACCGGAGGTGACAGCTCCACTTAAAGTTGATTTCTGGTAGCTTGTCCTCGGTTAATCTACTACCATATAATATGATCAATGGCCGCAGCAAACCCTGACATTTAATGCTACTTTCTCAGCTTGGGGATTTCAACAGATGCAAGTTAAAGTAAACACGTCCAGCCCCCTCCCCCGCCAGAATTGTGCATTTCGGGCCTCATTGCCTGGCACTAAATCATCCTGGTACATTTATAATGTATACAGAGCGAAAGATTCCCACACTTTTTTTTTTTGCATTTTTTTTATTTTTATTAAAACCAGCTGAGTCAATTCATAGGAAGTTTTAAGAGGACAGGACTTCATCCTCACCCCACACATTTCCTGTGAATACAACTACACTCAGCGCGCACACTACTCCCTCCAAATCACTATACTTGGGGGACTGTACATGTGGATTACGTGCGGTTTTTCCAGGCTGATTTTCGTGCAGAAAAAAACCGCAACATAATACAGTACAGGCAAAGTTAGCAAAATTAGACAAACCTCATGTAAACTTTGCTTATTTTTTCCCCGTGTGGAAATTGACCTGCCGTGTGGATTTTGAAATCTGCAACATGTCATTTGTTTGTGTGTTTTACACCCTTTTCAGTGGAAGGCTGACATCTGCGGAAAATCCGCACCAAAAACTGCACAAAAAAATGCACCAAAATGCGATAAATTGTGCATTGTTTTGTGCTAATTTCATGTGGATTTTCTGCACATAAGGGCTCATGCCCACAAACGTAATGGCTCCGTGCCCGTGCTGCGGACCGCAATGCATGGGCACAGGCCGTGGGGCAGCCGCATGCTGATCGCAGACCCATTCGCTTGAATGGGGTCCGCGATCCGCATCCGACGGTCCGCACCGCAAAAAAGTAGTGCATGCGCTAATTTTTTTGCGGTGCGGAGGCATGGCCAGAAACACCACGTAAGCACTCCGCGTGTCTTACGGATTTAATGCGTTTTGGAGCAGATCTCATCCTTGCATCGCAAAAGGGGGAATCTGCACAAACAATTGACATGCTACGGATTTCAAAATCCGCCCGGCAGAACAATTTCCACAAAGAAATGAAAAGCAAAGTGCACATGGGACTTGTCTAATCTTATTCACTTTGCTGGTACTGTACTATGCTGAAAATCTGCACAGAAAAAACGAGCTTAAAGGGGTTGTCTCATCACAGACAATGTGGGCATATCGCTAGGATATGCCCCCATTATCTGATAGGTGCGGGACCCGCACCTATATCAAGAAAAGAGCACCGAAAGTGGTGGAGGCCGCACTGCGCATGCGCAGCCACCCCCCATTCATTTTCTATGGGGCCGGCAAAAAAAGCCGAACGCTGGCTCGGCTATTTCCGTCGGGCCCATGGAAATGAATGGGAGCGGTGGCCAGCCATGCGCGGTGCGCTCCCATTCACTTCTATGGGGAGTGCGCTTGGTGGTGGCTGGACCGGAGTACTCAAGCCGCCCATTTGTGGGCTCTGTTCCCGATACAGCAGTGGGACCCGCACCTATAAGACAATAGCGGTATGCCCCCATTGTCTGAGATGAGACAACCCCTTTAAGGCTACCTGCATGCGTTGCAGTTTATGCACGTTTTTTCCTTGCAGATTTTCGCAGCGCTCTGCGTACATTATAAATGAAACCAGGGTGATTTACTGCCAGGCAGTGAGGATCGAAATGCACAAGCCTACCTGCGCACGTTGCGTATCGCAAGCCGCGTTTTTCTGTCCGGACTATCGTGAGGGAAAACCACAGCAAAAATAATTAGATTAGACAAATCTCATGTACACCTAGGCGGATAAGTGTGTACAAAATAAAATAAAATAAAAATTTGGTGCGGAAATTCAGAGATATCTGCTTGAAAATCCATAAGGAATCTCTATTTTTTATCTTCACCCTACGAGCCTCAAACATTGACCGTCCTCCTATATTCATCCACTAGTCTTATCTGCTTCTGAGAAAGCTGGGTGCCAACCAATATAGTCACCATCACAGCTCTCCCGAGGCTGTCACCCAACATCAGCCTACGTGGGTGATATCTTACCAAACAGCATGGCAGCGGTAACGGGGGTTTTACGGGTGCTGTTAAGAAAATATCTCTGTCGCATCGAAGACAGCTGGAGGTCAGATGTGAGAATTGGTTCATTTTGGTTGTGGAGGATTTTTTTAAAGGAACAGTACTAGGTAATGTAATAAATGTAAAGAAAGTTTGCACGTGTGCGATTATTTTACTATGAGATCGACGTGAGAGGGGCGAGAAAAAAATGACATATTTCCTCAGTGAATCTTTTTCTGGAGGACCTATGCAGTATATGGAGGTCCCATCGATTTCAGTAGGTGCTAGGCTTCCTTACCCCTACTCTATACTATACTGTACAGCAGCCCCTTTAACTGCTTTTTACCTATGACATTGCGGGAACTGTGGGATCGCCTTACTAAGGCTCATTACCCTGGTACTCTTTGGGTGTTTTCCTAAGGGTATGTTCCGACAGAAAAGCAGACCGAATCTGTGCTGAAATGGCCTCCCATTTGTTTCAATGGTAGGCTGCCCCGCAGTTCATGCAGCGCCAAGACCACACCATGAATGCACAGGTCCATGCTTGGCGCGGTTACCACCCGAACCTCTCACAAAGCTGCTGCGGGACCCTGCTCGCGGTTTACCTCTATTCAGTGGAGCTTAACCTAGAGCAGGTCTGCATGAAAACCAGAACAACACAGCGCAGCCGTTTCTGATGATACACGGGAGATTTTGTCACAGACCCAATCCAACTTTTCTCTCTGTATAATTGCATCCTTGTGTTAATGGAGATTCCCTATCCGTGCACTGACATCCGGCTGAAAATGCCATTTAGGAGGAGCTTTGAGAATCAAGTGCTATCTGCTCAGCTGCTCCTAGCCAGTCAACACTCTTGGTAAAGCTGATTGGTGTAAAGCAGCCATCCCTCAGAGAACAGCTCAAAATGCTCCTCCCAATTGTCCTGTTCAGTTGGATGCCATTTTACATTACATTAGTATGGTGGTTAAGAACCTGGACGGTACTAAATATGTGTATAATATTTTATGGCTTGGGACTTGTATTTAATAAAGTTTATTTATTGTAAAAAAAAGCATTTTCTTTTTATATTCTTCATTTTTAAAATCTAATATGGGGATCTTTAATTTTTAACTAACTATATACTGTGTGTGTGTGTATATATACACTCACCTAAAGAATTATTAGGAACACCTTCTCTATTTCTCATTAATGCAATTATCTAGTCAACCAATCACATGGCAGTTGCTTCAATGCATTTAGGGGGGTGGTCCTGGTCAAGACAATCTCCTGAACTCCAAACTGAATGTCAGAATGGGAAAGAAAGGTGATTTAAGCAATTTTGAGCGTGGCTTGGTTGTTGGTGCCAGACGGGCCGGTCTGAGTATTTCACAATCTGCTCAGTTACTGGGATTTTCACGCACAACCATTTCTAGGGTTTACAAAGAATGGTGTGAAAAGGGGAAAACATCCAGTAAGCGGCAGTCCTGTGGGCAAAAATGCCTTGTGGATGCTAGAGGTCAGAGGAGAATGGGCCGACTGATTCAAGCTGATAGAAGAGTAACGTTGACTGAAATAACCACTCGTTACAACCGAGATATGCAGCAAAGCATTTGTGAAGCCACAACACGCACAACCGTGAGGCGGATGGGCTACAACAGCAGAAGACCCCACCGGGTACCACTCATCTCCACTACAAATAGGAAAAAGAGGCTACAATTTGCACGAGCCCACCAAAATTGGACTGTTGAAGACTGGAAAAATGTTGCCTGGTCTGATGAGTCTCGATTTCTGTTGAGACATTTAAATGGTAGAGTCCGAATTTGGCGTAAACAGAATGAGAACATGTATCCATCCTCTGTTGGCTACTTCCAGCAGGATAATGCTCCATGTCACAAAGCTCGAATCATTTCAAATTGGTTTATTGAACATGACAATGAGTTCACTGTACTAAAATGGCCCCCACAGTCACCAGATCTCAACCCAATAGAGCATCTTTGGGATGTGGTGGAACGGGAGCTTCGTGCCCTGGATGTGCATCCCTCAAATCTCCATCAACTGCAAGATGCTATCCTATCAATATGGGCCAACATTTCTAAAGAATGCTATCAGCACCTTGTGGAATCAATGCCACGTAGAATTAAGGCAGTTCTGAAGGCAAAAGGGGGTCCAACACCGTATTAGTATGGGGGCACTAATAATTCTTTAGGTGAGTGTATATACTATATATATATATATATATATATATATATAGTAGCATAGTTTGTAAGGCTGAAAAAAGACATCCGCCCATCCAGTTCAGCCTGTTCTCCTGCATGTATATATATATATATATATATATAATGTAACAACACTTTGGGGGCTTCTTTCTAGAGATAGGGACCTGCACCTATCTGACATTGGTGGCACATCCTATCCTCCTTTAAAGTAAATGTTCACCTTTTCACACCATGTCATTTTCAGCTCCAAAAACTCGTGATGCTTAAGTTCGTAATTTATCTTTACAGCAATCAGATATTTTCTGATACAGAGCTGCAAATTGCTTGCCTTGGCACAGAGTAAAATTATAACATCCTGACTGCTTGAAGCCACCACCGGGGGGAGCTTAGGAGCTTACTGCTTACTATTTTACAGTTGCATTCAATATATAAGCTATATACAGTAAAATCCCTCAAGTGGTGATTGCAAGAATCTAGAATTTTGAGTTTAAAATCTATGTCTGTGCTAGAGATTTGGAGCTCTCTATTAGAAAAACAAACTTGAATTGAAGTACTTTATTTCCATTCAGGAGTAAGGTGTGTATGTCTGTGAGTTGTATAAGGTGTTGCTATGTATTCCTATGTGAAAACAAGGCTAAACCACAAAGGACAGAGTCATTGTTGATGGAAAAGATTAACAGATCGTGAGAGAACAGGACGGAGGAATGTGACATTCTAGTTATGTGAAATAATATAACAAGAGCACAATTACACAGCGCAATATTGGTAATCCTAATCTGAAATGTCTTGTCACTAGTGTTGATCGAGCATTCTCGGCACATGGCGGTATTCGGCCGAATACCGCATGTGCTCGAGCGCAATGCTCGAGTATCCTCCCCGCACGTTTGTTGGCTGCTACGCAGGTAAGTGCTGCCACTCACTGTAATGCCGTAGCCATGTCGGTTACTGGCATTACAGTGATTGGCTGGCCGGAACGCGTCATCGGGTGCTATATAGCACCCGATGACACGTGTTTGGCTCAGTGTTCGTCAGGGAGAGCTGTGCTGAAGAAGGGAAAGATAGTGTAGGGAGAAAAAAATTCTTTTTTTAAGTTGAAAAACTTGTCAGAGACCCAAAAGTCCTTTTAAGTCCTGTTGTGTGTGGCAGCAGCAATATATATTTTTAGCGCAACCTGCGCTAAATTGCTAAAACTTTACAGACCCAAAAGTCCTTTTAAGGACTATTGTGTGTGGCAGCAATATCTATTTTCAGCGCATCCTGCGCTAAATAGCGTGCAATAGGTAGACCGCTGCAGACAGCGACATTGTCTGCGCTACATCTCCTGTGTAACGTGTGCGCATCCCAAAAATATCTGTGACATCCAGTGTTCTTTTTCCATAGACGGTGTCTGCTGAGGACTGTGACATTACCTGGGGTACATCTCCTGCGTAACGTTTCCACATCCAAAATACCTGTGACATTCCCTGTAATTTTTTATTAGCCACTGGTGACAGCATTGACATTATCTGCGGTATATCTCCTGTGTGACGTTTCCACATCCCTAATACCTTTATTAATTTTTTTGCGCATACACTTACAAATCCTACGCTACTGTACGTGTGACAAACTTTAAAGCACATATAACATTTAATATGAAGAAGGCAAGCAGTAAGGGACAGGGAAGTGGCCGTGCTGCTGATGGTGCACGCAGAGGCCGTGGCCCTGGGCAAGTAGAAACTGTGCCTGCTGCCAGAGCACAAGAAAAACAATCATCCACGATACCTAGCTTCATGTCCCAGTTTGCAGGGCGGCGCAGGACAACGCTCTCGAAGTCAGACCAGTGCGACCAGGTGGTCGGTTGGATTGCAGGAGATAATGCTTCCAATCGGTTAAGCACCACCCAGTCAAGATCCAGTAGTACCAAAGTGAAAATGAAGACCAATCACGAGCACCTGTTGCTAGCAGTTGCCTATTTAAATCTCCCACTGACAGGAAGCATGTGACACTGGCTCTGAGCCTGATTGGCTTGACATCCCTGCTCCCTGGTAGGCTGACCAGCCAATCGGTCAGTGGGGCTTATTGCCACAGCAATGGAATGACCTTGACTGGGCCACAACAGAGAGGCTGGGCTCACTGCCAGGGCACAACCTCTTCTTCCTCAAAACGGAATAAAAACACCTGTAACTATTAGTTCCTCAAGTCCTCCTCTTAAATTGTTTAAAATTAAATTCATGTCTTTCTTGGTTGTATGTGTTTCTAGAAAGGCAGGGTGACGACCAATATGGCCGCCGATATAGCCGTTGCCATCCTGGATTGTAATACTGTCTAATTATACAGCAATATGGAGGTAGGCTGTGTCAGACTGGGGTTCTCCGGTTCTACCAGAGGAGATGAGTCTGAGGGCAGCCCTCCATTGATATAGAACATGTGACGTCCATTTTGAATTCTATTATAATCTTACAATTATCATTTTACATTCAGGACACATACTTTTTAATGTTTGTGTTGGTAAATTCAGGGTCTTTAAAGGCTATGTACACCTTTGGGGGCAATTTTTATTATTATTATTATTATTATTATTATTACTAGCTGAAGGACTCGGCTTCGCTCGGGTATATTTAATCTATTTTATTTAATGTTTGTGTATGTCGTTAAAAGATATCAACACTATCCACTATAACAGTGACATCTACAGCACCCCGCCTCCAAAACAATGACCTCCACAGCCCCCCACCCCTTAACACTGACCCCCCACAGTGCCCCGTCCCTTAAAATTGGACCTCCACAGCAGCACACCCCCTTAACTTTGACCTTGACAGCAGTCTTCCCCTTTAACAGTTACTTTCACAGCATACCACCCCCTTGACAGTGACCTCCACAGGGGCCCGCCCCCTTAACAGTGACCTTTACTGGATTGGGGACGTGTCCTTTTGAACAGCTCACTCTAAGACAGCAGCACTGTGCTGTCTGAGTGTGAGCTGCAGGGAGAAAGTCACCCTCCTTCCCACCCCTGCAGCTAACAGAAGTTGATTTTTATCTTCATTTTTTTAATCCTTGGCCTAGAAGTGGGAGGGGGCGTGACCTAACCAGATCTGGGCGTGGCTTAGTGGAACCTAGAAGTTGATTTTTAACTAATTTTTTCAATCTCAGTGGGCTGAGGAGTGGGAGGGGGTGTGGCCTAACTGGATTGGGGGGGGTGTCCTTTTAAACAGCTTACTCTAAGACAGCAGCACTGTGCTGTCTGAGTGTAAGCTGCAGGTAGTAAGTCACCCTCCCTCCCACCCCTACAGCTGACAGAAGTTGATTTTTACCTTCATTTTTTCAATCCCCGTCGGCTCAGGAGTGGGAGTCTTTTGGGGGTGGATACATTGTGGCAGGGGGCGTGTCTGGGCTCCTTCCTGCAAGAGTGACGCCCCTCTGGGCACCTTACTGGCTCATTTGCATACCAAATAAACTGGATTTTCAGAGGATAAAAACATTTATTGCTAGAACAAAGGCACATCTTGAAATAAGGTACTAAGTGCTATTAGGCCATGGCTTTACTTCAATAGCAATTATCCTGGTGACAGATTTCCTTTAAAGCTCTCCTACAGCAGTGAAGAAAAATGGCTTGGTTGTTATGGAAACCTGGAGTAAAACTGTGTATGTGGAGGCTGGAGGACCTGCAAGCTTCTATTGGCTGATGCAATTTTTGGGAATATCTCAGGAATGGTACATCCTAGAGAAGCTGAGACCCGGTCTAAATACGGTGTAAATGCGACGGTACGGATTCTTTTAGCGGACATACATACATACACACATACACTCAGCTTTATATATTAGATTATTGCATTGTACCCATTTTGATCTGAAAAACAATTTTTCAATTGGTATTTATTTTTAAAAAAATGTAATGCCTGTCTCTGTGCAGCCTAGAGTTTCTCTAATAGCAGGCTCTGAATTTTTACTCTGTTCCGTCCGGCAGATCAGCTGACGGCTCCTTATCTCTTATCTCTGACCTTTAAATCTCTGACTCATTAAAGCTCAGTTCTTAAAGTTACGGATAGGAATGGGCTTAAATGACCTTTTTTTATGACCTTTTAGTAATTTAGAGATAAGGGTTATTAGGTGACCAAAGTGAAAGTACCATTCACACAACTAGACAAGCAGTTAACCCTTTATGACAGAACAGCTCAATATTTTTCTTAAAGACCAATTTAAAAAATGATTTTTTTTAGCCCAAAATGAGTAAAATGAAATCATAAAATTTTTTAAGTGTGCATAATTCTTTAAACCCAACCATGGGCACATACAAACCCACCCAGAATTCCCACTTTTGGATGGGGTTTACATAAGCCACAACCATTTCCAGATCGGGACATGGCAAATTTGATGGTATTGTCTCTTAAAATTTTGGACAATCCTGGCAAATTCAGAACTGTTGGTAACTATGAAGACATGTAATCAATAGGTTCTAGTAGGTAATGTTGTGAATCATCCCATTCCATACCTTAGTAGTGATTGTCTCCAAAGTCACCTCCAAATGAACCTCAGGTGCCCATTGTTGTCAAAGCATTGTCCTTCTGTAGCAGTCAACACAAATTACTTATTCAGATAGGTAATCTTTTGTTCACTGCAGCTGTGAGGGGATAATGTTATCTGTAGGGTAATCCTCATTATAAGAGTAGGTGTAGAATTGACCTAGATAAAGATGTAGACAGAAGATCACTGAATTGATTATTGCAATGTGTGATGCACTAACTGAGTCAATACGGGGAGGGGGGGGGGGGGGGCTCTACCTGGCCTCAGTGATGAAATAAGTACTAACTCCAGGGGTCATATTCTGAGGACTGGAATACAGATTGCTTTGAAGGGATTGTAAAGGAAAAGAGGTCAAATCCGGAAACAGGATGTAGGGCTGGAATGAGGAGTAGGCAGAGTAGATGGTTTCCTAGGGCCACTCAATGGGAAAGTCGCACAATATACACACATTGCCTAATATTGTATAAGTTGCTGTCCTGCCATTAAAACAGCTCTGACCCATCGAGGCATAGACTCCACAATACCTCTGAAGTCCTGTGGTGTCTGGTTCCAAGACAGTAGTAGAAGATCCTGCAAGTTGTCAGTTGTGTCCTCCATGGATCAGACCTGTTTCTTCAGCAAATCCCACAGAGACTTGATTGGATTAGGATCTGGTGAATTTGGAGGCCAAGTCATCACCATGTTCCTCAAACCATTGCTTAACCATTTATGCAGTTTGGCAGGGGCATTATGCTGCTGAAAGATGCCACTCCCATTAGGCAATACCGCTGCCATGAAAGACTGTACAATGGTTAGGTAGGTGGTACATGTAACATCCATATAAATGTCAAGACCAAAGGTTCCTCATCAGAACATTGCCCAGAACATCAAACTGCCTCCACCAGCTTGTGATTCATCAGACCAGGCCGTCTTCTTCCATTGCTCCATGATCCAGTTCTGATGCTCTCATGACCACACTCACTACCATGAGTCTGGAACCATGGGGACAGCTTATGGGCATTACGATGAGGCTGGCACTCTGGGCACCACTCTGAATATTGCCAGTATTATCTTGAAGGTTAACCCTCATTAGAAGGTGTTACCAGAATATTCAGAGGTGGGGCTAAGATCAGAAAACCCTTGTACTCCAATTCAGTGGGTAGTTAGGGTGTTCCTTAACGTTCCAGCTCAGAAATGGGGTCGCCCCATTGAAATGTTACAAAATGAAAAGCCCTTCATGGCTCAGTTCCTTATGGATTTGCTTTGTAGATGACCCCCATGGAGAGTCTGTTATTTTACTTCCTCTCTCTCAGTGAACTTTGAATCATGCCTATAAAATTTTTTCCTTGAATAGTGATTAACACCAGCAAATATCTGGCGGAGCGAACTGATTTCTGCTATTATTTTATTACACAGTGAAACCTCTTCAATTACTGCTCCAAGAACCACTTCCTCAATCATTCATTGATGTGAATAAAACAGATCTGGCAGGCAGAGGCCCATATACATGTCTCCTGCACAGCCCTCCTGCTCGGCTTAAGACAGTCCATAAAACCCGAGCATCAGAAAGACAAAAAGCAAAACTGGAGCAGAGTCCATCTGTAGTGTGAGACCTACCTGAACGTCAACGGGGTAGACCTCCAGGCAAGAAAATCTTCTCTGATCTGTTAGGTTTGGCTATAAAATTTAGCTTTTTTTAATGTATTTTCCATCAATTTAAAATGTGGATTTACTTTTAAGCCATTTACGCAGTTAAATAAAATATTTTGCTTAATGCAATTTCCCCTGTATAGTCAGAGATTTTAAAGATAATGTGCTGTCTACCTGCAGCCACCACTAGAGGGAGCTGAAGAACCTACTGCTGACTGTAATGTCAATTAGTTTAGTGTGTCACAGTATGCAGTTAGCGCTCAAGCTCCCCCTAGTGGCAGCCACACAAACGGGTAACAATGTGTTACATCTGATCATGGTACATTGGATCATGTTAATGATAGCAGCAGCAGGAAAAGAGTTGGAGGCAGTGACCTATCCTTATCCTATGTTAGTAAGGACAGGGCATATGTCAGGGGCAATTTCATCATGTGGTATAACACTTCATAGCCAATCAGAGCATGTTTAAGAGGATCACAGGAGATAGTGAAGAATGTGTTGATTTTGAGGGAGGTAGTGACCTATCCACTCATGTAGAGGACAGAGCGACGTCCACAGCAGAATGGCATTAAAGAGGACCCGTCCCCTCTCCTGACACGTTTGTTCTAGTAACTAATTGCATTCCCCATGTAATAACAATTCTGGAGCTTCTATTCTTATGACTCTATGTTGTACCATTCCTCTATTATTCCTACAAGGCTCCAAGATGGTTTACCAGAAGTTTGCAGTGAAGGTCCGGATGGGTGTTACCAGTTGAGGGTGCGTCCCTGCACACTTATAGCACTGACTGGATAATGCCAGACTGTGCAAGGACACACACCCCAAACGGTAACACCCTGCTGGACCTTTACTACAAACAACTAGCAATTCATTCAGAACTTCTAGCAGGAATAATAAAGTAATGACACAACATAAAGTCATAAGAATAGAAGCTCCAGAATTGTTATTACATGGGGAATGCAGGTAGTTACTAAAAGTTACTTCTTTAACTTCCTATGGATGGTATTCTTTTTGGAATCCCATTCTGTCGGCCAGAGTATAAGGATACTATAAAGATGGGGCTTCATTTTAGACTACCTGGTGTCTGCATTCTACAGACCTGCCCACTGATGGGTGGGGTGGGGCAGGGGTGCACCTAGCCTTTCTGCTGCTTGAGACGAAAATTGAAACGGTGCCCCCCCCTCCCCAATGCCAATTTCTTAACCTAACCCCTTCCCTTCAGCCCATGGCCCTTCAGCTGCCCCCTTCTTGCCCCTACCTGGTGCTGCATGAGGCGATTTCCTCACCTGGCCTCATTGGTGGTGCACCCCTGGGTGGGGGTTAATGCTGATGTGGGGAGATATCAGCAGATTGATTGGGGGGGGGGGTCACCAAGTCATTTTATTATTATAATTTTTTGGATTTTTTATTTTTTTTTGCTGATTGAAGTACATATATCAAGCATCTTCTCCTTATTTGCACAGCCTCAGCCGTTCTCTGCATAGTATTCCAGTATGACACTATTAGGTAATCAGACGTCCGCACAGTGAGTGGCTCGTACACTGCAGTCTACTCCATCTGTAAACAGTTGCAGATAATTCTCTCCCAAGTTGCATTGATACGGGGCTGGAGAAAACAGACAAGAATTCCAGAGTGATGAGGCGAAGGCAAAAATAGAAGCAACCTTTAAAAACAATTATTGGGGCTATACAAAGAGTAAGAATGACCTAAAAGCCAGCATTGTTCCTCTGTACAAACCATCACATGCGCGCCGCCCGGTGGGGTGCGTGTTTCCAGCGCTGGGCCGGTGACCGGTTCCTCTGCCCTTGCCAACAATCTTTATTCAGGAAAGAATAAAAATGCTGACACAGGCACTTATGTTGTCCCATGGTCCAACACAAACTGCTTAATTACAAAAACACATGGACCACTTTGGACTGTATTGTGATATTGACCTACAGGGTAGCTACCTATAGGGGGCACCAAAGAGACGGTTTTTATTTGAGAGCTAATTTGCCTACTTTTTCCAAGAGTGCACTCACTGCCTTTAAGACTCCTTACACCAGCTGGATCTCCGCAAGGAGAAGGTGTATATTAGGCTACTTTCACACTAGCGTTCGGGTGTCCGCCTGGCCGTGCGGAGGCGAGCGGATCCGTCCAGACTTACAATGGAAGTCAATAGGGACGGATCCGCTTGAAGATGACACAATATGGCTCAATCTTCAAGCGGATCCGTTCCCCATTGACTTTCAATGGAAAGTCTGAACGGATCCGCTCAGACAACTTTCACACTTAGAAAACTTTCTAAGTTTTAATGCAGACGCATCCGTTCTGAACGGATGCGAACGTCTGCATTATCGGAGCGGATCCGTCTGATGAAACATCAGACGGATCCGCTCCGAACGCTAGTGTGAAAGTAGCCTTAGCGAGCTGGAAAAGCATGTCGCCTTCATATACAGTGACCTGTGTATACTTCGTATGATGTTATATATTTCATAGCTTTTCGCAGTTGATTCTAGCTAGAGCAATCGGTCGTTAACTGTGGAGCATAGGGGGTCATTTATCAAACTGGTGTAAAGTAGAACTGGCTTAGTTGCCCACAGCAACCAATCAACTTTCACCTTTCATTTTGGAGAGCTCCTTTGGAAAATGAAAGATGGAATCTGATTGGTTGCTATGGGCAACTAAACCAGTTCTACGTTACACCAATCAGCTTTCACCTTTCATTTTAGAGAGCTCCTTTGGAAAATGAAAGATGGAATCTGATTGGTTGCTATGGGCAACTAAACCAGTTCTACGTTACACCAATTTGATAAATGACCCCCATAGTTTTAAATTTGGGATTTCATCGAACTCAGCAGTCACTTTATAAGACATATCATGGTACAGCGTAGGTCAATGAATTAAAGGGGTTTTCCAGGATTTTGATACTGATGACCTATCCTCAGGATAGGTCATCAGTATCTGATCAGTGGGGTCCGACACCCGTGTCCCGCGCCGATCAGCTATGAGAGAAGGCAACTGTGTACCTGTGAGTGGCGCGGCCTTCTTGCAGCTTACTAAGCACAGTGCGGTACATTGTATAGCGCTCAACCCCATCCACCTCAATGGGGATGAGTGCGATACCAAGCACTGCCACTGTACAATGTGCGGCGCTGTGCTTTGTAAACACCGAGAAGGCAGTGGCACTCACAGGAACACCCCTACCTTCTCAAACAGCTGATTGGCGGGGGTCCCAGGTGTCAGACCTCCACCGATCAGCTACTGATGAACTATCCTTGGGTAGATCATCAATATCAACATCCCGGAAGACCAATCCACATACAGTTTTGGTTCCTACTGGACTAAACAGGAAGCAAAGTCATCTGTGTATGAATTGGACCGCTAAAGACATGAGCATGGTACTGACAATTTTTGTAGGAAAAGGAAAAATCTGTGCCCAGTAGAGATGAGGAACCAACCTCTGATGAAGTCTTACGAAGACAACCCCTTTTTTCATATATGTCCGATTGGGGCATACAGATGTCATAAAGAGGGATCTCCTGCTCAAGAGATTTAGAAACAGAAACATTCAAGCACAATTTTTCAAAGACAGAATAAGGGATCATAAAAACAACCTAAAACTGCTTTAGACTGGCCCACCAGAGTACCAGAGGATCCTGGCTCTGATACCATAGTGGGCCTCAAAGGTCCAGAAGAAAAAGCCTATTTGGAGCTGCCTTTGGAGCCAATCACTTGCCACTAGGGTCTATTTCTTTGAATCAAAACCTACTAGACTTGATTGATGATATGGGGGTTGGACCTTGAGAATAATTTTTTTCTGGTGGGCCCAAGGAACCCCAGTCCAAAACTGACCTGTAATTTCAGTGTAGTGAAAAATGCCAGTACCAGATCTACAATACAGTCACTTTCTGCTTGAACCCATGTTCATTATTGCAACATCCAGATAACGGGAAAAAAAAGAACAGAAGCCGTTAATCATGGACCTGATTTAACGATTCCTTCCAGTGCCAAGATTGAAATGTGCTTTTAGTCACCCCACCCCACCAGATGTCCAGTAAAATATACAACTGGCGCTGAGCCATCAGAAACCGAGAACCGGACTGACGTGCAGTGAAAAACATTCTCTTGTGATTAAATCGGGAGAGGTGGTAAACAGTCTGATGAAGAAAGGCAGTGCCAGCATTGGGAGGGTCTATCAGTGGACCCCCGTAAGATGCCAGGACTTTTGTGCCCTACCAGATAATGATAACATATGTCTTCATGAACAGATTATGCTGAAAAAAATCCACTTACTTTTCTGTTGGCAAGAACATTGTAATCAGTAATATGTTTATCAAAGGATAGAAACTTAGCGCTTTTTCCTCTTATATATGGAAGCATGGGAGGTTGCCCAATGCAAAATCGGTAACATTTACCATTCAGCTGAATGCAGCGAGCCGCAGGATGGCAGTAGTTGTAATCACACTTCAGATGCTCCCTGGACCGTGTAGTGATGCGAAGAGCACACCTTTCTTCCCTTCAGGGCACACCCTGGTTCTAGAGTTTCTTCTGCCTGATGGTGATTTGGAGAGCCCTTGATGGTGATGAATTGTGGGGTGCAAGGCTCCCCTGCCGGAACATGTATAAGGCCTCATGCACACGAACGTTTTTTTTCACGGTCCGCAAAAACAGGGTCCGTAGGTCCGTGATCCGTGACCGTTTTTTCGTCCGTGGGTCTTCCTTGATTTTTGGCGGATCCACGGACATGAAAAAAAAAGTCATTTTGGTGTCCGCCTGGCCGTGCGGAGCCAAACGGATCCGTCCTGAATTACAATGCAAGTCAATGGGGACGGATCCGTTTGACGTTGACACAATATGGTGCCATTTCAAACGGATCCGTCCCCATTGACTTTCAATGTAAAGTCCGGAGTCCCTTTTATACCATCAGATCGGAGTTTTCTCCAATCCGATGGTATATTTTAACTTGAAGCGTCCCCATCACCATGGGAACGCCTCTATGTTAGAATATACTGTCGGATATGAGTTAGATCGTGAAACCTCATTTCCGACAGTATATTCTAACACAGAGGCGTTCCCATGGTGATGGGGACGCTTCTAGTTAGAATATACTACAAACTGTGTACATGACTGCCCCCTGCTGCCTAGCAGCATCCGATCTCTTACAGGGGGCCGTGATCAGCACAATTAACCCCTCAGGTGCCGCACCTGAAGGGGTTAATTGTACTATCATATCCCCCTGTAAGAGATCAGGGCTGCCAGGCAGCAGGGGGCAGACCCCCCCCCCCCCCCCCCTCCCCAGTTTGAATATCATTGGTGGCCAGTGCGCCCCCCCCCCCCTTCCTCCCTCCATTGTAATAAATCGTTGGTGGCACAGTGTGCGCCCCCCCCCCTTCCTCCCTCTATTGTAATAATTCGTTGGTGGCACAGTGTGCCCCCCCCCGCCCCCCCCTTCCTCCCTCTATTGTAATAATTCGTTGGTGGCACAGTGTGCGCCCCCCCCCTTCCTCCCTCTATTGTAATAAATCGTTGGTGGCAATTATTGGCCCCCCTCCCTCTATAGCATTAACAACATTGGTGGCCAGTGTGCGGCCTCCCATCTTGCGCCCCCCCCCCACCCCGATCATTGGTGGCAGCGGGTTACTAGCAATAGTACAAGATTCATACTTACCTGGGAGCTGTGATGTTCGTGTCCGGCCGGGAGCTCCTCCTACTGGTAAGTGACGGTTCATTTAGCAATGCGCCGCACAGACCTGTCACTGTCACTTACCAGTAGGTGGAGCTCCCGGCCGGACACGAACATCGCAGCAGCAGGTAAGTATTAATCTTCAACTATTGTACTATTGCTAAGTAACCATAGCAACGAGGACTGTAGTAGCGTCCTGGTTGCCATGGTTACCGATCGGAGCCCCAGCGATTAAACTGGGACTCCGATCGGAACTCCGCTGCCACCAATGATGGGGGGGGGGAGATGGGAGGCCGCACACTGGCCACCAACGTTGTTAATGCTATAGAGGGAGGGGGGGGGGGGCAATGGGGGGCGCACACTGTGCCACCAACGATTTATTACAATAGAGGGAGGAAGGGGGGGGGGGGCGCACACTGTGCCACCAACGAATTATTACAATAGAGGGAGGGGGGGGGGGGCCGCACTGGCCACCAATGATATTCAAACTGGGGAGGGTCTGCCCCCTGCTGCCTGGCAGCCCTGATCTCTTACAGGGGGATATGATAGTACAATTAACCCTTTCAGGTGCCGCACCTGAAGGGGTTAATTGTGCTGATCACGGCCCCCTGTAAGAGATCGGGTGCTGCCAGGCAGCAGGGGGCAGTCTTGTACACAGTTTGTAGTGTATTCTAACTAGAAGCGTCCCCATCACCATGGGAACGCTTCTGTGTTAGAATATACTGTCGGTTCTGAGTTTTCACGAAGTGAAAACTCACCTTTGAAAAAGCTTTATGCAGACGGATCTTCGGATCCGTCTGTATAAAAACTAAACTACGGCCACGGATCACGGACACGGATGCCAATCTTGTGTGCATCCGTGTTCTTTCACGGACCCATTGACTTGAATGGGTCCGTGAACCGTTGGCCGTGAAAAAAATAGGACAGGTCATATTTTTTTCACGGCCAGGAAACACGGATCACGGATGCGGCTGCAAAACGGTGCATTTTCCGATTTTTCCACGGACCC
The DNA here is from genome assembly GCF_905171765.1 of Bufo bufo. Classification (NCBI taxonomy): domain Eukaryota; kingdom Metazoa; phylum Chordata; class Amphibia; order Anura; family Bufonidae; genus Bufo; species Bufo bufo. The sequence goes on from NC_053391.1 coordinate 661,680,474, forward strand.
ATTGAAAGTCAATGGGTCCGCGAAAAAAAACGGAAAACGGCACAACGGCCACGGGTGCACACAACGGTCGTGTGCATGAGGCCTAATGCAAATATGAAACAAGCCTTACATAGCTGCTGTAATAGATAATAGGCCAAGATGTCCCCTAAAGCAATTCTCCTCACAATGCACTTCTCTCTCAAGCATAAGCATCCAGAATAGGGGTGCAACATTTCTTACTATGCAACCACAGGGAAGACCCCAACATCTGACTACGCTCTGCATGTTTTTTACAGGTTGCCATACTCACAGTTTAAGTTACTACAGGTTTTAACTGCGGGATGTAGTATGGTGGGCATATCCAGATTCTGACTTTTAGCTTTGTCCAAGGCCAGAAGCCTTTCACTTTCTGAACAATGTCTGCTATGGAGTCTGTAAGCTTCTGGTTAAGCAGTTTATCTTCTCAGATATTCTACTCGCACCTCCTCTCAACACAGGCGTGCTGTTAAGAGGTTCTTTTCTCCACCTTTTTGCTGGTTCTCTTCATCCACACTCCTCAATTTCCAGGAATACACTGTCTCTGCACTGATGGGTCTACCAACTAGTTTCCTACTTCCTATGGGAAGAGGTGCACAGTTCCTAGTGACTGGTACTTGTGGCCGATTAACTGCTTTTTACAGGAAAATGCTAAATTATATGATAAATTCCATTTTTTGATCTTATTGCAACAAAATTGCATGTAAACCCATAGCAGTGGGACACTGAGGATGAATCATCAGTTCAAAAATCTCGGAAAACCCCTTTAATTTTTTTTGTCCTACTACAGACATGGCAGAGTAGGGAGCCTGCTGCAGCCAGTTGTCTTACAGTCAGACACTGGACAGTGAAGAGGAGGAGGAGGGATATCGCTGAGCTCCTGGGATACATGGAGCAGATTTCTTTATAGTAATATGGCGCTTGACCACTGAGGTCACTGGTTGGCTGCAGTGGTCATGTACTGGTGCTTTATAGCATTTGATGCTCTTTTTCTAAAAAAAATTTACTTTACCCGAATAATTACCCAATTAATTGAACATTGTACTGGACAGTACCAGGCTGGCGATAGCTTCTCTTGAAATATGTTTTTACATCTATTACTATAGTATATTTCCAGATTATCCACGCTACTCTGTAGAAAATGAGATCCCACACTTACAATATATTGCCTTAACCGTATTTAATTTCTCAAATTCCGTCCTCATTATGACGGCATACATGAGCAGTTTCCATCTCCCAGAGCTGATATCGTGTTACGTTTGTTAGCTTTCATAGGGCTTCAAGCTGCCAGCGCTCGCATTGATCATATTAACGACTGCTGCTGTTTTCCTGCTTGAAGCAAATTTTGGAAACCAGAAGTAGAAGTGTCTAGAGTTTATTCTGTAATAACTGAGCGAATCCTGAAACTGAGAGTTGTACCCTAAAGATCGCCGACGCTGCTTTACCATACGTATGGCACAATGAGGCCTTGTAAGTAAAGGGGTGTGCCATTATTGATGTAAAAAATGAAAATCAGACATCACATGATACATGACAATACCTTTATAACAAAGCTAGAGCCAGCCCTGTACCTCACATGGATCCAGAGATCTCCACATTCAATGCGCCAATTGCTCTGGGGGTCATGTCCCTTCTGCTGCCGCTCTCTCCCTGTAACTGGCACGGCTTCTAACAGAACATATGGCTGGTGGCAGTTGAAGATTTAAACTGAGCGCGTGCGACCAGCTCAGTGAGACGGACAGAGAATAAGGAAAAGAACAAACAGCAGGTGGCGCTATACCAATACATTTTATTGAATAACTCAGTGACTATACTAACTTTTTAATTACATGCGATTACTAAAGTATTCAGATCTAGGGGCTGGTTTGAAAAATGTAGAATATGTTTTATGACACAACCCCTTTAAAGGTTTAATCTTCTCCATCTGTACTTTCCTGTCCTGTCCTTTAGGGTTTGTTTGTTGTCTGTTACCATGGAGACACATACATCTGCATGAGAACTGAAGAAGCAAAACATTTTTTTTTAATCAAGACCTAGTGAAAAGTTGCTTTTCCTTACATTTTGACATATCTGAGCAATAAAAAATTGGTTTGGTATCCTCCTTAAGGGGCTTTCCTGGAGTACAATATTGATGTCCTATCCTCAGGATAAGTCATCAATTTCTGATTGGTGGAGGGTCTGACTTTTGCCACAGAAGAGGCCGCAGTTAGTGATGTCACATTCATCGGTCACGTGGCCTATGGGCTGCAATACCAAGAACAGCCACTATACAATGTACGGCGCTGTGCTTAGTAAACTGTGAGGAGGCCGCAGCAATCACCAGAGTGATGCAGCCTCTTTAAACAGTCGATCGACTGGGGGGCTGAGAGACCACCACTGATTTAATATTGATGACTTATCCTGAGGATAGACCATAAATATTAAACTCCTGGAAAATCCCTTTTTTTATCACCACATTTCGAGAACTTTTCAATCTTTCCATCCAGGTGGCCTAATAGGATGTATGCCTACATACATGACAGGCCTGGGCCACCACGGCGATCCATCAGAACACCGCAATCTCATCACGGGCGCCACCGCGATCATACAAGGGCAGCATTATCAGCGTTATTTTAGTCGCTGCAACCATAACTTACAGTCGAAACGCGCTGCTGCACGAGCACAGCTTCTCTGTCCGATGTCGGGATAAATTTTAGGGTATTGCTTGTCCATGATTTGTCGTCTTGTGTCAAGATGCCGCCATACCAACGTATGCACGTTCCAGGGGCTTCCATAACACAGTGCGCCTGCCCTAGATTCTTTACACGTTCCCTCCTGAAGATGCTGCTCCCAAGATGGCCACCTGCCTGGGGCTTTGGCTGGGACAGCATCTGCAGTTGGATATCTAGATATTCTAAAGCCCTCATTTTTTTTGCAAGTAGCCTGGTGTACTGTAGGTAACACATCAGGATAATTAGCTGAGATGCATTCTCAGACGTCTACGTCACTATCCTAAACTTGTTGTTCAGGTTTTACAGCCATATCTCAGATTAAAAGGAAGGGGGGGGGGGGGATTTCAAAAAGCAGATTGCATTCAACTTTACTACCAGTTGTTTGAAGGACTCCAGGAAAAGAAAAGCATAGTACGGTGCCCAGTATACCGTAGTCAAATGGTGATGTCTCCAACCGGCGCCTGGTTATAGGAGGAGGTTGTGAGTGGTGGCTCATCCTTTATCATCTACATGCCATTATCAGGAGGTTAGAGGGTAGTAAGGGGGGCCAAATGGGCAATTGCCAAGGATTCCCAAGACCTGGTGACCTCTATCTCCTAATTCCTCTCTTAAAGGTGTTATGCGATGATTGATCTAAAAAAAATTCAAATCAGACATTATACAGGACATGACAATCTCTTTAAGCTAGAACCAGCCCGGTACCTCACATGGGTCCTGAGATCTCCCCAGTCATTGCTCCAACCTTTCTGCTAGATTTATTTCAGGCTGGCAGCTCAGGGGGTGTTTCAGTTACCAAGGGGCGAGTCCTTTCCGTTGTAGCTCTTTCCCTGTAACTGCCACAGCTTCTAAGGCTACTTTCACACTCGCGTTTTTACTGGATCCGGCAGGGCTCAGCAAAATCAGTTACCGATAATACAACCATCTGCATCCGTTATGAACGGATCCGGTTGTATTATCTGTAACATAGCCAAGACGGATCCGTCAAGAACTCCACTGAAAGTCAATGGAGGACGGATCCGTTTTCTATTGTGGCAGACTGTGGCAGTGAAAACGGATCCGTCCCCATTGACTTGTATTGGGGTCATGATGGATCCGTCTTGCTCCACATCCCACGACGGAAAGCAAACTACAACATGCTGCGGTTTGCTCTCCGGTCTGGGAACGCAACTAAACGGAACGGAATGTATTTTGGAACATTCCGTTATTTTCAGTTCAGTTTTGTCCCCATTGACAATGAATGGGGACAAAACGGAAGCGTTTTTTTTCCAGTATTGAGCCCCTATGACGGATCTCAATACTGGAAAACGAAAACACATGCGTGAAAGTAGCCTAACAGAACACATGGCTGATGACAGTTGAAGATTTAAAGGGGACCTGTCACCATGAAAACAACATAAGCTACAGGCAGCATGTTATAGAGCAGGAGGAGCAACATTTTTAATTTTTTTTACATGCAATTACACAAGTATTCAGATCCAGGTGCTGGTTTGAAAACTATAGAATATTTTTCGTGGGACAACCCCTTTAATTTCACATGGATTTTGGTTCGTATTCCACAATGACAATTAAATTCACAAACCGCATCTTAATTCTGCTGCAAATTTCATATGGAATTTTTACCACATGACAGTCATGTGAACATAAGGACCCAGGATGAGAATGCTCGTCCTAAATGGCCGGTACTTTACGCCCCAGGACGAGCACTCTCGTCCTGCGGTCCTTCCCCCCCCCCCCCATGAGCGATCCGGCAATCAGCAGCACAACCAGCATCCGTGATAACGCCGATGCCGGTGGATTAACCCCTCATATGCCGCGCATATGGGAGGTTTGCGCTCCCTCTCCTTAGCCATTGGGTCCCCGTGCTGCGGTGGCGGGGACCCGATGGTTGCCATGGCAGCCCCAAGCCATTCCAAGGCTTTGGGGCCTGGAATGTATGAAGGCCTATGAGGGCAAGCTCCCAGGCTGGGTTTATAGTTAAACTATCAGTGTATTACACTGTGTAATACACTGATAGTCAATGCAGTACAATACAGATGTATTGTGCTGCATTGAAACAGGGATCAGACCCTGTAATGTTGAATTCCTATAGTGGGACAAAAATAAAAAATATTAAAAGTGAAAAAAAATGTGTTTTTAACAATAAAAAAAATTTGAATTTCAATTAAAAAAAGCCCCTTTCTCATAAAAAGAGACATATAAAATTGTAAAAAATAGAAAAAAATTAAAAACAGACATTAGGTATCACCGCGTGCGTAACAACCTGCTCTATAAAAAATATCACATGATCCACCCCGTCTGGTCAACACCGTAAATTTTTTTTTATAAAAACTGTGCCATTTTTTGTCACCATTAATCACAAAAAGTATAATACCAAGTGATCAAAAAGTAGTATGTACCCTAAAATCATACCAATCAAACGGTCATCTCGCTCTTCAAAAAATGAGACCCTACCTAAGACAATCCCCCCCCAAAAAAAAAAAATATGGCTCTCAGAATATAGAGACACTAAAACATGATTTTTTTTTTGTTTCAAAAATGCTGTTATTGTGTAAAGCTTAAATAAATAAAAAAAAAGTATATATATTAGGTATCGCCGCGTCCTTAAAAACCTGCTATAAAAATATCACATGACTTAACCCCTTAGGTCAACACCATAAAAAATTTTTTTTGTCACCTTACATCACAAAAACTGTAAGACCAAGTGATCAAAAAGTCATATGCACCCTAAAATAGTACCAATCAAAATGAGCCCCTACATAAGACAGTCGCCCAAAAAATAAAAAATAAACTATGGCTTTCAGAATATGGAGACACTAAAAAATAAAATAAAAATAAAATGCTTTAATATGTAAAACTGAAACAAATAACCAAAAAAAGGTCATATTTGGCATTGTCGCATCCGTAACAACCTACTCTATAAAACTACCACATGATCTAACCTGTCAGATAAACATTGTAAAACGGTGCCAAAACTGCAATTCTTTGTTACCTTGCCTCACAAAAAGTGTAATATAGAGCAACCAAAAATCATATGTACCCTAAACTAGTACCAAGAAAACTGCCACCTTATCCCGTAGTTTCCAAAATGGGGTCATTTTTTGGGAATTTCTACTCTAGGGGTGCATCAGGGGGTCTTCAAATGCAACTTAAAATTATCCCAGTGAAATCTGCATTCCAAAAACCATATGGCGTTCCTTTCCTTCTGCACCCTGCCATGTGCTCGTATAGCAGTTTATGTAAACTACAGAATCAGGGTAATAAATATTGAGTTTTGTTTGGCTGTTAACCCTTGCTTTGTTACTGGAAAAAATGGATTAAAATGGAAAATCTGCCCAAAAAGTTAAATTCTTAAATTTCATCTCCATTTTCCTTTAATTCTTGTGAAACACCTAAAGGGTTAACAAAGTTTGTAAAATCAGTTTTGAATACCTTGAGGGGTGTAGTTTCTAAAATGGGGACATATATGGGTGGTTTCAATTATGTAAGCCCCACAAAGTGACTTCAGACCTGAACTGGTCCTTAACTCCTTAAGTGTCACTTTAAGTGGTGATAACTTTAAAACGCCTTTACTTATCCAAGCCATTTTTCGTCACATATTGTACTTCATGACAGTGGTAAAATGAAGTAAAAAAAATAATTATTTTTATTAATAAAAAAATACAAAATTGACCAAAAATTTGGAAAAAATTGCAAATTTCAAAGTTTCAATTTCTCTACTTCTATAATACATAGTAATACCTACAGGAATAGTTATTACTTTACATTCCCCATAAGTCTACCTAATTTTTGGATCATTTTGGGAATGACATTTTAGTTTTTGGGGACGTTACAAGGCTTAGAAGTTTAGAAGCAAATCTTGACATTTTTCAGAAATTTTCAAAAACCCAATTTTTAGGGACCAGTTCAGGTCTGAAGTCACTTTGTGACGCTTACACACCCAAAATGACCCCATTCTATAGACTACACCCCTCAAGGTATTCTAAACAGATTTTACAAACGTCGTTAACCCTTTAGGTGTTGCACAAGAGTTATTGGCAAATAGGAAGGAAATTTGAGAATTTAAATTTTTGGGCAAATTTTCCATTTTAATACATTTTTTTCCAGTAACAAAGCAAGGGTTAACAGCCAAACAAAATGCTATATTTATTGCCATGATTCTGTAGTTTGCAGAAACACCCCATATGTTTCCGTAAACTACTGTAGGGGCACACAGTAGGGCGTAGAGGGAAAGGTGCCGTATGGTTTTTGGAAGGCAGATTTTGCTGGACTGGTTTATTTACACCATGTCCCATTTGAAGCCCCCCTGATGCACCCCTACAGTAGAAACTCCATAAAAGTGACCCCATCTAAGAAACCACACCCCTCAAGGTATTCAAAACTTATTTTACAAACTTTGTTAACCGTTTAAGTGTTGCACAAGAGTTATTGGCAAATGGAGATGGAAAATTTGCAAAAAAAATGTAATTCTCAAATTTTATATTAATAATTTTTTCCAGTAATAAAGCAAGGGTTAACAGCCAAACAAAATGCTATATTTATTGCCCCGATTCTGTCGTTTGCAGGAACACCCCATATGTGGCCGTAAACTACTGTACGGGCACACGGTAGGGCGTAGAGGGAAAGGTGCGCCGTGTGGTTTTTGGAAGGCAGATTTTGCTGGACTGGTTTATTTACACCATGTCCCATTTGAAGCCCCCCTGATGCACCCCTAGAGGAGAAACTCCCTAAAAGTGACCCCATTTTGGAAACTAAGGGATAAGGTGGCAGTTTTGTTGGGACTATTTTTAGGGTACATATTATTTTTGGTTTATCTATATTACATTTTTGTGAGGCAAGGTTACCAGAAATAGAAATTCTGAATTTTCATCTCCATTTGCCAATAACTCTTGTGGAACACCTAAAGGGTTAATGACGTTTGTAAAATCAGTTTTGGATACCTTGAGGGGTGTAGTTTCTTAGATAGGGTCGCTTTTATGGAGTTTTTACTCTAGGGGTGCATCAGGGGTGCTTCAAATGGGACATGGTGCCAAAAAAAAGGCCATCAAAATCTGTCTTCCAGAAACCATACAGCTTTCCTTTCCTTCTGCGCCCTGCCGTTTGGTCATACAGCAGTTTACGACCACATATGGGGTGTTTCTGTAAACTGCGGTATGAGGGTAATAAATATTAAGCTTTGTTTGGCTGTTAACCCTTACTTTGTTATTGGAAAAAAAACTGATTAAAATGGAAAATTTGCCCAAAAATTGCTTTTTTGGCACCGTTTTTATTTTTTATTTTTTACCGTGTTCATCTGAGTCTGAGTCATTTTTTTTTGTTTTTAGCCGATTATCTTAGATAGGGGCTCATATTTTGCGGGATGAGAGGACGGTTTTATTGGCACTATTTTAGGGGGCATATGACTATTTGCTATTACAATTTTTGTGATGTAAGGTGACAAAAAAAATACCTTTTTTTGCACCTTTTTTTAATTTAATTTTTTTAGGGGGGTATAGCCCCTGAAACGGAATACTTTTGTAATTGCATGTAAATAAAAATGTACAGGGTGGGCCATTTATATGGATACACCTTAATAAAATGGGAATGGTTGGTGAAATTAACTTCCTGTTTGTATATGTGTGGGGGGAAACTTTTCAAGATGGGTGGTGACCATGGCGGCCATTTTGTAGTCGGACATTTTAAATCCAACTTTTGTTTTTTCAATAGGAAGAGGGTCATGTGACACATCAAACTTATTGGGAATTTCACAAGAAAATGGTGTGCTTGGTTTTAACGTAACTTTATTCTTTCATGAGTTATTTACAAGTTTCTGACCACTTATAAAATGTGTTCAATGTGCTGCCCATTGTGTTGGATTGTCAATGCAACCCTCTTCTCCCACTCTTCACACACTGATAGCAACACCGCAGGAGAAATGCTAGCACAGGCTTCCAGTATCCGTAGTTTCAGGTGCTGCACATCTCGTATCTTCACAGCATAGACGATTGACTTCAGATGATACGAGATGTGCAGCACCTGAAACTACAGATACTGGAAGCCTGTGCTAGCATTTCTCCTGCAGTGTTGCTATCAGTGTGTGAAGAGTGGGAGAAGAGGGTTGCATTGACAATCCAACACAATGGGCAGCACATTGAACACATTTTATAAGTGGTCAGAAACTTGTAAATAACTCATGAAAGAATAAAGTTACGTTAAAACCAAGCACACCATTGTTTTTCTTGTGAAATTCCCAATAAGTTTGATGTGTCACATGACCCTCTTCCTATTGAAAAAACAAAAGTTGGATTCAAAATGACCGACTTCAAAATGGCCGCCATGGACACCACCCATCTTAAAAAGTTTCCCCCCCTCACATATACTAATGTGCCACAAACAGGAAGTTAATATCACCAACTATTCCCATTTTATTAAGGTGTATCCATATAAATGGCCCACCCTGTATTATAGCTAGGGATGAGCGAATTGACTTCGGCTGAAACATCAGAAGTCGATTCTCATAAAATTATTTCCATACTGTATGGAGCGAGCACTCAGTACAGTATTAGAATGTATTGACTCCTATGAGCCAAAGTTATAACTTTGTGAAGTCTCGCGAGACTTTGCATAATAACTTCAGAAATTGATTTATACTGTAAAAAAACATTTCCCGAACCAGGTTCGGTTCCAAGGTACCACATACGGACACAGAATGCACACGGAGTAACTTCGTTTTTTTTTGCGGACCCACTGAAATGAATGGATCCGTATACGGCCCACAAAAAAACTGAACGGACACGGAAAGAAAATACGTTTGTGTGCATGAGGCCTAAGAGAAATGTGTCCTGAATGTAATGTTAGTCTCATGAATTAGATGCAAGTCTGTAGAATAGAGATAATGGGAGTCATTTATTAAGACCGGTGATTTAGACGCCGGTCTTAATCCCCCTGTGCTGGTGGCAGATGTGCCAAAATTTTATAGAGGTGCAGGCCTCTACATAACCTTGGCGCTTGGTGCCGCTGGCCGTGCGTCATGCTTTAAACTACACCAGCTCTCTCTCTGGCGTAGTATAAGACCATTTTCCACACCATAAACTGACGTGGAAAATGATGAATGAGACGCCCTCTCCCCCTCCTCCTCAGAAAAGTGGTGTGAGTGGGGAAAAGTTGCAGATTTTTTGCCGTAAAACCGTTTTGCAACAAAAATACGCCAAAAAGTGGCGTAAAAACACTCATAAATGACCCCCATTGTGTTCTTTTTCTTATATTGTATTTTTCAATACTTTCTTGGGGGTGGCCATATTGAAGACACACACTTTTTTTTGCATTGTCCGTATAGATAGTGCAGCATGGTGTGTGTGCTTTGGGCAGCTTCAGTAAATGGAAGTTAAGGGCTATAGAAATGTCATAGCCCCTCTCCCAGAGACAGAGGAGCAGCATACAGAGCTTTATCTGTGGTATAGTGTTACCACCTGCTTTATCCAGACCTCCACCAGTATAATAGATCTGCATCCACACTCTAAGAATAAAGAAATTACTCTTCTCATACTGTTCCAGTCTATACAGTAAAGCTGTATTTTTATTTTATTTTTTATTTAAGATTTTATTATAAAAATGTATTTCATAAGATCCTCCTCCCGCCGTTGATGCGGCTTATAAGAGATTAGTCCAGTGATGAATATATAATGAATTTATTTCATATAAATATCCTAAATTCCTTTGTCTTGTTCTTTTTTTTTTAGCTTCAAGGATCTTTGAAGAGAAGATTGGTGGTGAATGTATCCGCAGCAAACAATAAGAGACCGAACGGTGTGTCAGATGACGCATTCCTCGATTTCAAGAAAATTAAAAGCAATGAGTGCATTTCGATGGGGCCAAACATGTATCATGCAGTTGACAGAGCAGGCCAGTCAGTCAATGGAGCAATGCCAATGGATCAGGCGATGCATAGGAAGAATGGCAACATAGCAAGTAATGACCTGTTTAATACAACCCTAAAGGACATCAAAAAGGAACCTGGAGAAAACATATCGTGCAGCAAACATATTGATTCCCGTCTTTCTCATGAAAACATGTTTAGATTTGGAGATGACAACGAGGAACAACTAATGGACCCAGAACTCCAAGAGCTATTTAATGAGTTTACCTATATTTCAGTGCCACCAATGAGCGACCTTGAATTGCAAAATATGATCAATATAACAATTAAACAAGATGAACCTTTTAACATAGATATCGGTCAACAAAACCAAAGGATCAACTCATCTATACCTATGGACAAGGTTGTCATTAAAAGTGAATATTCACAATGTTTAAATCCTAATAGAGTCAGTTCACCACAGATGAGACCTTCCTCTACAGGGCCAACTTTTTCCATGTCTAGTTCACCGTTGGCTTCTTCACCAAGCACTGCGGTGGCCCAGAACCAAGGCCAATCCCAGGTGTCTTCTTGTGTAAACCGTATGAATAATTGGCAAGAACTTTCTCACGCTCAACAGTTAAAACAGATGGCAGTCAATAGACAACATAACTTAATTCAGCAACACCAGCCTAACACATCTTCTAATTGGTCAAATGTTCCACCTACGGGACAGTCAACAAGACAGTATGGACTGGAGAAGGTTCCAAGTCCCTTTCGACAACAGCAGCTAAGTCCTCATGGTACTTCGGTGAGTACTCCTCCTGGAAGTGGAAGCCAACAAAAGGCAATAGGTAACTACCTCTACAAAAGTAGTTCGCCAAATAACCCTGCTGAGATGATGAAGCCCCAGGATACCAATAAGAACTCCATGACTTCCAGTCATTTACCTGCAGATCATCATCTTGGCATATCTAAGCCTCTATTTCATTATAGCCCTGACCAATCAAACCAACAAGTGTCTTCTGTCTTGGGTACACAACCCAAACCTGGTATGCAGTTCACACAGCAACCGCAAAGTTCTGCTTCAGCTCAACATGATTCCTCACAACAGGGTAATACAGTGTCCAACCAGTCGCTTCCAAGGTCATCAAATTTCCAGCAGAAGATGATGCCAAAAATATCAACTCAGTCAATGACAGGACTTCAGTACCCACCTGTACATCAGCAACAGGTAAGGTGACCTCCTTGTTTGAATTTTATCTTCAAAAGCTTATTTTCCATGAAAATGTTTCTTTATGTGACTTACAGTATTTAAAGAGGTTATGAAGTTGGTGATGATACATATGCACTTATTACCTTAATGTATGTACCTAAATCCTGCCAGACAATATGTACATATTACCTCCATATAGTATTCAAATAATACTTATGACCATATAGTGCCTATATTACAGTGCCTGATATTTTCTACAAAGTACTGACCTGTGCCTGATTACCATATTGATCGTCTGCTGTCCACCCTGACCTAAGGACTGTTTCACAGATTCACACGTACTCTGCTTGCCCTGACCTGCCAGCCTGTTACTGACTACGAGTTTTGCCTGCCTCATTGGTGTGCACATTAGTGTCTCTGACCTCCGTGGATCAGCAACCAACCACATGGAGACTACTCCAGGAGGCAGCACTCTGGTGTGTTCCCTGCAAAGAAGTCCAGATCCCTGTATAGGGGTTAAAGGTTGAAAACCAGGCAACTGCCAGGAAAACGTCCTTAGGTTTAGCCCTAAGTCAAATCTGTTGGTTGACACACTGCATTACAAAGGTCTAGAATGAATAAAGGGATATTCCCAATCCAGCCATTTATGGTCCTGTGTGATGGCCAGAAATGGTGGAATTGCAGAAACAGTCAGGCAGGCTGTTTCCAAAATCCTGACCACCTCCTTCGCACAGGATTGGCATTTTTTTTGTATTGCAGCAATAAATGGCTAAATGGTAAAACCCTTGGTGGACTAAGGCAGGGAACCTTCATGTGCTCCACTTTTTTTAAAGTTTAATCTTTTGGTCCAGTCCTTGGTGGTCACCTTAGGATATGGGAATTCTGGGTGATTGCAGTTTGCCTCCTCCTAAAAATACCCTTGAAGAGGGTAGGACGAGATGGGTAGGAAGATCAACAAGCACCAGTCTGGCATGGGTCATGACTAGACTGGAATGGCATGGTGAACTACGAGAGGTCCCATTTTGCTGTTACTATGGGGCTCACTCTACTCGTGATTGTATGTATGTATTATGTACATGCTTAGAAAGCTCAAGTCTACGGTCAGCTTTTTAGCATATCAGCCCAGCTTGAGGACCTCCCATGATAAGGCATACATCTTATATTTAGCCATAAATAAACATGTCACTGATTTGGCATAGAACCAGCCATTGACATAGTCCTACCAACCTGCAGTCTATAGCTGGTGCATCAGATGGGTATCCTGAGATGCTCCGCCAAGGTTACCCACACAATCATTAAAGTAAATAATAAAAAAATTCTTCATTTAGTCCATTAGTTTGTACTTTTCCATATCCTAGCATCAGTCATGTTGGAGGGCTGGAAAAGCTGGGTTGCAGGCAGGTCACGGTCACACTAATTTACATTGGCAGTGGTATGTGGGAAAGCTTGCACAGAGCTCGCCTGTGTGTTATTTTGCTTGAGACTTAACTTTTTCTGAGACCAACATTCAACAGATCCGTCTAAAAAACGAGAGCGCAAGAGCCAAAGAGAACACACACATCTGTGGAAAACTTATTAATGCAGCATAGTAATGCCCCGGGCTCTCCCTCATTACTGGTGAGACGCATTTATTCCAGCTTGAGTAGTCATCCATATTAAAATGTGAAGCTCAGGACGCTGAGAGTAAGGTTTTATGTTCCATCTGTCTCATATATCAAAGATCTAACACGCTATTAGCATAGGCGTGATGTGCATATGTGGTGGTGGCAGCTATTTTGTGAGCAACCCATACGTACTTTGTATAAAGTGAATTTCCGCCATTGAGCGCCGTTTTTCTTATGTTCATCATATCATGGTCGGGGACCCAGATGGAAAAGGCAGAATCGGTTTACAACGGCTTCTGGGACTCTCTTTTAAAGGGGTTAACCAGGATTTAACAAGAGATGACCGATCCCTAGGATAGGTCATCAATATCTGATCGGTGGAAGTCCGACACTCTGCGCCCCGGATTAGATGTTTCTTTGCAGCTCCAGTGCCAGAACTGCACAGCTCCGTCCATTGTGTAGTGGACAGAGCTGGTAACAGCAGCACTGCTCCCGCTGAAGTCAGTTAACACCTCTGTATAATGGCGGGTTTACACTGCCTGATTGTCGGGCAGATTATCGGGGCAAACATTCCTATGAATGCTTGTTCCTGATAATCTGCCCGTCTAAAGGTGCAGCCAGCCACCTGATGAATGAGCGAAAAGCCCATTTATGAGGTGAGACAGTCGATCGTGCAGGCTACTAAATTATTATTTTTGGGCACCAGTCTGCTATGTGTCAGGCAAGGGAGAAGAGCAGCAAAGGGAACCAGGAGTAGTAGCCAAATGGTAAGAGATAGTATGAGACCAGTAAGAAGACAATGGCAACCTTCCGTTCTGTACCATAGAGCAGGGATGTCCAACCTGCTGCTCTCCAGATGTTGTCAAACTACAATTCCCACCATGCCCTGCTGTAGGCTGAAAACTGTAGACAGTCTGGGCATGCTGGGAGTTGTAGTTTTGCAACAGCTGGAGAGCTGCAGGTTGGCCATCCCTGCCCTAGACCACTGGAGCCTACATGTGGGTTGCATCCCACCCGAAAGCAGATAAGAGAGCCGAGTAGTGTAGGCAGTGACATGTGCCTCCAGAGGAGTTCGGCAAAAAGCAGTAGGCTCCTGTTTTACCAACGATGTGATAAACATATCAGAGACTGTGTTGTAAAAATTTTGTACAGAGATTGGGCTCCATGAATGACTTTAGAAACTGCTTAAAGGGGTTCTCCAGGCTTTTAATATTGAGGACCACACATTGCTGTCTCTCATCCTGCTCACTGCTGCTATATCTATGGCAAGCAAGAAGGACACTGCACGCGTCCTCCCTTCATACAGGGGTGCCGGGTGTCAGACCACCGCCGATCTCATATTGATAACCTATCTTGAGGATAGGTCATCAATATTAAAAGCCCGGAGAACCCTTTTAAGGAGTAACAAACCAAAGGACCCCGGTGCATGTTGAATGGAGACTTGCGTTGTAGACCGGTTCCAGATCAGTTATTCCATTGCCACTAAATGTGTTACCGAAGCTTTCAATTTAACCTGTTAAAGAGCTGTGAATAAAGCAATGTTGTTTGGCAAGCCTGACGTCTTTGACAATTCCTACGGGTGTAGTTGCAGGGGAAGCGGCTGCTTTGGGGTCTGAACTCAGAAGGGGCCCACCCCACTAAAAAGGCCTCCTTAACAGTATTACACAATGACATTATATACAGTGACACCGTAGGAAATGGACGGAGCGGCTGCCGCACCTGGTCCTAGAGAGCGATCTTGACTAGCCACAGGGGTGGGGGTTGCAGAGGAGGAGGTGGTTGTGAAGAAGTTTCTGGGGGAAGGGGCCCGTTCATACATTTGATGTGGGGCCCAGTCATTTCTAGTTAGTCCCCAGCCATGGGGACTACTGCTATGAGTCCTCTTAATGGCACTCTTATGAGATGACTGTGGCTGACACATCTTGGGGGCAGTGTGACTAGCACTCAGGCATTGGGTATTAATAACAGATTGGCCTACTCTTGGCTGATCTGGCTGTAGCGCCATAAGTGGTAAAACCTGCTTGTGGTTTTCATTTCTGGTGCCTGTGAAACCACACTGAACCAGGGCGTCCCATTCTCCCGATGCCACAGTGTTTGGACGGCCCCTTTAACATATTTTAGTAAGTTCACTGAAGGTGAACGCACGTTTTAGGATATCGTTTCCAGTTTGCCTGGTAGCTATATAATACCATTAACACCTCGCTGCATTAAAATGAATACAGCATTCCATACAATAATGTATTCAGTATTACTGCCAAGTTCTGTGGTGTACGAGTGCTAACTGGAGAGAATGGATTTCCAGAAAGTATTTTCGTATGAATTTCTTAAGAACTGCAGGTGTTCAGGAACTAAGAGGGTCAAAGGCTTTCCAGTGTTTTTTAAAAGGTTTCTTTTTGCCCTTAATGTGAAGCAAGAGCCTTGAAAACATAGAGAAGAAAATAAAGATTTATGTTAAAGGTGTTCTCCAGGGCTAGAAAACGGATGGACTAACCTTAGGGTAGACCATTAATATCCGATTGTGGTGGTCAGACTCTTGGTACCCCCACCGATCAGCTCACCGCGCTGGTAGTGGTTGTGTCTGATATTACAACTCGGAGCAGCTCGGTCCCATTGAAGTAAAGTACGGTACGGTATAGGCTATAGGGAATGCAGAGGTGGCAGTCACACCCAGGCCCTGGCTCCCAAGATGGCCCTTAGACCCTTGCATTAAGAAGGCACATGGTAGGTGAGGCCCAGGTAACAGGGAAGAGGACGTGGAGCTTCCTGGATTACTGCGATCCCTTCAATCATATGATCAGCAGATATACTATAAGTCGAAAGAACGTGCATCCCAATAAAAGGAACCTATGCCAGGCCCTTACTGATTGGTAAAGCCCCGAATGGATCAGAAACTCGTAAGCAGTATTCCTTTAATTTAGTGGTTTAAATTCCCTCTAGTTTTTAAATTAATTTCTAATAAATAGGGATCTTTAATAAGACATGCTGGAGAGTGATTTCCGTGGAGACTTACCTGGGAACCAGTCCAGTGTCTCTACCTCCATGCATCGTAAGGAATACCCGGTGTATTAATACCCTGATCAATTCAGGAAAGAGGCGATGAGATGTTTTTTTTTTTGCTTTTTTTCTACTAAGGTTGGTGATTAAAGTGAGATCTCACCAAAAGAATATTCATGTCCTGTCCTGTGGATGGGCCATCAGTTTTATCGTCGTGGAAAGCCAGTTCCATGCATGGGAACTATATAAAAAAAATTATACTGTTTTTATTCCAACTCCTAATACGTAATTAAGATGCGCTAAACCAGGGATTATCGGGTTCTGTATGTGATAATCCAGCATGGAGCTATTATTGTTGCATGGCAAATTTCTGATATCTTCTAGAGTAGACCATCAGGTGCCAGATTATATGGGTATTCTGAGTCATAAATGTCTTATTTCTCCAAAATGACCCCCTCTGACCCTCATCCCAGCTGGTGAGGAGGCTGCCGAGTCCAGGTGTGCATGTCCCAAGACTCTCTCCAATCACAACGGAAACAGCCGAATAGACATTTCTGAAATGTCTAAGATGGTAACACCAACTATTGGAATTTCATTGTACAACCACAAGGCAGATCACACGACAAAAGACTATTGGTCACAAGTACTAGAAAGGGGCCAACCCCTTTAAGCATTACACATGGTTGACTAAATCAAATGCCTGTCTGTGTGTAATGCAAGAAGGTACAGATTCCCCAGAGCAGGAGATGCTCTTTGTAGTTGCTTTATCCCCTGGCCCATTGATGAGGGTCTTCTTTTGAAAATATGTTTTCAAAAGAAGACAACTCCATTAAAGGGGTTTTCCGAGATTTTGATACTGAAGACCTATCCTCAGGTCATCGATATTTGACCGGCTGGAGTCTGACACCTGGCATCCCCTGCTGATCAGCTGTTTGAGGAAGCCTCCTTTGAGCACTGTGGCCTCCTCACAGCTTATTAGGCACAGCACCATAGATTGTTTAGTAGCTGAGCTTGGTAATGAACGTGACATCGCTGTCCTAAGAAGAGGCCACAGTGCTCACGGGAGCGTGCTGCCTCTTCAAGCAGCTGATCGATGGGGGTGTCAGGAGCCTGACCCTCACCAATCAGATATTGATGACCCATCCTGAGGATAGGTCACATATATAAAAATCTCAGACAACCATTTTAAATGTAAAATGCATGAATGTGGACTCCTGGAAGTAGGTTTGGTCCAGGTTTTAGTCAGATTTATTAAATGAATGTGTAATACCCCAGTATCTGCAATTATTGTAAAGAGTTTTGTATTGTATTTTCCATGTTTTGGCTGTGCATTCTAGTAAGGATATGATTGGTGCAAACAGGGCTAACCACCCTGTTCCTCCCCTCTTGGTAGGAGTGGGCTGGTCCTACTTCCTGTCAGAAGAGGGAGTTCCTGTTGAGACACTGCGAGGAGAGGAAGCTCCTGCTCCTGTAAAGGATTCTCCAGAGAGAACAACTAAAGTCATCCTCAAGCTAATTCTTAGGAAATCAGACAGCAAAGTGAACAGCTGAACACCTGCAGTAAAGACACTGCTGTAAGGTGAGGGACTACGGCTCAGACACCCATCACCCAGAATACTACTAGGCCAGTTACAAGTAAAGTCTAGACCTGATAGTGGAAATCCATACAAACAAGTGGTAAGTTCCAGCCATCCAACCTGCCTGCATACTTCCTTGCTGGTTCCAGAAACTGCACTTTTAATCTGCTGCTATTAAGGCCTCTTTCACACGGGCGTCACGTTTTGGCTCCGGAGGCGTCCCGGGTGCAATGCGGCAAACCCGCGCGAGTAGGTACGCAATTGCAGTCAGTTTTGACTGCGATTGCGTTCCGTTGTTCAGTTTTTATCGCGCGGGTGCAACGTGTTTTGCACGCACGTGATAAAAAACTGAATGTGGTACCCAGACCCGAACTTCTTCACAGAAGTTCAGGTTTGGGTTAGGTGTTGTGTAGATTGTATTATTTTCCCTTATAACATGGTTATAAGGGAAAATAATAGCATTCTTAATACAGAATGCTTAGTAAATTAGTGCTGGAGGGGTTAAAAAAATAAAATAAAATGTTTTAACTCACCTTAATCCACTTGTTCGCGCAGCCCGTCTTCTCTTCTGTCTTCTTTCTTCAGGACCTGGGTAAAGGACCTGTGGTAACGTCACTGCGCTCATCACATGGTCCATCACAGGATCCATCACCACGGTGATGGATCATGTGACGGACCATGTGATGAGCGCAGTGACATCACCACAGGTCGTTTTCCTCGTGCACAGCAAAGAAGAAAAAAGAAGAGAAGCCGGGCTGCGCGAACAAGTGGATTAGGATGAGTGAAATTATTTTTATTTTTTTTTTAACCCCTCCAGCCCTATTTTAGTAAGCATTCTGTATTAAGAATGCTATTATTTTCCCTTATAACCATGTTATAAGGGAAAATAATATAATAATCGGGTCCCCATCCCGATTATCTCCTAGCAACCATGCGTGAAAATCGCACCGCATCCGCACTTGCTTGCGGATGCTTGCGATTTTCACGCAGCCCCATTCATTTCTATGGGGCCTGCGTTGCGTGAAAAACCTCACCTCACGCATTCCACCCGCGCGGAAATCTCGCCCGTCTGAAAGAGGCCTAAATATACCAGAAGTTCTTTGCTGCACTTAGTAAAAAGAGACTGTTACATTTCTACCACACCAACCCCTGAGGAGCAATGGCCTGAGGGACTATACTGTGACACATCTCTTCATCGGGGTGTGCTGCCACTTCAAATAATTGATCGGCAGGGGTGACGGGAGTCGGAACCCCCACCAATCAGACAGCCACTTTAAATGTAAAATGCACAAATTTGGTCTCCAAGAAGTAGGTTTGTTCCTGGTTTTAGTCAGATTTATTAAATGGATACTTGGGGCAGATCATTTTGTAAAAAACAAAGTAGGGTTAAAAAATAACAAAGATGCTTTGTCACCTCTGCTGATCCCCCTCCTCTGCCACTTCCTGTCGATGCCTGGAAATACCAGGAAACACCTATTGGGGAGGATCACTGGAACACCCCTTTAAGAAACAATCCTGGAGCAAATCTACAGCTACTGATAACAGCCATAGATTTGATTTTCTGACTTTTAGACAGTCCCAAATGTGCCAAATTTATTAAGAGGCATGGGCACAAACCACACATTTGTTTTTAGACTGGCACAAGATACACCAGTCTTGGAATTTAATTCTCACTATTTTCATTGCTGTCTCGGAATGGAAGATTATAGCCCTCGTAGAAAACCTGCCCGAAACCAGTAGTATTAACAGGTGAGGGGTGGCTACAGTGGTGACGCAGGGCCGGTGCAAGGATTTTTGCCAACACAAGCGAAGCTACATTTTGGCGCCCCCCCCCCCTCCCGCAGCTCACCTGGTCCTGGTCCCGTCTGCTGCAGCTGGCTTCTCCTCTGTGTGGTCCTGGTATCTTCTCTCTGCTTCAGACAATCGCTGGTCTCGCTCTAAGACGCACGCGCTCTAAGACGCACCTAGGTTTTAGAGGAGGATAATAAGAAAAAAATATTTTCCATTACACCTCAGGTCAGACCAGCAATCAGACCCCCAATGTTAATCAGACCTCAGATCAGACCCCCCATGTCAGCCATCAGCCCCCCATGTAAACCATCATGCCCCCATGTCAGCCATCAGCCCCCCATGTCACATTTCTCCCCCTCCCTGTCAAATCACCCCCCTATGTCACATCAGCCCTCCATGTCACATTTCTCCCCCTTCATGTCACATTTCCCCCCTCCATGTCACATTTCTCCCCCTCCTTTTTCCATAATCCCCTCTGTCCCATCACCCCCATGTCACATTTCTCCCTCCATGTCACATTTCTCCCCCTTCATGTCACATTTCACCCCCTCAAGGCCTCAATGTCACATTTTCCCCCCTCCATGTCAAATCACCTATGTCACATCAGCCCTCCATGTTACATTTCTCCCCCTCCAAACCATGTCAGATCACCCCCTTCGTGTCACATCATGATCACATCATTACCCCCAATTGTGTCACATTTCAGTCCCCCCCCATGGCACATCATCATCCCCCCCGGCCGGCCCTGGCCCCATCCCCATGTCACAGACTACAGACATTGTCCCCACTCCCATCATGTCACGGTCACCATCCCCACCCTCCATTAATGATTGTTGTTTGTGTAATAATTTTTTTAAAACCCATTTATGCCGTGCACTCTGGCGCTAGTGCGCTCATCAGTGATCTCCTACCCACCTGTCCTGCTGCTACGGCAGTCTGGCTGTGTGTGAGTCAGACTCACAGACACAGTCAGTCGCCAGTCACATCCCCCTGGCCTGACCCCGTGACCGTGTTGCCGTGCTGCCGGGCCCGTGCCGCTCTGTGAGTGAGGGCCGGGGTCACACGACGCACGCAGGCTGGAGCGGGCGGCCGGCGGCGCTGTGGTGCAACTCACAAGTAAGTGATTTAAGAAGGTTCATTTTTCCGCCCTTCCCCAAGGTGCGCCCTAAGGCAGCCGCTTGTTCTGCCTTATGGTAGCACCGGCCCTGCGTGGTGTCTAGGCAATCCTCTGTGAGCTAAACATATTGGGGCAGATTTACATAGTTCAAAGGGGTACAGTTTTCAACCCAGCACCTGGACCTGAATACTTGTGTAACTGCAACCAGGACGGTTGGGAGGTATGCAGTATTACTACCATGTCTGTCAGTGTCTGTGTAGAAGCAGATTTCTGTGGGTGCTGTGTTTGTTTGTTTTTTTAACAACATGACAACATCACCTACAGACTGTCTGCCATGTAGATACACACAGTAATATAGTTACTGTAATAACCACAATAAAAATCATTATACCACCACTAGTTATACCATCATTATACCACCACTAGTTATACCATCATTATACCACCACTAGTTATACCATCATTATACCACCACTAGTTATACCATCATTATACCACCACTAGTTATACCATCATTATACCACCACTAGTTATACCATCATTATACCACCACTAGTTATACCATCATTATACCACCACTAGTTATACCATCATTATACCACCACTAGTTATACCATCATTATACCACCCCTAGTTATACCATCATTATACCACCACTAGTTATACCATCATTATACCACCACTAGTTATACCATCATTATACCACCACTAGTTATACCATCATTATACCACCACTAGTTATACCATCATTATACCACCACTATTTAATAATTACATAGATGTGTCCTGAATGCTGACCCAGCACATGTATGTCAAGTAACACTGCTGCTTACTGAATGTCAGAAATAACATGATGTGAAGAGTGTCACATGACTGATGCCATGGATACATTACACAGGACTGATACATGGGCTATACCATTCTACTGCATATAGGGGTCAACTGCCTGATAAAAGAAAGGTATGTATGCAGAATTTTAAATATATGTATATTAGAGAATTGTATGATTTTCTATTATATAAACAAATAAGTTAAATAAAGAAAAACTGTAATGCCCCTTTAAGTTTAAACTGTCTAACATGAGAAGCCAATCTGTCCTAGTATCTGCACTCATACAAACTATCAGGACATGTACTTAGCTTACAACGAGGATTGTCTAGACTGGATACATTGTAGCAAATGCTCAGTTGTCCAAAATCTGTAATTGTAGTCTCTGGATATTAAAGGGGTTGTCCAGGTTCAGAGCTGAACTTGGACATACCCATATTTTCACCCAGGCAGCCCCCCTGATGTTAGCATCGGAGCAGTTCATGCTCCAATGCTCTCTCTTGCCCTGCACAGGATCACGCAGGGAAAGGGCTTTTTTATTTACAATAACACATTGCCGGGCAGAGGCATCTACCCAGCAGTGTGTTCGGTGACGTCACCGGCTCCGATGGGCTGGCTTTAGCGCTGCCCTAACCGTGAGCCCATCAGTGCCGGTGACGTCACCGAGCTCACTGCTGGGAGGAAGCCTCCGCCTGGCAGCCCTAACGAGAGCACGGTACGTCACTAGATCTCCTGAAAATGCTTTCACGCAGGGCATCGGAGCATTTCATGCTCCGATGCTCTTGTCAGGGGGGCTGCCTGGGTGAAAATATGGGTATGTCCAGGTTCAGCTCTGAACCCGGACAACCCCTTTAACAAAGATGTTACAGTTGATTGACAAAAAACAGATTATCTTACATAGAAACATAGAAACATAGAATGTGTCGGCAGATAAGAACCATTTGGCCCATCTAGTCTGCCCAATATATCTAAATCCTATGAATAGTCCCTGGCCTTATCTTATATGAAGGATAGCCTTATGCCTATCCCATGCATGCTTAAACCCCTTCACTGTATTTGCAGCTACCACTTCTGCAGGAAGGCTATTCCATGCATCCACTACTCTCTCAGTAAAGTAATACTTCCTTATATTACTTTTAAACCTTTGCCCCTCTAATTTAAAACTGTGTCCTCTTGTGGTAGTTTTTCTTCTTTTAAATATGCTCTCCTCCTTTACCGAGTTGATTCCCTTTATGTATTTAAAAGTTTCTATCATATCCCCTCTGTCTCTTCTTTCTTCCAAGCTATACATGTTAAGGTCCTTTAACCTTTCCTGGTAAGTTTTATCCTGCAATCCATGTACTAGTTTAGTAGCTCTTCTCTGAACTCTCTCTAGAGTATCTATATCCTTCTGGAGATATGGCCTCCAGTACTGCGCACAATACTCCAAGTGAGGTCTCACCAGTGTTCTGTACAGCGGCATAAGCACTTCACTCTTTCTACTGCTTATACCTCTCCCTATACATCCAAGCATTCTGCTGGCATTTCGTGCTGCTCTATTACATTGTCTTCCCACCTTTAAGTCTTCTGAAATAATTACTCCTAAATCCCTTTCCTCAGATACTGAGGTCAGGACTGTGTCAAATATTCTATATTCTGCCCTTGGGTTTTTACGCCCCAGGTGCATTATCTTGCACTTATCCACATTAAATTTCAGTTGCCAGAGTTCTGACCATTCTTCTAGTTTTCCTAAATCCTTTTCCATTTGGCGTTTCCCTCCAGGAACATCAACCCTGTTACATATCTTTGTGTCATCAGCAAAAAGACAAACCTTACCATCAAGGCCTTTTGCAATATCACTTATGAAGATATTAAACAAAATTGGTCCCAGTACAGATCCCTGTGGAACCCCACTGGTAACATGACCTTGTTTTGAATGTTCTCCATTGACTACAACCCTCTGCTGTCTGTCACTGAGCCACTGCCTAATCCACTCAACAATATGGAAGTCCATGCTCAATGACTGCAGTTTATTGATAAGTCTTTTATGTGGGACAGTGTCAAAAGCCTTACTAAAATCTAGATATGCGATGTCTACTGCACCTCCACCATCTATTATTTTAGTCACCCAGTCAAAAAAATCTATAAGATTTGTTTGACATGATCTCCCTGAAGTAAACCCATGTTGTTTTTCATCTTGCAATCCATGGGATTTTAGATGTTCCACAATCCTATCCTTTAATAGGGTTTCCATTAATTTGCCTACTATTGATGTCAGACTCACTGGTCTATAGTTGCTCGATTCCTCCCTACTACCTTTCTTGTGAATGGGCACGACATTTGCCAATTTCCAATCTTCCGGGACGACTCCTGTTACTAATGATTGGTTAAATAAATCTGTTAACGGTTTTGCCAGCTCACCACTAAGCTCTTTTAATAATTTTGGGTGTATCTCATCAGGCCCCTGTGACTTATTTGTCTTCACCTTAGACAGCAAACTTAGAACATCTTCCTCTGTAAAGATACATGCATCAAATGATTTATTAGTCATCCTTTCTAGTGGAGGTCCTTCTCCTTTTTCTTTTGTAAAAACTGAACAGAAGTATTCATTAAGGCAGTCGGCTAGCCCTTTATTCTCTTCTACATACCTTCCGTCCTTTGTTTTTAATTTAGTTATTCCTTGTTTTAATTTCCTTTTTTCATTTATATATCTGAAGAATGTCTTATCTCCTTTTTTCATAGACTGAGCTAGTTTTTCTTCTGCCTGCGCTTTAGAAGTTCTTATAACTTGCTTGGCCTCTCTCTTCCTAATCTTGTAGATTTCCTTATCTTCATTGCTCTGGGTTTTTTTATAATTACAAAATGCTAGCTTTTTATTTTTAATGATTTGGGCCACTTCTGCTGAGTACCACAGTGGTCTCTTCCTTTTTTTGCTTTTACTGACAAGTCTAATGCAATTTTCTGTTGCCTTCAATAATGCACCTTTTAAGTAGTCCCATTTCTCCTGGACTCCATGTAATCCGTTCCAGTCTGATAAGGACTCATTTATGACTAATTTCATTTTTGAAAAGTCTGTTTTTCTAAAATCTAAAACTTTTGTTTTTGTGTGGTGGGACTCTTTCACAGTTCTTATATTTTAAACCACACTGACTGGTGATCACTAGATCCCAAGGTTTCGCCTATAATGACATCATATACCGAATCCCCATTTGTGAATACCAAATCCAAAATGGCCTCCCTCCGGGTTGGCTCCTCAACCACTTGTTGTAGAGATAACCCCAGTAGGGAATTTAGAATATCTGTACTCCTGGTAGAACTTGCTATTTTGGTTTTCCAGTTTATATCTGGAAGATTGAAATCTCCCATAATGATAACTTCTCCTTTCATTGTCATTTTAGCTATTTCTTCAACTAGTAGATTATCTAGTTCTTTAACTTGACCAGGTGGTCTATATATCACACCTACACGAGTTACTGCATGGTTAGCAAACTGCAACGTAACCCAAACTGACTCTATGTTGGCCTCACCAACTTGTATTAGGTTAGATTTAATGCTATCTTTCACATACAGGGCCACTCCTCCTCCTTTCTTGCCTTCTCTGTCTCTTCTGTATAAAGAGTACCCTGGTATGGTTATGTCCCAGTCATTTCTTTCATTAAACCATGTCTCCGTAACAGCCACTAAATCTACATTCTCAGATGCCATTATTGACCCAAGTTCATTGATTTTTTTACCTAAACTGCGAGCATTTGTAGACAGGACTCTGAGCTTATCATTTCTTAACCTCTGTGCTTCTGACCTGTTCTGGCATTGTTTCGGGGGGCAATTGGACTCTTTTATTTTCACTCTTTTGCCCCCCCTTCCTAGTTTAAATACTCTTTCACAAATTCTTGGAGTTGTTCACTAAGTACATTTGTTCCTTTGAGAGAAAGATGCAAACCATCTTTTTTGTACAGTTCCTTTCTATTCCAAGTAGAGCTATCATGAGAAACAAAGCCAAATCCTTGCTCTTGACACCATTTACCAAGCCATATGTTGAACTCCTTTATGCGCCTCTGCCTATCATTCTGAACATTATGCACAGGCAGAACTTCAGAAAATGAAATGGTGGATGCAGATCTTGAAAATTATTTGGGGGGTACTATCTATCCTTACGGAGAGCGCCTTAGTCGGCGTGAGGAGACTTATAGGCCATACATGCTCCTTTGGAATTCTAGGAAGAAGGTATGCAGCTGAGCTCTTAACAAGCTCTGCCTCTGATGCCACCAGATGTAAGGCAGCTATCCTATAAGTCATGTAAGTCTCCTGACACTGATTAAGGCGCTCTCTGTAAGGAGAGATAGTACCTCCCGATTCCTGACCTAAGCCTCTCACCCGGTTGAGCCAGTACTCTTTTTGCTCTGCAGTGATGAGGGGTGATCACCCCGAAACAGCTGTCTGCAGATGAGATGCTGGCTTAGCTATTATCCGAGTCATGTCTCAAAGCCTGTTTAAAAGGTCGACCATTGACTTATAGGATAGCTACTTTACATCTAGTGGCATCAGAGGCAGAGCATGCTAAGAGCTCATTTGCATCCCTTCTTCACAGAATTCCAGAGGAGTATGTATGTCCTATAAGTCTCCTCAAGCCGATTAAGGAGCTCTCTCCCCAAAGAGAGATAGTACCCCCTGAATCCTGACTTGGCCTTCACCCAGTTAAGCCAGTACTCTGCCCTGCACTGACGGGGAGCAATCACGTCTCAAGACCTAACTTGAAAATGCTAAGGAATTGAAACATAAAGTGTATTGAAAAGCTGCAAAAGGTTTCATTACACCGTAATATGGCAATATTTACAGAAAACCAGAGGCCCCCTTTAAAGGGGTTATCCCATGACTAATGTAAAACATGAAAATCAGACATCATACAGTACATGACAATCTCTTTCTAACAAAGCTAGAACCAGCCCTGGACCTCACATGGATCCAGAGATCTCCACATATATTTCTTCTACATTTATATCAAGCTGGCAGTGTATTTTCTTTTGCAGCTCAGGAGGCGTGTCCATGTTCTCCCTATCACAGCTCAGGAGGCGTGTCCATTCTCTCCCTATCACAGCTCAGGAGGCGTGTCCATGCTCTCCCTATCACAGCTCAGGAGGCAGTTGAAGGATGAAACTGAGCATGTGCGGCCATCTTAGTGAGCAGGTCAAATAAATGAGAAAAAAACAGCAGGTGGCGCTATACAGATACATTTCATTGAATAACTCGGTGGCTATGCTGAATTTTTTATTACATGCAATTACAAAAGTATTCAGATCCAGGTGCTAGTTTGAAAACTGTAGAATATTTTTCGTGGGACAACCCTTTTTAAATTTGACAACACACATTAAAAAATACACAATTCCACATATCATTGATCTTAAAAGGGTTGTCTCGTTTCCAATGATGATGACCTATCCTCAGATAGGCGGAGGTCCGACACCTGCACCACCGACCAGCTGGTGGAAGAGACCGCAGTGTTCATACTAGTACTGCTTTCTCTTCAAAATGCTGATCGGCAGGGGGTGTCCGGAACTATCCTGAGGACGAGTCATCAATATTGGAAACTGGACATCCCCTTAAGATCAATGATATTAATATTATCCTTTTATTTATAAATAATATCCAGTGCGGCCTCCATGTTGGATGCTGGTACTTTACATCTGCACCTGTTTAAACACTGGGTGTATTGGGGAGTCCGGCGCGAGGTTCGGTGACACTGGGACACTTGTTGACAAGTAAGCTGACATTATGGTGATTAATCTGCGTGTTTGTCAGCCAGTCCATTTCCGCTTTATTCCTGAAGAGGAAAGAGATTAGTGTAGCAGCTGGAGGTAATGGTTACTCATTTCCTTCCATTTAAAGGGAAAAGAACCTTCCCGTGGGTGTTTATCAAGGTATTATGGATTTAAAGGATATGTCCACCTTCTCAACCCTATGTGTTGTCCTAAAGCATCTAATGAAAAACGAAGTAACTTTTTATAAAGTCTTATGGAAAATATCTCTATTGTTACAGGTCTACAGCTCTGTGCAGACCTAGGCATCTCCATGGTAACATAGAACAAAAAAGTATATAATATTTTATTAAATAGGTTCCCAATTTTATGCTAACATGCATTTCATAGATTACTAGCGGAATTACCTGGCTTTGCATGGGTCTATTTTGTTTGTTGTTTGTGGCTGTGATTAAAAGCTATCTACTGTGCCCCTCACAACAGTGATATCCACATTGCCCCTCACAACAGTGATATCCACATTGCCCCTCACAACAGTGATATCCACATTGCCCCTCACAACAGTGATATCCACATTGCCCCTCACAACAGTGATATCCACATTGCCCCTCACAACAGTGATATCCACATTGCCCCTCACAACAGTGATGTCCACATTGCCCCTCACAACAGTGATATTCACAGTGCCCCCCATAACAGTGATATCCACAGTGCCCCCCACAACAGTTATATCCACAGTGACCCCCATAACAGTGATATTCACAGTCCCCCACACAACAGTGATATCCACAGTGCCCCCCATAACAGTGATATCCACAGTGCCCCCCACAACAGTTATATCCACAGTTCCCTCATAACAGTGATAGCCACAGTGCCCCCATAACAGTGATATCCACAGTCTCCCCCACAACAGTTATATCCACAGTGCCCTCATAACAGTGATAGCCACAGTGCCCCATAACAGTGATATCCACAGTGCCCCCCACAACAGTGATATCCACAGTGCCCCCATAACAGTGATATCCACAGTGCCCCCCATAATTGTGATATCCACAGTGCCCCCCATAGCAGTGATATCCACAGTGCCCCCCAAAACAGTGATATCCACAGTGCCCCCCATAACAGTGATATCCACAGTGCCACCATAACAGTGATATCCACAGTGCCCCCCATAGCAGTGATATCCACAGTGCCCCCCATAGCAGTGATATCCACAGTGCCCCCCATAGCAGTGATATCCACAGTACCCCCCATAACAGTGATATCAATGATCACATAAACACACAGTATACATGATTAAATTATTGATTTTATTTACTATTTACATATAAGGTTGAACATGATTAGCAAGACACAGACAAGTTAAAAACATTTAAAAGCAAGACAAAAATGGTGGTCTGGGAGCGGGATAGGGGTAAGAAAGTGCAAGTGCATGAATAAATAGACGGTAATGCAATTCCTAGTGAAGAGACTATGGCCATAAATTGACTTATTACATATAAGTAATAGTAACCCAGTATAAAGCTAGTGCACAGAAATATATATAGCCAAGAAATGATAAATTAACAGAAAAATACCAAGCAATAAGCAATCCCATGCCAAAATAGACCACCAGTCTACTCCCCGACATGCATTTCGGGGTCTGCTTTCTCATTACCCCTTATATGTCAATCAAATCAATTATTTACTTATGTATACTGCGTGTTTATGTGATTCTGTCATATTATTTAACCTCATATACAGTCGGGTCCATAAATATTGGGACATCGATACAATTGTATTTACCACATGTGGACTGAGTATATTTAAAATATAACTTTTACTCTAATATCACTAAAAGCATTGGTGGTTGTAGTGGGACATAGACAAAATAACATACACACATATAAACACATATATTGCCACCATCCAGAATCGTCTGTAAGAGAATAAAGATAATGGGTGGATCTTACCCCGTCCTGTACAATTACGATTCACTAGATGGTGGGTGGCGTAGTACTCCTGTGTGGTATAGGCATTGGTGGCCAAAGTGCTTCAGATGATGTGACAATCTGGAATCTCCTATAATGCCCTGGTCTAGAGCCCTCCCTATATGGATGATTAGGGGCTATTCTCATAGACCTGCCTCAACGACACGGAGCACCCGCCCCGACAGGGGCGACCCCATACGGAACCTGTCCCTAAATGGGGCCTATTACCTGTAATTTCCCTCACTGTGTTGCCCTACATGCCATGTTTCGTTCCAATAACGATGAAACTCATCAGGGGCTTACTGAAGTCAGAGGGTTTCTATAAAAAGTAAATGTGCAAAAACCACAATCACTGAATGTGCTTAATTTCATATGCATCCATATAACATTCTTAAGTATGTGTAACTTACTGCTTCAGCAGAGAGTTTCTTTCTTTGTAAATACAAAGCGGTATCCATATTCGAATGATTACATTTAGTGAAGTTACCGTCCGGCATCTGAGACGTCTATCAGCGTGAAGTGCCTGCGCGTCGTCCGGTTACCTAGTGACGGATGACGCTCAGACACAACTTCCGGCAGCCTAGGGGATTATGTGACGCGATCTTCCGGTGGAAGAATGGCGTGCGTTCCACCGGGAGAGGGCGGAACAATAGGGCGGAAATAGTTGGAGGCGCTGATTTTAAAAGGCGACACAGCAGTGTATACTGTGTCTCCACACTGCTGGCATCTTGTGGTGAGGCAAGGCGAGGGTACTATTGGGGACACTTCCCTATACCCCGGAGGGCGTGTACCACTGACCGTCCATACCGCTTTGTATTTACAAAGAAAGAAACTCTCTGCTGAAGCAGTAAGTTACACATACTTAAGAATGTTATATGGATGCATATGAAATTAAGCACATTCAGTGATTGTGGTTTTTGCACATTTACTTTTTATAGAAACCCTCTGACTTCAGTAAGCCCCTGATGAGTTTCATCGTTATTGGAACGAAACATGGCATGTAGGGCAACACAGTGAGGGAAATTACAGGTAATAGGCCCCATTTAGGGACAGGTTCCGTATGGGGTCGCCCCTGTCGGGGCGGGTGCTCCGTGTCGTTGAGGCAGGTCTATGAGAATAGCCCCTAATCATCCATATAGGGAGGGCTCTAGACCAGGGCATTATAGGAGATTCCAGATTGTCACATCATCTGAAGCACTTTGGCCACCAATGCCTATACCACACAGGAGTACTACGCCACCCACCATCTAGTGAATCGTATGTCTACAGGACGGGGTAAGATCCACCCATTATCTTTATTCTCTTACAGACGATTCTGGATGGTGGCAATATATGTGTTTATATGTGTGTATGTTATTTTGTCTATGTCCCACTACAACCACCAATGCTTTTAGTGATATTAGAGTAAAAGTTATATTTTAAATATACTCAGTCCACATGTGGTAAATACAATTATTGGATGTGTGACAGATCTCTGCATATATAATATATACCTGGCGCATAGAGATATATTACTGTACATAAACATCGACACAATTCTAACATTTTTGTCTCTATACACCACCACAATGGATTTAAAATTAAACAAACAAGATGTGCTTTACCTGCAGACTGTCAGCTTTAATTTGAGGGGATTTACATCCAAATCAGGTGAACGGTGCAGGAATTACAACAGTTTGCATATGTGCCTCCCACTTGTTAAGGGACCAAAAGTAATGGGACCGAATAAAATCATAAATCAAACTTTCACTTTTTAATACTTGGTTGCAAATCCTTTGCAGTCAATTACAGCCTGAAGTCTGGAACGCATAGACGTCACCAGACGCTGGGTTTCATCCCTGGTGATGCTCTGCCAGGCCTCTACTGCAACTGTCTTCAGTTCCTGCTATGTTCTTGGGGCATTTTCCCTTCAGTTTTGTCTTCAGCAAGTGAAATGCATGCTCAATCGGATTCAGGTCAGGTGATTGACTTGGCCTTTGCATAACATTCCACTTCTTTCCCTTAAAAAACTCTTTGGTGGCTTTTGCAGTATGCTTTGGGTCATTGTCCATCTGCACTGTGAAGCGCCGTCCAATGAGTTCTGAAGCATTTGGCTGAATATGAGCAGATAATATTGCCCAAAACTCTTCAGAATTCATCCTGCTGCTTTTGTCAGCAGTCACATCATCAATAAATACAAGAGAACCAGTTCCATTGGCAGCCATACATGCCCACGCCATGACACTACCATCACCATGCTTCACTGATGAGGTGGTATGCTTAGGATCATGAGCAGTTCCTTTCCTTCTCCATACTCTTCTCTTCCTATCACTCTGGTACAAGTTGATCTTGGTCGCATCTGTCCATAGGATGTTGTTCCAGAACTGTGAAGGCTTTTGTAGATGTCGTTTGGCAAACTCTAATCTGGCCTTCCTGTTTTTGAGGCTCACCAATGGTTTACATCTTGTGGTGAACCCTCTGTATTCACTCTGGTGAAGTCTTCTCTTGATTGTTGACTTTGACACACATACACCTACCTCCTGGAGAGTGTTCTTGATCTGGCCAACTGTTGTGATGGGTGTTTTCTTCACCAGGGAAAGAATTCTTCGGTCATCCACCCCAGTTGTTTTCCGGGTCTTTTGGTGTTGCTGAGCTCACCGATGCGTTCCTTCTTTTTAAGAATGTTCCAAACAGTTGTTTTGGCCACGCCTAATGTTTTTGCTATCTCTCTGATGGGTTTGTTTTGTTTTTTCAGCCTAATGATGGCTTGCTTCACTGATAGTGACAGCTCTTTGGATCTCATCTTGAGAGTTGACAGCAACAGAATCCAAATGCAAATAGCAGACTTGAAATGAACTCTGGACCTTTTATCTGCTCATTGTAATTGGGATAATGAGGGAATAACACACACCTGCTCATGGAACAGGTGAGAGGCTAATTGTCCCATTACTTTTGGTTCCTTAACAAGTGGGAGGCACATATGCAAACTGTTGTAATTCCTACACCGTTCACCTGATTTGGATGTAAATACCCTCAAATTAAAGCTGACAGTCTGCAGTTAAAGCACATCTTGTTTGTTTCATTTCAAATCCATTGTGGTGGTGTATAGAGCCAAAAATGTTAGAATTGTGTCGATGTCCAAATATTTATGGACCTGACTGTATCTTAATTAGAGAAGCAGCCAAGAGGCCCATGGTCACTCTGCAGGAGCTGCAGAGATCCACAGCCCAGATAGGGAAAATCTGTCCACAGGACAACTACTTGTCGTGTACTCCACAAATCTGGCCTTTATGGAAGAGTAGCAAGAAGAAAGCCATATTTGAGCACAAGCCATAAGTCCTGTTGGCTGTTTGTCACTTTCCATGTAGGGGACACAGCAAACATGTGGAAGACACCAAAGTCAAACTTTTTGGCTTAAATGCAAAACACTATCTGTGGCAGACAACTAACAATGCACATCACCCTAAACACATCATCCCCACTGTGAAAAAAAGGTGGTGGCAGCATCACACTGTGGGAGGCTTTTCTTCAGAAGGGACAGGGAAGCTGGTCAGAGTTGATGGGAAGATGGATGGAACTAAATACAGGGAAATACTGGAGGAAAACCTGGTAGAGGCTGCGAAAGACTTGCGATTTCGTCGGAGGTTCACCTTCCAGCTGGACAACGACCCTAAACATCCAGCCAGGGCTACATGGGAACGGTTTAGATCAAAGCATATTCATGTGTTAGAATGGCCCAGTCAAAGTCCAGACCTAAATCCCAATGAGAGTCTGTGGCAAGACTTGAAAATTGCTGTTCACAGATTCTCTCCATCCAATCTGATTGAGCTCGACTATTTTGCAAAGCAGAATGGGCAAAAATGTCAGCCTCTAGATGTGCAAAGCTGGTAGAGACTTACCCCAAAAGACTTGCAGCTGTAAATGCGGTGAAAGGTGGTCCTACAAAGTATGCACGCCACACTTTCCAGATTTTTATTTATTAATATATATATATTTTTTTTTTAAATGTCCAAAATGCCCAAAAAATTATTTTTCTAATATACTTTATTGATTTCGACTTTTTACTAAAGATATTTCCCCCTAAAGCCCTGATTTCCTGTGCGCTTTAAATTCACTATTCTCCACATCGCTGACTTCTCATCGGTGTACGGAGTATGGACTCTACACTCTATCAATGGGGCCTGTGCCCCCCGAGATTTACTAAATGCTGGCATAGGACATGGGTACCTTGTAACCATGTACTATGCCAGGATTAGCGGAGCGGGCTCCTGCTTCTGCCTGTGCTGCTTTGCTAAGCTAAGAGCTGGCATGCAGGACTTTTAGCTTAGCGAAGCAGGCACAGGCAGAAGCAGGAGTCCGCTCTGCTAATCAGGCCTTTAGGGGGAAATATCTTTAGTAAAAAGTCGAAATCAATAAATAGAGTATATTGGTATTGGTGCAGCTGTATAAACAAAATAACATTTGAATCCGTACACAGTCACATTAGACACGAGTTTTGGTTACTTACACATGCATATGGGCCAATTTCATAGAAAGTCAAAGAATTATGGGGGTAATTTACTAACCAGAAATACGCCTATATTTGGTCCTTTGTACGGCAATCTGCAACTTTTCCCCGCTCATGCCAAGTCTAAAAAAGTGGGTGTGGCGTGGGCGGGGACGGGCCAGCAGGCCCCTCTCATTTACCATTTTCTATGCCTGTTTTAGGCTTAGAAAATGGTCTAAAGACCATCGGAAGCTGTCTTACATTTAGAAGCGGTGCTGGATCCGCCGAAGTGATGTAGAGGCCGGCGCCAGCTATAGGGGATATTAAGACTGGCGTCTAAAATACCGGTCTTAACAAATGACCCCCTATGTGTGTAAAGGACCTCTATCTTGTCTTGCCATTCCCATATTTGTGCACTGTTACTTCAAGTATACCTGCAGTTTCAGAAAACTACCAACATGTTACTATGACAAGTTTTGATCAGTGAAGGTCTAGGTGCTGAGACTTCCACCAATTGCTCGAACAAAGGGTCAGATTGCTTAACTGTGCACCTTCAGGCGTGTTCAGCTTTGCTTGGCTGATCCTTGGAGAGGCAATATTAGCGGTGTACCGGCTCATAGAAAGTATACGAGTCTGTCCCCTACTCTTCTCGCTTTGCTGAGGGGCACACTGACTGATTTTACCCCTTCATTTCAGAGATCGCTGGGATTTGAGCAACAGGACCCCCTCCCCCTTCCCAGTCAAAACTTCTGACATATTACTTTAGCATGTCAGCAATTTTCTAAAACTACCGGTACACTTTCAGTAATAAAAAAAAAAAAAAAAAAAAAAACATCTGTTGAAGTTCAGTTCAGTTTAATGAGGTCCAAAAATTTTCTATTAGAACCACTGCCTCTGTGGAAAACAGGCAGTCCTATGCATGTCAGAAGCGGTGTGGCTCATTTGGGTTAGGGTTAAGTCCAAAGGAGTTTCTGGCTCCAGAACTCCAAGGGACTTGACTAGAGAGGGCTTCATGCATGTGTGGACACCTCTCTTCAATGTGGCTGCAGTTAGGATTAGGACCGCCAACCAACCAAATTTTTTGCCAGGGATCTCCAACAAACTTAATCTGACCCTGTCTACCATGTATAGACCGTATGTATATATCTACCAAGGGGTGTTAAAGCTTATTGAAGCTCTTGCAGCACTGGTTGCTGGAGGTGCACCTCAATATAGGACCTTATGAGTTGAAATGTTGTGTTGATATCACATCCCCTTGTGTGGTGCAGTTTACCTTGTAGCCTGAGCCTAAGGCACGCTTTATGTAAGTAATATCTGCACTGTAAAGAATAGTGATTCTTTGGATCATTTGCTCAGCTTCTCTTAACTTGTAGCCCATTCCTTCATGCTGGATTGACTTGAGGAGAGAACACGGGAGACATTCTAGGTAAACGTTAACATCTTCTGTTGAACCGTTCCCGTATAACAATGTGTTTTGCACATGTTGTCATTCCCAGGCCCCTAGTGCAGCATGGATATTGTTTCCAATACCGACTTGAGCTGGTTCACGCATGGGGCTTGGTATCGTCATATGTTTTTCTTTAAGCACTTGTTGAACTCTCGGCCACTGCAGGAAGCAATTATTTGGAGATGAGAGTTATGGCTTACATGTGGCTGCAAGGCTTTCTATACTCTGGGCGAAAGGGAAAGAGGTTGCTTTCAGTATTTTCAAGTGGTACATTTTTGGGTCTATATTAACCCACCATGCACCCTCTCCCTATGGCTCTACTGAACCGAACTCAGATTGCCAGAGGGTCCTATAGAAGATAGAGTCCATGCTACTGCTCTGATGGCTCAAGGTGTTATCTCCGAACTCCTGACAGCTCATAAGTTCATTGCAGCCATATTCTTATCTGTTTGCCAGAAGGTCAAAGATAAGGACTAGGGATCGACCGATATTGATTTTTTAGAGCCGATGCCGATAATCTTATAATTTAGGCTGATAGCTTATAATTTATACTGATATTTTATATCTCATAATATATATTATATTAGTTGGTAGTCACTGAGGGGGTGGAAATTTGCATTTGGCACTAGTATATTATACATGTAAATTATAAATTAATAAAGCCCTTAGTTGGTAGTCAATTTATAATTTACATTTATAATATACTAGTGCCAAATGCTAATTTCCACACCATCCCCCCTCCTCACTGACTTTATTAACCCCTATCAGACCTCAGATCAGCCCTTTATTAACCCCTATCAGCCCTTTATTAACCCCTATCAGACCTCAGATCAGACCATTATTAACCCCTATCAGACCTCAGATCAGACCTTTATTAACCCCTATCAGACCTCAGATCAGACCTTTATTAACCTCTATCAGACCTCAGATCAGACCTTTATTAACCCCTATCAGACCTCAGATGAATAAAATAAAAAACTCCTCACCTCTTCTGCGCCGCAGCCCTTCTTCGTCTCCGGGTCCGGCGTCTTGCTCCCCTGTGTTCTCCGGCCCGCGCTGCACTGTCACCTGACAGCGTGCAGTGTGAGGTCATAGTGCGCGCACTACGTCCTGACGCTTTACGGGGTCAGGACAGTGCAGCGCGGGCCCCATCAAAGAAGACCAGGGAGGGTGAGTATCAGAAGCGCTTGCTGCGCTTCTTCCCCGCTCCCGACACCCGATGCATACTAGTGTGCGCTTCCATAATGGAAGCGCTCACTAGTATTCGCTTTATACGCATTATCCATATATCGGCAAGGTTAGATGCCGATACCGATAATGTACAAAATCCTGAATATCGGCCGATAATATCGGTACTTCCGATAATCGATCGATCCTTAATAAGGACTACACATGGAGCCATCAGAGCAGCTGCCTGATGGATTCTCTGTAAAAACAGAAAGTAAGATAGTCTGTGGATACAATAAAAGTAAAGGCTGTAAAACAGAAACTGTTGAAAATTTTTAATACGGAGAAACTGAAATGAAAAGATTTTTTGCCAAAAATGAGTAAAATGCAGTGATAAAACAAAAACGTCCCCGTAGGTCTCCATAGCCTTTATACTGTATAGTAGCATTAATATACAGCTCTTCTTGCAACAAAAAAAAAAGTCCTCCTATGACTATGTTGACTGAAAAATAAAAATGTTAAAGCTCTTGGAAAGCAGGGATAAAAATATATAAAATAGCTGTAATGTAAAGGGGTTAAAGGTGGTTTCCTGGTCTGTATGAGGAGTTAGCTATATATGCCAGTCCCTTAGACAGTGAATAGAGTGGTGGTTACACATGCGCTCTACCGCTCCATTCACACAGGAGACTAGGATATGTAGCTTCATACAGTAAAGCCGTGGTTCAATGGTTTAGGAACCAATTGTGGGTGCAAGCTGCGGGTGCTTAGGTCATCAGGAGCTGTGGTGCCCCCTTTAGTAATGAAGGTTGATGCACCAGGTGAAGTACCTGTAAGGCCAGGGGCGTAGCTAAAGGCTCATGGGCCCTGGTGCAAGAGTTCATCTTGGGCCACCCTTCCCCCAATGCTTTGTGGCCAGGGGCAGGGAAGGACATAGCCCTCTCAGCATACACTTTTTATAATACCAGTGTCTTCTTATGTGGCACAAGGGTCTTTGGGCCCAGTAGCGACTGCTACCTCTGCACCCCCTATAGCTACACCCCTGCGTAAGGCGGTCTCTAAAATACTAGAGTTAGTAGGTATATCTTTACTGGCAAAATATCCCCTGTATTTTCTAATGGGGGGGGGGGGGGCATAGATTTTGCCGTACTGTGGGGAAATCTCAAGACTTGCGTTTCCTACCCACTAACTACTTTTATAGCAGCCAGAAGCTCTCTTAGCAGCTGCTCTCCTTTTTGGTTGCGATATAAGGGTTTTAGAGGTCAATAAGAAAAACATATTTTTCATTAGACCTCAGATCAGACCAGCAAACAGACCCCCAATGTTAATCAGACATCAGCTCACAGTCCCAATCAGACCCCCAATGTTAGTAAGAGCCTCAATCAGACCTCAGATCACACCCCCTATGTGCATGACCCCCAATCAGACCACAGAAAAGAGCCCAATATAAAGAAGACCCCCTATTCACACCTCAGATGAAACCCCCATAATTTATATCAGCCTCATATCACCCCCAGCCATATTTCAGCAGCCCCCAGCCATATTTCCGCAGCCCACAGCCTCAGATCACAAAATAAAAAAATACAGGGGACTTCCGGTTCCGGCGCTGTGATGCAGGACGTGGAGTGCTAGAGCCCTGGACACCGCTCACCTAAATTAAGCCCCGCTTCATAGTAAAAGCGCACAACGGAGACCGGAACGAGAGAGGTTCGGTCGGCCTTACATCTGGGCAATTCGGTCCATGGACCGTTATCTTTTGAGGAGCGGGAGCAGGATAACGACGAGCGGCAAGGCCGCATGAGGGGAGAGCGTGCTCAACAAGATGGCAGATCCCTGCCCAGCCTCACCAGTCGAGCTGCTGAACTCACAGGCGGTGGAGCTGCCGTCCCTCGTATCTCAAACAGTGGCTACTGACACTCCGGTGATTGATTATCAGGCTCGGCATTTGGCGCCTGACATTAGAGAGACACTGACCAAAACCCTGACGCAATCCTTTCACGAGGTCCGGGAAGCGTTGGCCCAGCAAGATTCCCGTATAGAAGATGTGGAAAAAAGACTGGTGCAAGTAGAAGAGGCAATGGAGAGAGCGGAAAGTGAAACCCAGGATCTGTACAAGCAGAACATTATCCTGAGAGACCGGCTGGAGGACCTAGAAAATAGGTCCAGGCGGAATAATTTGAGACTTCTGGGCCTACCTGAGAATATTAGACCTCAAGCTCTGATGGAGATATGTGAACACGAGGTACCCGAAGCCCTTGGTCTGGAGGGCAAGCATAAGGTGGAGAGAGCCCATCGTGTAGGCCCGACACCGGACAGTAAAGGTCGCAGAGGCAACAATACAGTAGATGCCCGTGGGAAACCGCGACAGGTGATAATGCGCTATTTAGACTACTGCGACAAAGAGGCGATTCTCCATGCTTTCCGGGCCCGTAGAGAGCCCCTGCGGATTCAAGCCCCTGCCGACTACTCGGCCGCGGTAGCACGTCAGCGCAGAGACTTTAGTCGAGTTTGCTCAGAATTGTATAAGCGGCAGATGCGGTTCTAACTACAATATCCAGCTCGCCTGAAAGTAACTTTTCATGATGGTTCGGTGCGGTTCTACAAGACTCAAGGAGGACAATCGGAACTCTCACCGGTCTGATGTGCCGTTCACTGCTGACCCTATGAGGGATCCGCTTGACAAGCAGGAAGATCGAGATCCAGCAGGCCGTGACTGGGAGATTCGAGATGGTGCACCACGACCCCGAGACCGGAGATCTCCGGTAGGTCGCAGAGCATTGAACAAGAGGAATTGACTGTTCCAGTCCACACTGTAATGGAGGCGGATTCGATGGCGCTTATGGGGACAAAGCAGACGCTGAAGAGGCAAGCGTCCAAGGTTTACTGACCTACCGTAGCTAGTCATAATGTTGTTTTTTCTTTTTCTCTCTTTATTTTGTCTATTATGCCTAGTTTTACCATCTGTTTGGTGGTGTTGACAGGGATGGGTGGGGGTATGGAGGGAAAAGATGAGGAACCGGGGGGATATATTGGTCCTGTCGGGCTCCTGTCTCACATGTTTCTTTTTTTTTCTTTGGAACGCTCAACCCGATATTAGAACGGAGCTATGAGGGGGCGGTAAATGTTCTGTAGCACAGAAAAAAGGGAGGTTTTTTTCAGAAATTCAGTTGGGGAGGTCCAGTGACAAAGTTATCTGGTTTAAAAGTATATTGCTTATTTTGTTTTCATACCTTAAGGTTAGAGGGAAATCGGTCTGTTCTAGTACTACTACTTGAGGGGAGACAAGTTTGTGCCTATCTATCTACTGCCCCGGCCTGGTACAATGAAAGTAATATCATGGAATGTAAATGGCCTCCGCTCACCACAGAAAAGGTGGAGGGTACTTAGGCATCTCAAAAAGTTGAAACCCGACCTAGTCTTATTGCAGGAATCGCATTTAGGTCAGGAGGATTTTTTCAGGATGGAAAAGCTGTGAGTAGCACAAGTTATGGGCTCACCGGCGGTCAACAGGATGGCTGGGGTTTTAGTCCTCATTAAGGGGCAGCTTAATTGTCAGGTGATAAGCTGTGAGTCAGATAGCCAGGGAAGGTGGGTCCATGTATCGTTGAAGGTTCAGGAGACTCAGTACAGCTTGTACAATATTTATGGGCCGAACCATAATAATGCAGGCAGAAATACACATGGTTGACACAAAAAAATCCCATTCAGATTTCTACAACAAAACATCCACCTGTAGATTTACCGTACTTACAGGCTGTCACTCAGGATCAGTACAGGATAAGTAATGTAATGTATGTACAAAGTGACTGCACCAGCAGAATAGTGAGTGAGCTTAATTGTCAGGTGATAAGCTGTGAGTCAGATAGCCAGGGAAGGTGGGTCCATGTATCGTTGAAGGTTCAGGAGACTCAGTACAGCTTGTACAATATTTATGGGCCGAACCATAATAATGCATGGTTTTGGAGGAGTTATTATTGCAGGATGAGTGTCCTAATAAAATAGTAGGGGGAGACTTTAACGCCGTATTCAATGAACTGGAGGATAGGAAGCGTGTAGAGGGTGGAGAAGGGGTCGCTAGGTCCCAAGATGGGGTGTTGTCAACATTGATGCAGGCGACGGAGCTAGTAGATCCTTGGCGACAGTTGCATCCCGATGAACGGTGCTACTCCTTTTATTCCCACGCAAGAAATTCGTGGTCTCACTTAGATTATATCTTAGTGCACCATTCTCTGAGAGGGAGGGTGGAGATGGCGAATGTGGGGGACCATGTAATAGCGGACCATGCCCCGGTAGAATTAGTTCTTAGTGCAGTGTACCCCAGGGGCCCGGACTATCTCTGGAGGTTTCCTTCCCAGTTGTTATCCCGGGAGGATTTTCGGAATAAGCTAGTGGGGTGGTGGGAGGAGTATCAGGATGCGAACCAGGAACATATGGAAGACCCGAGTCTGTTCTGGTGTACATCTAAAGCGGTGATGAGGGGGAGGATAATGAACTATGGGTTTGGGATGAAAAAAAAGGTGCTGCTACAACAGGAAGAAGCTAGTGCTAGAGTTCGGACTTCTTATACGGCTTTCTTAGGTAACCCAGATAAAGCGAATAAAAGGAGATGGATGGAGGCGCGTCAGGACTTTGACAAGCTTACTAAAGATAGGGAATCCCTGCGGTTCACTGCGTTTGAAGCTACCCTGCATAGATTTGGTAATAAGGCGGGTCGTCTGTTGGCGAACCTGACGAAGGGCCGAAGGCGCCCACAATTCATATCAGCCCTGAGGAACCCTGATAGTAAGGTGGTTACTGACCCAGCCAGTCTCAACAGAATAGTGGGGGAATATTATAAATCCCTATATGAAGATCCTGTCACTGCGGACCTAACAGATACCCTTTTAAGTCGGGTAAAATTGCAGTCACTTACGCAAGACCAGGTTGCGCAGCTAAATGCGGATGTTTCTGTAGGGGAGCTCTAGACGGTCATACGTCATCTGGGTAACTCCAAGGCCCCAGGACCTGATGGTTATTCGGGGGAGTATTATAAGACCTTGCTTACCCAGGTGTCTCCAGTTTTGCTGCGGCTGTATAACGAGGTGCTGAGGGGAAATGCGCCCCCAGACAGGGTGAACATGTCCTACATTAAATTGTTGCCCAAAGCGGGGAAAGACTTGTTGGATCCCGGGTCGTACAGGCCCATTTCCCTTATAAATGTAGACACGAAAATAATATCCAAAATAATGGCGGAACGATTGGCGACTATGTTGCCTACTCTGATTGCCCCCGAACAGGTAGGCTTTGTGCAGGGGAGATCGGCAGTTATTAATATAAGAAATGTGCTAACGGTTCTGGACAGGGATAGATATCATCCTGAGAAGGGGGAGACTCCAGCCATGCTCACCCTAGACGCTGAAAAGGCATTTGATAATGTCCGGTGGGCATGGCTGGAGGCGGTATTGGACAAGATGGGGTTTGAGGGACCTTTCCGGACTTTCCTGTCTCAGCTATATAAGAACCCCAAAGCGAGAGTCTATACACAGGGTTTCCTTTCTAGCCCTTTTCCTCTACAGAAAGGCACACGACAGGGGTGTCCCCTATCACCCCTTCTTTTCAACCTAGCTCTAGAACCTCTGGCCAGGAGCCTGAATCAGTCTGACCTTTTTGAGGGGATAAGGATAGGGAACACGCGACTGAAAACGGCCCTGTTCGCTGATGACATCATCCTCTTTCTGGCTCGACCCCAGGATCATATAGGAAGAATCTTCGAGGAACTGAGGGTTTTTGGCTCCTACTCGGGTTACCGAGTTAATATGGCCAAATGTGAGTTTGCTAACGTTGTCCTCTGATAGTGGGGGATCCCAGCGGGGGTTGACAAGTTTACCTCTTACTAGAGCCAAGACCCACGTTACCTACTTGGGCATTAAGGTGGGGAAAGACCCTCACTCACTATACCAATTAAATTTCCCACCGCTGATCTCTAGAATACTGAGCAGACCAGGACAGGTGGATGAATCTCCCACTTTCTCTGGTGGGGCGATGTCATTTAATAAAAATGATGGGGGTATCCAGAATGTTATATCCCTTACAGACCATCCCACTTTTGCTTAGACATGCGGATATTCAGAAATTAGAGCAGGGTTTCTTGAGATTTTTGTGGAAGGGAAAGAGGCCACGTATTTCCCTAGACAAGTTGAAGTTGAGAAAGGAACACGGGGGACTCAATTTCCTGGACTTAAGAGGGTACAATTTGACGTGCCTGAGTCGTCACTTATTGGATTGGGCTAATAAAACGTCCTATTATTCCAACTTGAGAGTGGAAACACAACTGGCGGAACCTTGGGACCTTGTGGCCTTGCTGCGTACTAGCATACCCAAGCTCCCAATCTTCGCCAAGAGGTCGCTTATACTGAGGGACACTATACTGACGTGGAAGATCTTGAAGAAACAATTCCATTTGTCTTACCAATTCTCTAAACATCTCCTGTTATTTCACAACCCCGGCTTCCAATTGGGAGAGGCTAACAAGCTTTTTGATGACTGGGCCCAGAAAGGGATCGCTACAGTGGGTGACCTGTTCAAAGAGGGGGTAGACAGATGGGCCACAATGCAGGAGTTGGAGGAGAGATGGGGGATACGGGGATCAAACTTTTTGCCATATCTGCAGGTCAGAAAGTTATGGTAGAAACCTTGTTAGAGACCTGTCTCGGGAGTGGACTAGGAATGACTTTGACCGGTTTCTCAAGACTACGACTAGACCCATGATAACCTTCACCACTTCCCGATCCTCCGGTACTAATGAGCACTTCCATAATGGAAGCACTCATTAGTATTTGCCCCATAAGACTCAGTGACGTTTTCCCTCCATTTTCGGGGCGAAAAATACGGTATGTTAGAATATGAGTTTTCAAAACACGATGACCTCGTTAATAGTGTTCTTTGCCTTTGTAGACGTAGTACTTACTGAAGGCATCTCCTTGATAATGCATCCCCACAGTCACGGATTATTGCTCATTATTAATTCAGTTTATTAATTCAGAATTCACTGTAGAGGGAAAGCAGAGGAGTCTCTGTACTCAGGCAGCGAGGAACATTGTTCCTGAGCTCATCACCTTAGGTCACCTTTCACCCGCGCTGAGCCTTCATAAGTATTTCCTGCCTTACATGCAGAAACATTTTTTAGATCTGGTCGGTTCCTTCCCATATGAATGTGAAACGTGCATGTAATTAAGCTGCTTTCCATCTGGGCCTTGCCAGAGCCTTGCTTGGCTTTTAACCTTTATGCTACAAATAAATACACTCCAAGTATATATATGTATAACATTTAACTGGTATTGCTCATGACTTAAAAGTTGCATTATACAGCAGAGCTGCATTCACAATTCTGCTGGCTTTCATTGGAAACAAGTGCAGTTTGTTTTTCTTACCTAAAATTTCTATACAGCACCTGGTATAACGACTGCATTACCCAGAATGCAGATCTCCAGAGCAAGCGCTGCCAAGGTACCAGATTAGGAGGAATGCTGGGAGATGTCAGATTTGAATCTGGCAGCATTGTGAATTCAGCTCTGAAGCATCAATGTGAATTCACAAAAAAAGATTTGTTGCATAAATTTATCCGACTGTAGCATTTCTCTAAATAGGCAGAAATACACATGGTTGACACAAAAAAATCCCATTCAGATTTCTACAACAAAACATCCACCTGTAGATTTACCTTACTTACAGGCTGTCACTCAGGATCAGTACAGGAAAAGTAATGTAATGTATGTACAAAGTGACTGCACCAGCAGAATAGTGAGTGCAGCTCTGGAGTATAATACAGGATGTAACTCAGGATCAGTACATGATAAGTAATGTAATGTATGTACACAGTGACTACACCAGCAGAATAGTGAGTGCAGCTCTGGAGTATAATACAGGATGTAACTCAGGATCAGTATAGGATAAGTAATGCAATGTATGTACACAGTGACTGCACCAGCAGAATAGTGAGTGCAGCTCTGGAGTATAATACAGGATGTATCTCAGGATCAGTACAGGATAAGTAATGTAATGTATGTACACAGTGACTCCACCAGCAGAATAGTGAGTGCAGCTCTGGAGTATAATACAGGATGTAACTCAGGATCAGTACAGGATAGGTAATATGATACATGTACACAGTGGGGAAGATTTACTATACGCCAGGTTTTTGGCACAATTTATCATCAATGGGAATTTAGTAAAATGCTACCAACTTCTTAATTTATTAGAGGCATTAGAACAACGCGGTGAGGACTGCCGAAATGCCACCGCAATGTTTCAATTGCCCATTTCAAGAAATCTAGCCA
The DNA here is from genome assembly GCF_905171765.1 of Bufo bufo. Classification (NCBI taxonomy): domain Eukaryota; kingdom Metazoa; phylum Chordata; class Amphibia; order Anura; family Bufonidae; genus Bufo; species Bufo bufo. The sequence goes on from NC_053391.1 coordinate 661,725,251, forward strand.
TGTTGGATACGTTGCAGCGGCGGCACGGTGGTTTGCAGTCAGATGGGGCTCATTCCTTATTTCACCTACATCTCACTGGGAAACCATCGGAAGAAACGAGACTCCATAGATTAACCGCCCACTTTTTATTTCCAGCTTCCCTACACAGATCTTATACCCATAAGACACATCTACTTCTCTTTATTTCTTGCTCTTTGCAGTAGGTTAATAGGTCTCATTGTATGCACATCCACTCCAAAGACATAACCCCGAGATCCAAAACAGCTTTTGCTGACAGGCAGCGAGGTAGAAAAAAAAAATGGAAATGAATAAGCAACCCACCAGCGGTTTGTCATAAACAATGTATTTTTGGGGGGATGATCCCCACGTTGTAGGTGCTTGCTTCCCGTAGTGGGGAAGTGAGCGCAAGACTTGAGAATGTTGCCATGTTGTTAGAGGGTGTTTTGGAAGTCGGCGCTTACTTTCATGGGAATGAAACGTGTTGCCAAGCCAAGATGCCTTAGTTTTCCCTGGAGGCTACTTCTCAGCTGGAAAGAAGGGGGAGGATTATTGTGAGAAGTCCAAGCAGGCAGCTATAAAGCTCTGGCTCTGTATCAGTGCATGTCAGCAGTAGTAGGAAGAGCGCAGCACTGCAGGGCTTGCTTCTGCTCAAGTGCATGTGGTATTCATTTATTAAAGCTTCGTTATACAAGGTCCAGCCTTAACAATGCTCCCTGGGTCTACTTAACAGCGAAATAAGTAAAAGTATCAAGAATTAAGATGAAATTAGCTTTAAGTCAATGCTCTTCGTAAACGTGTCCTGGTCCTCGTCGCTTTAAGACCTGAGCCGTGGCCCCCCCCTCTCCGCGGTCATACTGTACCTCTGTAAAACACAATCTGTTCATACAGACCTGTGAGAAGAAAACTAGTTTTGGCTTTTATCATGGAGGGCACATCAACGGGCCGCAACATCATGGGAACTGAGCCTAGTCCCATGCGACCGGCTGTCGTGTCCAATCAAAGCGTCGAGAGTCAAGGGGTTAAAATAACAGCCCAAAAAATAATAATTTAAAATCACTTCCCTTAGAATTCTGTAAGGAGTATAATCGTAGCAGCGCTAAGATAGTTTAAGAAGCCACCCTCAAAGAGTTAAGTAAGAAAATCGCCTCTGCTACATCTGCATGCCGCGCTATGGCATGGCTCGCCATAATGATTTCATACTTATTTTTTTTTATAGGTTTGCAGGGCAAGCCAGCCACAAGAGCAGATGAAATCAGAGCCTCCTCTCACGGTACTAAGTTGTGGGAATGTTTTGTAGCATGTGTGGCCGGAATATGAACGCACCGAAAGGGAAGGATGGGAAATAGGGGGGATCAAAATGAAGTGATGATATAGTGGGGAGGGGGAGACCACATGGGAAGCAAAAGATGATGGGCTAGCATCTTCAAGACTCAAGAAGGGATTAAGAGTAAGCTTCCAGGATCCTCTCCTCAGCTGCTGACTCTTTAGGAATGCCTGCTGTAGGGGTCGTATAGTACCTGTTAGGGTAAATACACACGCAGCGGATTTGGGCTGAGGAACCCATTTATCAGTATAGAATGAAGCCAGGATATGGCTGTGTGCATAAGATGGGCATTGGATGCCCCCAGAAATCAGCTGTAATCTGTGAAAGAACGTGGTAGTAGTGTTCATTTTCCCTGCAGCTCCCCCACAGGTCAAATGAAGCATTACACGATTCTCACTGAAATCACTGGGCTAATAACTGTGCCATATACAGAGGTTCTGGGTCCTCCAGAGTGAGGAGCACTCCTTATAGGGGCTCTGGCTGCTGAATGAGAGAAACCAGAATAAGGAATTGGTGGAGGTCCGATGCCTGGGACTCCCATCAATCGAAAAAACAAGTGCTGTGTTCCCCCATTTGAATGGATAGGTAGTTGCACATGTCCGCTGCTGCACAGTATCCCCGATCTTGTGATTGGATAGAGGCCAACTGCTGGATTGGGGATAAATAGAGTCCCTCGAGAAAGTATTCTCCCCCTTTTGGTGGTCTTCCTGTTTTTTGTTGCGTTACAACCTGGAATTGAAATTGATTTGGGCGGTCTTTACAATTTTCTTAACACAACACTTTGAAAGTGCAAATATATTTTTACTGAGGCACAAACAATAAGATAAAAAAAAATTGAACTTTGATGTACATAATACTATACTTTTGTGAAGCAATTACAGATGTAGTCACTTGTCTAGACACTGGGATTATTGCCAATTCTTCCAGGTAAAACTGTTCCAATTCCTTCAGGTTAGATGGTTGTGTTGGCGTACAGCATACTTCAAGTCAATCCACAGATTCTCCATTGGATTGACGTCAAGACTTTGGCTAGGTCATTTCAAGACATTGACATGTTTTCCCTTCCACCTCTCTAGTGTACCTTTAGCAGTATGTTTAGGGTCATTGTTTTACTGGAAGCAAACCTCCATCCCAGTCTGAAATCTCTGGCAGAGTGAAGCAGATTTTCCTTTAAAACCGTCCTGTATTTAACGCCATCCATCTTTCCTTTAATCCTGAGCAGCTTTCTGGCACCTGCTGATGAAAAGCATCTCCATAGTATGATGCTGACACCAACATGCTTCCCTGTGGGGATGAGGATCTTGAGGTACAGCTTATAGTGTTCCTGTGGACAAATCCTTCCATCTCCTCTGTCTAGTGTACAGCTTATAGTGGTCCTATGGCCAGATACTTCCATCTACTCTGTGGAGGGTACGGCTTATAGTGGTCCTATGGACTGATACTTCCTTCTCCTCTGTGGAATGTACTGCTTATAGTGTGCTATGGACAGATCCTTCCATCTCCTCTGTGGAATGTACTGCTTATAGTGTCCTATGGACAGATCCTTCCATCTCCTCTGTCTAGTGTACAGCTTATAGTGGTCCTATGGACAGATCCTTCCATCTACTCTGTGGAGTGTACGGCTTATACTGACACTATGGACAGATCCTTCCATCAGTGTACGGTTAATAGTGGTCTTATGGACAGATCCTGTCATCTCCTCTGTGGAGGGTACGGCTTATAGTGGTCCTATGGACAGATCCTTCCATCTCCTCTGTGCAGTGTATGGCTTATAGTGTCCTATGGACAGATCCTTCCATCTCCTCTGTGCAGTGTATGGCTTATAGTGTCCTATGGACAGATCCTTCCATCTCCTCTGTAGTCTATGGCTTATAATGGTCCTGTGGCGAGATCCTTCCATCTACTCTGTGCAGTGGATGGCTTATAGTGTCCTATGGACAGATCCTTCCATCGCCTCTGTAGAGTGTACAGCTTTTAGTGGTCCTATGGACAGATCCTTCCATCTCCTCTGTAGAGTGTACGGATTATAGTGTCCTATGGACAGATCCTTCCATCTCCTCTGTAGAGTGTACTGATTATAGTGTCCTATGGCCAGATCCTTCCATCTCCTCTGTAGAGTGTACAGATTATAGTGTCCTATGGACAGATCCTTCCATCTCCTCTGTAGAGTGTACTGATTATAGTGTCCTATGGCCAGATCCTTCCATCTCCTCTGTAGAGTGTACAGATTATAGTGTCCTATGGACAGATCCTTCCATCTCTGTAGAGTGCACGGATTATAGTGTCCTATAGACAGATACTTCCATCTACTCTGTGGAGTGTACGGATTATAGTGTACTATGGACAGATCCTTCCATCTCCTCTGTAGAGTGTACGGATTATAGTGTCCTATAGACAGATCCTTCCATCTCCTCTGTAGAGTGCACAGATTATAGTGTCCTATAGACAGATACTTCCATCTACTCTGTGGAGTGTACGGATTATAGTGTCCTATGGACAGATCCTTCCATCTCCTCTGTAGAGTGTACGGATTATAGTGTCCTATAGACAGATCCTTCCATCTCCTCTGTAGTGTATGGCTTATAGTGGTCCTGTGGCGAGATCCTTCCATCTATTCTGTGGAGTGTATGGATTATAGTGGTCCTATAGACAGATTCTTCCATCTCCTCTGTGGAGTGTGCGGCTTTTAGTGGTCCTGTGGACAGATAGTTCCATGTCTTCTGTGGAGTGTACAGCTTTTAGTGGTCCTATAGACAGATCCTTCCATCTCCTCTGTAGAGTGTACTGCTTATAGTGGTCCTTCGATCTCATAGCTATTATCTATCTCCTATCTATCTATCTATCTATCTAGACTAATGTAGAAAAATTCCATGGCATTCACAAATAATTCCCACCATTCCCACCAGCTGTCTGGTGATTAAAAAACACTTTTTTAAATTTAGTTTATTTGGTAGTGCCGTGGAAATTTTCTACATTTGTCTTTTTGGTTGGTGGATCGCCTCTTCAGCCGCTGACATACTGTACCCATTTGACCGCTGTGCTGCTCATACCATCTCTTGTTATTATTTATCTATCTATCTATTTCTTTAATCACAAGGACTGTCTCGCTGAAGGCCCCTATGACCCCACCATGCCTGCTATACCGTTCTGGGTTCAGTATAGTGCTGACAGGCCACATTCCTGATCCGTATACCTCCTTACACTGCAGCACTTTACAGTAAAGCTCGGTAATTTATAAGCACATTTATGAGCGTTACTTTTCCACTCATTTTTATTTAATTGGATCAGCACTTTTATTGAACAAATTCCACCAGCTAATGTACTCATTAAATCCGGCAGTGCCCAGTAACACCGCCATGTACAGGGAAAGGAGCTGTTGCTGCATTTTAAGTATGGAAAGGATTTATTTCTTGTTTGGATTTAAAGTCATGTGTAGAAATTGTGCGGTCACAGGGGGAAGGATATAGGTATGTGTATAAGATACGACCCACTTCATGAGGAGAGAGGGGAGATTTATGGCCTGGAATTTCCAATTTACTATTATAGACGACCTGTGAGCTCTGTCATGTCTGCTTTAGAATATACTTGTATCCTCTGTCAAACTCTGGTTCATGTTGAATGTAGAGAGTAGAGACTTTCCTCTTTTTCTGCCTGGAAAAGTATGAATCAATTGATAACTGGGCAGGGGTGTACAGTCGTGGCCAAAAGTTTTGAGAATTACATAAATATTGGAAATTATTGGAAAAGTTGCTGCTTAAGTTTTTATAATAGCAATTTTCATATACTCCAGAATGTTATGAAGAGTAATCAGATGAATTGCATAGTCCTTCTTTGCCATGAAAATTAACTTAATCCCAAAAAAACCTTTCCACTGCATTTCATTGCTGTCATTAAAGGACCTGCTTAGATCATTTCAGTAATCGTCTTGTTAACTCAGGTGAGAATGTTGACGAGCACAAGGCTGGAGATCATTATGTCAGGCTGATTGGGTTAAAATGGCAGACTTGACATGTTAAAAGGAGGGTGATGCTTGAAATCATTGTTCTTCCATTGTTAACCATGGTGACCTGCAAAGAAACGCGTGCAGCCATCATTGCGTTGCATAAAAATGGCTTCACAGGCAAGGATATTGTGGCTACTAAGATTGCACCTCAATCAACAATTTATAGGATGATCAAGAACTTCAAGGAAAGAGGTTCAATTCTTGTTAAGAAGGCTTCAGGGCGTCCAAGAAAGTCCAGCAAGCGCCAGGATCGTCTCCTAAAGAGGATTCAGCTGTGGGATCGGAGTGCCACCAGTGCAGAGCTTGCTCAGGAATGGCAGCAGGCAGGTGTGAGCGCATCTGCACGCACAGTGAGGCGAAGACTTTTGGAAGATGGCCTGGTGTCAAGAAGGGCAGCAAAGAAGCCACTTCTCTCCAAAAAAAACATAAGGGACAGATTGATCTTCTGCAGAAAGTTTGGTGAATGGACTGCTGAGGACTGGGGCAAAGTCATATTCTCCGATGAAGCCTCTTTCCGATTGTTTGGGGCATCTGGAAAAAGGCTTGTCCGGAGAAGAAAAGGTGAGCGCTACCATCAGTCCTGTGTCATGCCAACAGTAAAGCATCCTGAGACCATTCATGTGTGGGGTTGCTTCTCATCCAAGGGAGTGGGCTCACTCACAATTTTGCCCAAAAACACAGCCATGAATAAAGAATGGTACCAAAACACCCTCCAACAGCAACTTCTTCCAACAATCCGACAACAGTTTGGTGAAGAACAATGCATTTTCCAGCACGATGGAGCACCGTGCCATAAGGCAAAAGTGATAACTAAGTGGCTCGGGGACCAAAATGTTGACATTTTGGGTCCATGGCCTGGAAACTCCCCAAATCTTAATCCCATTGAGAACTTGTGGTCAATCCTCAAGAGGCGGGTGGACAAACAAAAACCCACTAATTCTGACAAACTCCAAGAAGTGATTATGAAAGAATGGGTTGCTATCAGTCAGGAATTGGCCCAGAAGTTGATTGAGAGCATGCCCAGTCGAATTGCAGAGGTCCTGAAAAAGAAGGGCCAACACTGCAAATACTGACTCTTTGCATAAATGTCATGTAATTGTCGATAAAAGCCTTTGAAACGTATGAAGTGCGTGTAATTATATTTTACTACATCACAGAAACAACTGAAACAAAGATCTAAAAGCAGTTTAGCAGCAAACTTTGTGAAAACTAATATTTGTGTCATTCTCAAAACTTTTGGCCACGACTGTACATAGAAATCACTGCACGACATAGCAAGAATCTAAATTGGGCCTCCATGCCACATTCATAGCCCCTCACACTATACCTTCCTGGCCAGTATATACAGCAGTGTACTGATATATAGTATATACAGCAGTGTACTGATATATAGTATATACAGCAGTGTACTGATATGTGAGGTATGAGGTATAATAGATGCAGTGTGTACAGATATATAGTATACCCAGCAGTGTACGGATATGAGAGGTATGAAGTATAATAGATACAGTGTGTACAGATATATAGTATATACAGCAGTGTACTGATATGTGAGGTATGAGGTCTAATAGATACAGTGTGTACATATATAGTATATACAGCAGTGTACTGATATGTGAGGTACGAGGTATAATAGATGCAGTATACAGATATATTGTATATACAGCAGTGTACTGATATGTGAGGTACGAGGTATAATAGATACAGTGTGTACAGATATATAGTATATACAGCAGTGTACTGATATGTGAGGTATGAGGTATAATAGATGCAGTGTGGACAGATATATAGTATATACAGCAGTGTACTGATATGTGAGGTACGAGGTATAATAGATACAGTGTGTACAGGTATATAGTATATACAGCAGTGTACTGATATGTGAGGTATGAGGTATAATAGATACAGTGTGTACAGATATATAGTATAGACAGCAGTGTACTGATATGTGAGGTATGAGGTATAATAGATGCAGAGTATACAGATATATAGTATATACAGCAGTGTACTGATATGTGAGGTATGAGGTATAATAGATACAGTGTGTACAGATATATAGTATAGACAGCAGTGTACTGATATGTGAGGTATGAGGTGTAATAGATACAGTGTATACAGATATATAGTATATACAGCAGTGTACTGATATGTGAGGTATGAGATATAATAGATCCTCATCCTCATAAAATCTGTTAACATTGGGATTTCTGTGACCTTGTTCACATGCTCCGGAAAAAATCCAGTTGAATTGCTGTCCTTGCCATAGAATGTTTTGCCTTTCATTGCCGGTGGAACTTTGGCGCGGACAACTGCGCTGAAATTTGCCAGCAGTCTCATAGTTTCTGCCTTCCGTTCATTTCAATGGGAGGCAGTGCTGAAGATAGCAGTGTGTGAATTTAAAGGGGTATTTCCATCACAGACAATGGGGGCATATCGCTAGGATATGCCCCCATTATCTGATAGGTGCGGGTCCCAGAGGTGGAGAACTGAGAGGTTAAAGGTGGTAGAGGGCTCACCGCACATGCGCAGCCGCCCTCAATTCATTTCTATGGGGCCGCTGAAAATAGCCGAGCCAGGCTATTTCCGTCGGCCCCATAGAAATGAATGGGAGCGTTGGCCGCGCAAGCGCAGTGCGCTCCATACACTTGTATGGGGAAAGCGGTTGGCAGTAGCCGGACCGGAGTCCTCCAGCGACCACTCTCCCCGCTCCGTTCTCTCACCGCTTCCTCTGGGACCCGCACCTATCAGACAATGGGGACATATTCTAACGATTTGCCTCCATTGTCTGTGATGGGAATACCCCTTTAAAGCCTGAGCCTCTTCGAGAACGGACATGATCTTTAGCGCTGCCTCCCATTGAAATGAATGGAAGGCAGAAACTATGAGGCCGCTGGCAAAATTCGGTGCAGGTGTCCGCTCCAAAATTTAGCCTGCAAAAACTACCGTGTGAACGGGCCCCTCGTGCGGATCCGCAGCACATGAAACTGCACATCCGTGGCAGAAATTCTAGTGTCAGCCTCGGATTTCAGCCTCGATTCCTCTGGCAAATACGTGTTGGATTTCGGGAATCTGAGACATGTTAACATACTCTCTGTCGTGTAATCTCCCACAATGCACTGCTCTCTGATGGCTCCAGAGCCCTGCAGGATCAGTAGAGGATTGGTGCGGTTACTCCATGTTTTAAGTAGATTTGTATTGTGGAATGCTGTAAAAAATCATTCACGAGTCGAAAAACGTCTGCAGTGAATTTTATCCAAATGTCGAAATTATATTTAGTTTAACACGTGCCTAACATTAAAAAAAGCCTAACATGGATAATGGAGAGTCCATATTCTAATTAACAACAAACTCTTAAAAATAGCTTCTTTGGGTTTAAGTCTTGGCAGAATGACCGCTTGGAAGAAGAAAAAAGTTACAAGGATGCAGCAGTTGTCCTGGCTTTCTTCCTGACTTAGTTAAGAACTGTATCCTCTGTAATGGTAAAAAGTATTGTTACTCAAAGAGGTTATCCAGGATTAGAAAACATAACTGCTTTCTTCCAAAAACAGCGCCACGCCCGTCTATTGGTTGATTCTGGTATTGCAGCTCCCTTGAAGGGCATGATGTTGAGCTGCAATAAAACACTTAGAACAAAATAAAAAAATATATATACAGTATCATATACTCCTCAACACTGAAATTGTAACACCAGGAAGGGAAAGTCATGGAATTATGGAAATCACAGGATCGATAAACATGTTAATGATAGGCAAATTGTAAAAAAAAAAATGGAAACAAAATATGTATGAGCGCCACGCACACCAATACAATCACTTACACGCCTTGGCATGCTATCAGTGAGGTTATTATTAGCTGTCTGAGGAATGTTTTGCCCCGCTGAATGCACATAGACACGCAAATCATCAAGATCCGCTGCTGGCAGTTCCTTTTGTAATTACCAAACAATGACATCCCAGATGTGTTCGATGGGACACATGTCCAGAGATGCTGCAGGCCATTGTAGCATATGGAGGCTGCTCACAATAGCACAAGCAACATGCGGCCTGGTGTTGTCCTGTTGAAAAAACATCTCCTGGGACACTTTGGAGACATGGCTGCACCACTGGTTCGACAACCAAATCAATGTAACACTGAGCTGTTAGTGTAACTGAAATGAAGATTAGAGGGGTCCAGCTACTTACGTAGTAGGACCGGTGTGACATTCCCTTGTGAAAGCCTCTACATGGCTTTGCCCATGTGGTCTCCAGACCAATCTCTGGCTATCACTGCATCCAAGACAAAAGCATGACTCATCACTGAAGAGGCCTACATTCCCGTCTTGCTGTGCACTATTCTAGTCTTTGAGAGCGGTGGCGTGAAGTCAGTGGAACACCTGTAGCTGGACATCTGGCTCGTAGACCAATGTTGTGCAGACACCTTCTGATGGTTTGTGTTTGCCGCCCTAGGCTTGGGATGTGACGTCCAATTTCACCTGCAGTAAAGAATGGATCACTGTGTACCATTCTTCGAATCAGATTCTGTCCGTGCAGAGGTTCATCTCTGTGCACCTCTTGCTGTCATTCCAGTCCTTCTTTGTTCTCCCAACCACCGGGAGACACCGGGACACATTGCTGACATCTCGGCCAGGGTCCGAAGTGATCTGCTGGAGTGATAAACCAAGGTTTCTCAGTTCAAGGATTCAGTCCTTCTCAGTTTGTGATGAGTGGCGATAATGGGCCCATGGACATACAGGTGGCATCGCACAATCATCCCATATGACCGGATGGTTTAGGTTTCATGTAGCTAAAAAATGTCAATCTGGCTTTTATGCCCCTCCCACATGCCACAGGTTGGAGCTAGGTGCTTGAAAATGTCATCATCTGCAGATCTTAGTGACACCTGCTACTTCCTCGATTTGCATAACCTTACCTCCTGTCCTTCTTGGTGCTGTAATTTCAATGTTGAGGAGTTCATTTTACCTTTTTATACCTACCTGATACATTGTGAAAATGTAATCTGGTATATTGTGGAAATGCCATCAAGCACTCAAATAGCCATCAATGCCATCAATACTCATGGCCACTATCCTGCAGTTTTGCACCAAAGCCTAACATTTTGTCAAAGATGCATAAACAACTGTCTGAAAGTCTGATCCTGGCAGAGTCTGAGATTCACAAAACCTTCTAAAAGGTAAAATAAATTTAAGATGTGCAGAGTTCATACATGCCAGTTATTTCCACGTCTGAACGCACTATTCTTCACGTGTTCATTAGAACTGAAAAGAATTAAAAAAAATCTTCATCCAGATGTAATCTTTAGAGTCGTTTTCTCTAAGACACCCTAAATATGATAATCAGAGAGCACATATCCTCTCTGATTGGTATGAAAGGTGGTCCCGCCCCTGGGTCACCGGAGAATGTACAGGGGAACAACACTGGGCTGTGATTGGTAAGACGAGTGATAACATGAATAAAAGTCCCTGTACCCACCTCCCCCAATGAGGTCATATCTGTGGTGGTGCAGTGAGTAGGAATAGGGGACTTAGGACACTCATTCTAGTGATTGTGGTGGCCTCAGTGGTAGGGTCCCTAGTGATCTTACATCTCTCACCTATCCTATGGCTAGATGATGAATGTACTACATGGGAAAACCCCTTTAAACCTTCACAGAATATTGGCCAACTGTAGATGCTCTGCTTCCATCTTGTCCACCAGAGCAAGACGTAGACCAGTGCCACCTGGAGCGTAGGGCTTGCTCACACATGGAAGGAAACCACTAAATATCAACAAAAATCTTCCAAGTAGATGTGAAAATGCTCAGAGATAAAGAATAAGACGCTCGGCAAAGGCTTGATTGTACTTTGAAAGACAGCCAATGACTTAGTGCACAATTCCCCGGGACCTTTCTTGAGCAACATTCCAAAACCTCCTCACATTCCTATGGAGTCTTTGATCTCATCCACAAATAACCATAAATTGTAGCAAAAGATGTTCTGATGATTAAACTAAATCTTTGCTACCTTCTTAATGCAGTTGTTATGTCAAAACTTAGATAAGTCATCTGCTAAATGAGCTGAACTGTCTCTTTTATTTACTTAAGCAATTTAAGTTTGAGCAAGACAAAAGGATGCGGCTTAATAGGTTACACTTTATAATTCACCTTTTTCCTAAAATTGCAATCCATAGAACAAACATTGAAGGTGACTTTTTTGGAAAGGACCAAAGTAGAGGAGGACCTACAAAGACGTTCACACTAGGTGGATATACCATAATACTTCTTTGGAGGGCTGGAGAAGAGCTTCACCGTGTCATCGAGAGATCCTAGAATATAATATTGGTGTGGGTCTGAGAGGTGAAACCTACAATGATACCCAGACTGAAGAGTTTACATCTGTTGCAAAACCACCCATTCACATTAAAGGTGATGTCATAGAGGTGGCTCACCTGCTCAGGACCATCCTCTGTGAGCCAGAAAATATATGTGGTAAACTTGAGTTGTCCATATATGACATGGACAGCCATACATCTGAATGGTCACCATGTAATAATACATTTTCTCTGCATCAGTGACTCAACAGCTTCCTGAGAGTCAAGACATATCAGACATGAGCTTGAAGGAGCTTAAAGGGGTTTCCCCATACTTCAGTCTTGATAGCCTATCTTAAGGACAGACAAGGTTGGATTTCCCTGCTGATTAGCTGCTTGAAGAGGCCACAGCGTTTCATTGGGTGCTGCAGCCTCCTTAAAGGGGTATTCCCATCTTGCTATTTCATCCTCACCTGCAGCCAGCTCTGCTGTTCACTTCCTGGTTTCCTGCTTCTAAGGCTGGGCGGGCTTAGGCAGTTTGAGTGAAGTCCAGCCATGCCTCCTTATGATATCACACTGAGAACTCAGTCCTTGCATGCTCGTTCATGTGGATAGTATGAGTCATCAGTCCCCTCTGTGTCACTCCATTCCATACTTGCGTGCCCTTTGTCCCTCCACTGCATAACGTCTTCCCTCTATGTTCCTCTATTCCACAATGAAGTTCATCCTGAATTCTTTTATTGTCCTATATTGTAAGATTGTTGGTGGAATTGGTGGTGCATTTATTCATATAAAAATGATACTCACCTAATTTGAAGTTAGCCTGGTCCTCCAAAACTTCTCCGGCACGTCCTCTCTCTCCATTTCTGTCTCCGAAGTCTTCGGGCGGCCACCCATGCGCTGATCATTATTCCTTTGTGCCGCGTCTAAAATGGAACCGTGCATGCGCAGCTCTGTTGTAGATGCGGCTAAAGAAATAATGATCAGCGCATGCGCGTCCGCCCGGCGCCGTGCGCGTCCATGAATGAAATGGGAGGCTGGCCACTGGATCGCTAAGGATCATCTGCGCATGCGCGGCCCCTGCATTCGGCAGGCGAAATGTGGCCATAACTAGGGAAAGCTGAATGACAACAATGAGGTAGATGGGGATGAATTTTATCAAGAAGGGGGAATTGGCTAATAAATTATATTTACAAAAATGATCACTGTCACATTATAAACAGATTAAACAGTGATTATTGTGATGGGAATACCCCTTTAAAGCATACTAAGCACAGTGCTGTACATTGTATAGTGGCTGTGCTTGGAATTACAGCCCAAACCTGTTCACCTGAATGGGAATGAGCTGCAAATAGGTCATGTGATTGATGAATGTGCGGTCACTTACCGGAAAGCTTCAGCCTCTTCAAACAGCTGATTGGCGGAAGTGCCTGGAGTCGAACCCCCACTGATCAGATATTGATGACTTATCCTGAGGATAGGCCATTAATATTGAACTTCCGGAAAACCCCTTTAATCATAATTGAGATTGCATGTTTTCCAACAGTGGGTTAGCTTTGAGTTTAAACTTTTCTTATGTGTCAGTGTGGCCTGGGTCTTACTGCTACCTCTGCACCCCTTCAGGTATGTCTATGCATAGGACCTTGAAGACCAAGGAATTATTTCTTGGCATCGATGGCTCATGTTCACAGCAAAGCCGTATGCACTTACACCTCCACACAGTGTCCCGACAAGTCCATATTTCAAAGTCACAGGCTCTGCACCGTCACAAGATATTACTCTGTCCTCCCCTTGGAGCAATTATTCTAGAGGAGAATACCTCTATTATGCAGTGTAGTACCAACCATTTAAACCTCTTATCTGTATGGCGGAGAGCAGCTACAAAAAGTGTCCTAAGGTTTCCAAGCATGTTCATTACTATCGATGGTAACTGTAATGTTTCACTTCACCAGAGGTGGCACTGCAGAAAAATTGAACACTTGCTGTTTGATTCCTCTGCAGATTAAAACTGATTGCTGGGGTTCCCAGAAGCCGGACACTCTGTGATCATTTTATTTTTAGGGGACCCTTCTAACAAACTGGGATATTTTTTTAAAGCAAATAACCCATTTATATAATATCAGAATATAGATATTGATGACCTGTCCATTCAAGTGAATGGAAGCTGAGCTCTATGGACACTGCACAATGGACGGAGCTGTGCTTCCAGCTCCATCCTCTATGTTTGTTCCAATGGTAGCTGATCGGTGGGGGTGCCGGGTGTCGGACCCCCACCGATCTAAAATTAATGACCTATGTAAAGGATAAGCAATCAATATGTTAAGCCAAGACTTTAATACCGATGACCTATCCTCAGGATAGGTCATCAGTATCTGATCGGTGGTGGTCCGACATCTGAAATTCCTGCTGATCAGCTGTTTGAGAAGGTAGCGGCGCTCACAGTCGAGCCACGGCCTTCTCACAGCTTTTTTCTGGGCCAAGTGATGTCACGAGGCCTAGGCGCATCTCAGTTCCATAGAAGTAAATGGGGCTGAGCTACGATACCAAGCATAGCCGCCATACATTGTATGGCACTGTGCTTGGTGAGCATGGAGAAGGCCACGGCGCTCACAGGAATGCCAGTGCCTTCTCAAACATGGTGGGTCCTGGTTGTTGGACACCCACAGATCAGATATTGATGACCTATCCAAAGGAGAGGTCATCAGTATTAAAGTCTCAGAAAACTCTTAAGTTTCACAGTGTAGCTTCTATTTTTCCACAACAGTTCTGATTGGCTTTGTTCATTTCTCATTGAGGGCATACGTTGGAGGAGTGCGTGGAAATATTCCCCAACGTACAGTACAGACCAAAAGTTTGGACACACCTTCTCATTCAAAGAGTTTTCTTTATTTTCATGACTATGAAAATTGTAGATTCACACTGAAGGCATCAAAACTATGAATTAACACATGTGGAATTATATACATAACAAACAAGTGTGAAACAACTGAAAATATGTCATATTCTAGGTTCTTCAAAGTAGCCACCTTTTGCTTTGATTACTGCTTTGCACACTCTTGGCATTCTCTTGATGAGCTTCAAGAGGTAGTCCCCTGAAATGGTTTTCACTTCACAGGTGTGCCCTGTCAGGTTTAATAAGTGGGATTTCTTGCCTTATAAATGGGGTTTGGACCATCAGTTGCGTTGAGGAGAAGTCAGGTGGATACACAGCTGATAGTCCTACTGAATAGACTGTTAGAATTTGTATTATGGCAAGAAAAAAGCAGCTAAGTAAAGAAAAACGAGTGGCCATCATTACTTTAAGAAATGAAGGTCAGTCAGTCAGCCGAAAAATTGGGAAAACTTTGAAAGTAAGGGCTATTTGACCATGAAGGAGAGTGATGGGGTGCTGCGCCAGATGACCTGGCCTCCACAGTCACTGGACCTGAACCCAATCGAGATGGTTTGGGGTGAGCTGGACCGCAGAGTGAAGGCAAAAGGGCCAAAAAGTTCTAAGCATCTCTGGGAACTCCTTCAAGACTGTTGGAAGACCATTTCAGGGGACTACCTCTTGAAGCTCATCAAGAGAATGCCAAGAGTGTGCAAAGCAGTAATCAAAGCAAAAGGTGGCTACTTTGAAGAACCTAGAATATGACATATTTTCAGTTGTTTCACACTTGTTTGTTATGTACAGTACAGACCAAAAGTTTGGACACACCTTCTCATTCAAAGAGTTTTCTTTATTTTCATGACTATGAAGGCATCAAAACTATGAATTAACACATGTGGAATTATATACATAACAAACAAGTGTGAAACAACTGAAAATATGTCATATTCTAGGTTCTTCAAAGTAGCCACCTTTTGCTTTGATTACTGCTTGATCAGACAGCACTGATCAACGTTGCGTGTCTCAGTGGTTGAGAGAACAATGACAGACTGTGATGACAGCAAGAGGCGCACAGAGGTGAACCTCTGTACAGACAGATCGTCTGATTAGAAGAATGGTGAGTAGTGATCCATTCTGTACTGCAAGTGAAACCGACTTTATATCCCAAGCCTAGTGTGGCAAACAGAGGGTGCCATCAGAAGACATTTGCACAACATTGGGCTACGAGCCAGATGTCCAGCTACACTGATCTCAAACCACCGCTCTCAAAGGCTCATGGTCCACAGCAGACGGCAATGGAGGCTGGAATGAAGGTCTATCCTATTCAGTGATGAGTCCACTTTTGTTTTGGATGCAATGATAGCTGGAGATTGGTCTGGAGACCACGTGGTCAATGCAATAAAGAGGCCTTCACAAAGGAATGTCACACCAGTCCTACTCCCGGGATTATGGTGTGGCATAATGTAGGCAGCTAAACCCCTCTAGTCTGCATTTCAGGTACACCCACAGCTCAGTGTTACATTGATTTGGTTGTGGAACCAGTGGTACGGCCATTTCTACAAGGTGACCCATGAGATGGTTTTCAACCCGACGACGTCAGGCCCGCATGTTGCTCGTGCTAGTGTTCGCAGCCTGCATGGCCTGAACATGCTACTGTGGCCTGCAGAGTCTCCGAACTTATCTTCCATCAAGCACGACTGGGATGTCATTGTTTGGCAATTGCAAACAACGGATCGTGATGATTTGCATGCCCAAGTGCATTCTGCATGGCAGAACATTCTTCAGACAACGATTAATAACTTCAATGAGACCATGCCAAGGCGTGTAAACACATGTATTTCTGCGCATGGTGCTCATACTCAATACTGAATAAACTAAGATGTTTTGAATACTTATTTTTCCATTTTTATCATTTGCATATCATTAACATGTCTATCGATTCTTTGATTTCCAAATGTCCATGACTTTTCCTTCTTGGTAAAGCAATTTCAATGTTGAGGAGTGTATACAGTAAAAAAAAAAGTATACCACCCTGACATAGGCTAATAGGGATCAATAGTCGGATCAATAGGGATACTTTAGGCGGAACTGTCCCGACACATATGCAGAACGTGTTCACAAAACAAGATGTTAATATAACCTTACAGTGCTGCTGCACAGTTTTTGGGGCAAGAAAAATGCTTATCTTGCTCAGCATTTTTGTAGCTTTTTTGCCCACACATTGTATCACAAGATTCCTTTTTTTTTTTTTTTAGGAAGCTATGCACCCTTTATAATGTCAATTCCTCTGTAGAGCATTATGGGGAAATACATTGGTACAAAAACCACACGCATTTTTGATGGCTAAAAAAAAAATAATGGAAGGCTATGGGAGAAAAACGCCAGACCCATAGCATGCTATAATTTGAAAAGAAAAATGGCATTGACCCTCAAGGGTGAAGAGATGCCGCTGCAAAAAAACTGCATGTTTGTCCTGTGTTTAATGTTTCCCATACATTTTCACTTAACATCTGGATTTAGCAGTTTTGCCTAAAAAAAATCACTGCAAAAAACACCAGCCTCAAAAAACGCACCAAAAACTGTAAAAGCCCTCAAAAATGTCCCGAAAAACCTATATGTGAAACCAGCTTTAGACAGTCTTGATAAATGTGGCTTATGTGGCCTGTTTATTCTATGAACATTGTGAGGTGTTGGTCCCAGCTTTTTTTAGGTAACTGAGTAAGTTGGCAAAATAGGTGATATTGTGGTTCTCACACCGCCACCTCTTTGACTCTTATACCATGTCATTAAATTATATAATTTGCCAACCCCTTTAACCACTTGTGAATCGCCCATTGGATGTAAATGTCCAGGCGATCTGTTTCTGAACATTCTTGCAGAGTTAGCAGCTGTACAGAGACTGTGCAGCTGCGGGAGCAGAGAGCCCGCTGTCTGTGATGGTTTTTACTGTCCCTGCCTTCTCCATCACTGTATACACAGGGCTCAGTGAGTGCTATGTATACAAATCAGGAAGCAGCAATGCCACTTGCCGCTCCAGTCCTAGCGATCATGTGATCACTAGGGGCCGAGTATCTGCACAAGCAGCTCTGCAGTGAGGTTATAAGGTCTAATGGCTGTATTCCCCTTGTAACTGGAGCTAATATGTCAGCCCCAATTAGATGAGAAATCAGCAACAGAAAAAAAATATCTAATGTTTAAGGCTATGTACACCTTTGGGGGCAATTTTTATTATTATTGCATTTTACTTATTTTAATTGGTCTTAATAATATGGCGTCCTTTTTCCTGTACAGAGCTAGAATGCTCTAGTAGCACCCTTTGGATTTTCTTTCTCTTCCTTCAGACCAGGAGCAGACGGGCTCCTTATCTTTGCTCTTTGACATTATAGCTCAGTTCTTATCTTACTGATAATAATGTGGCTTAAATAAGCATTTATAACCTTTTAGTAATTTTGAGATAAGGGTTATTAGATGACCAGCACAAAGTAAAAGTACCAGTCATATAGCTAGAAAAACAGTTAACCCTTTGCGACAGAACAGCTCAATATTTTTAATGAAGGCCAATTGAAAAAATGATTTTTAGCCAAAAATGAGGGACATGCAATCATAAAAAAATAAATTGCCTCCAAAAGGTGTACCCAGCCTTTAAATGCCCCCCACAGGTCTTGTGTGACATTGTGTATGTGTGTGTGGGGTGGGGAGTGTAAAAAAAAAATATTTTGATAAAATAAATCAAAATACTAGTTAAAAAAACCACACCGCAGCTTCTAGCCCCACCCTCGGCGATCATAACCCATACATCCTCTATATCAAAACTACCGCCACATAAAGGGCACATAATAAAAATGAATAAATAAAAAAATACAATAAAAAATATATTTTAGTTGAATTTTGTGTTATGATCTGGTTCACAGGATGGTCCTGCCTGTTGACAGCTATGAGAAGGCAGCATGTAATAAATACCTCTCTGGACCTCTGCTTAGTAGATGCTACCATGATTTCCTACAAGCACATGAAACCACTCGACCAGATTCCAAGGCTAGCTTTGTATAGCATGCACATATTTTACGTGAATATATATGCTTCCTCTCTGGCAGGCTCCATGTACATTTCTACATTTACATTTTAATAAATCTCCCTTTAATAAGCAATGTTTTCCCCCTGAACAATACAAAGCAGTATATCTTCCTGACCTTCCATTTAGTGATTTTTGGCTGCCGTACAGAAAAGCTTACTTATAATAATTTCCAAACATCTTTGCCATAACCACAGCTTGACGGCATTAACCATAAAACTCATCTAATCCTATGAATGTATGTGCCATACACAGTCCTGCCAAGGATAGCACAGCCTTGGTGTACGGTTAAGCCTTGCTTTTCCAAGGAACAGGGGTAGAATTCCAGACCCCACATTTCTTGATACCTGACAAGTTTCTACTAAAACGTTTTACGATTGTAATTTTGCTAGAAAACTGTTAATTTTTTCCTAAATTTTAATAATGTAGTAATGAAAGAGCGACTGAAAACAGTGACTGTAGCTGCAGAAACAACACGACTGCAGAGTGGGTTTTACTAGAGTTCGTTTTAGAGGTATTTATTTTCCTCTCCAGTCAGCAGAGTCAACCCTATTAAACTGGTAGAGTTGATCCTGCTGATTAAATTGATACCTGTCTTGTAAAAATCGGTGGTAGCATTTCCAAGAAATGAGAATTTTAGTCTTATAGCAATTGAGGACTGCAGTGCACTGAAGGGTGGGGCCAAGACTCTCAGTGCACCTCAGCTTTCCAGTGCTGGCCACA
Source organism: Bufo bufo (assembly GCF_905171765.1). Lineage (NCBI taxonomy): Eukaryota > Metazoa > Chordata > Amphibia > Anura > Bufonidae > Bufo > Bufo bufo. The sequence goes on from NC_053391.1 coordinate 661,744,526, forward strand.
CCCCTCAGTGCACTGAAGGCCTCATTTGCATAAAGAATAAAAGCCATTTTTCTCCAGAATGCTGCAACCGATTTTCACAAGACAGGTATCGTTTTAATGAGCAGAATCATCCCTACCAAACAGTGTGTCTGGATTGACCTTGCTGACAGGTGTTCTTTAAGGCTTCAATCTACGGGCTCCAATGCAAACTCTGTATCAGGGCCTCCCCTACTATGTGCCATGTATAAAACTAGAATCTTCTTCTCCTGGCAGAAAAAGTTTTCGTGCCGAGGAAAGGTCTGAGCTAGCTGTCACTGTCTCTCTCAAAAGACTGATTTCCTGGCCGAAGGACTGGTAGCCCAGGGTCTGTGGCTCAGTCATTGAGCAGGGTATCCCTGTCTCAGCGTCTTCTTCTTTTGGTCACTCGAGCAGTCTAGCAGAGTCTCTCCTACTTAACACTAATCCCTATCTGCAGACCTCTAGGAGCTCTGACTGCTGTACTTTTATAAAGTTTTTAACTGATTTAGAACCTTCTAGTGGGAAGGGTGAAGCTGGAGAAGCACGCCTAACAGAAGCAATTTTGCAGTTCACGCCTTACATAGACTTGTATTGTTCCTCAATACAAGTCAATGGGAATGGCTAAGCAGTTTCTAGATGTAAACAAGCATCTGACAGAGTCAGTTTTTTTTCTGTATAAAACTTAGCTCTGCATAGTCCCTTATGGTAACTGTGGAAAATTACTAGCTTCTCAGTGCACAGGCTGGAAAGGCCCAGAGTCTCTCAGTATTAGCTAGCTGGCTGTGCATTTTCACAATGCAGTTCAAATACCGAGCAATAACTGCAAATGAACAGTATATATTGCAATAAACATATAAAATACAGTTTAACCGCTTCATTACCGGAATGTTTATCCCTCTTCCTTAACAGGCCATTTTTTTAGTTGTAGCAATGGGCCTGTTCTGTCCTCCTTATGTGTGAAGGTACATAGCTGGACAGACAGCTAAACCTTATCCCGGCAATGAATTGACAATGGAGTAACGTCCAACTTTATCTTTATTGCAAGGATGTAATCAGTATGCGCTGTAAAACAGCGATGCTACCGTGAGCTTAGATGTAGAGGATGACTCAAAAGACTTCCAAGCCATGTGCTATCCTCAGGAAGTGATGACTGTGAATGAAGAAAATGGCTGCTATGTGCAGGGATGATGATGTCACTAAGATATGGAAGCTGAAGTAGAACAAACTTGTAGTATGAATAGCTGCAATTGTATGTAAAACGGCCACTAGATGGAGCTGTTACACAATCAACAGAGAATGATACAGAAAACATATTACCTATGTATGAAAGTTATGCATAAATTAACAATAAACTTGCTGAAGGCATGACAGGGCCTATATAACTGCAAATAACTGATTAATTTATGAGCCAACCGACATGTATTTGATATTTTTTCACGGGAAACCATAGACTTTACTTTTGTGCCATTAGATTATGAATATAATATAAAAAAATATATATTTAAGGAAAAACTGAACATTATGAAAAAAAAAAATTCTTTGATATTCTTAGCAATTTTCTTTCTGTTAGAAAAGGTTTCAAGTCAAAACATTTCTAAAACCATTACCATACACTTGTACCCTGAAAATGGACGCTATTTATGTCATTTATCTACTGGCTGGACCCACCGCAAGACTGGAGCGTATTTTGGGGTTTTGGCGGCCTATTTTTCTATTGCTGGTTCTATGGCACCGTAATGCCAGAATACTGTTGTACAGCGCCAAAACGTTACAAGCCCTTTTTTTTATATTGTTCCCCTAAGGTATTCATCTTGGGGAAATTTGGACATTTTAAGGGTTTTGAAAAAAATATGAGTGCGTTTGTAAATTTTTCGCAGAAAAAAACCCTGCTATACAAAATATAGCTAAAGCGAATACCTTGATTTTTTAAATAAAAGTGTGTATGTTTGTATGTTTTACACATATAAATTCCACTATAGTATTGCTAAAACTAATAAATATAAATATTTTTTTATTTTACTTTTTATAGTCTGCTATACTATTGCTAATACTAATACTAGTAACTATTGCTATAACGTTAACATTTTTTTATTATTTGTTTTGCATTTCTTTATTAATTACCGTACTTATTTATGTTTTATTTATCTATTTTTTTTTGTGAATTAACCCCTTCTTGTTCATAGCCTGCAGGCTGACAGTTAATTTTACAGCCAGCAGGTGGCGTAAGGAAAAGTGCTCCCTGACGGCTTTTACATTTAAGGGCTCATTCACATGACCGTGGTTTGGTTCGGGTGGCTCGGGTGCGGACCCATTCATTTCAATGGGGCCGCAAAAGTTGCTCCGTTCCATGGCCCCGCAAAAAATATTTTTGTCTGTTTTGCGGACAAGAATAGGAATTTCTATAAAGGGCCTTCCGTTCTGAAAATTGCGGAAGGTACACGGGCGGCATCTGTGTTTTGCGCATCCACAATTTGCGGACCGCAAAATACGGCACGTTCGTGTGAACAAGCCCTAACATTGTGATAGATCCTTGTAGCAGGATGCTGCAAGGATCATTCACAGCCTGACCGCTCCTGCTAGTCTCGGCACTTCTCCCTATGACTGCAGCTGTCTAAAGTCATGCGGCGGTTTAACAATATAAAACAGTATACCTGTAAACAAGGGCATAAATCATAGTCCAAATTAAATTTTTTATTTATTTTATTTATTTTGCATAGCAGCAATAGAGGCAAATGTCCACAAACGTCTATTCTCCAAAGTTTCTCCAGGGCACAATATAACCAAGTATTTCACTCGACAATTGCTGGAGGCCCATAGAAAATGAATGGAACAGGAGCCCCCATTTGTTTATCCTTCTGCCCATCTCTTACAAAAGGAACAGGTTACTCACGATGCTTTCCCCCTCCTGTATTTGTTAGTATGGAAGAGAAGAAGCAGGGGACAACCTTCCTACAATGAGCCACCATAAGAGCCTTCATGGCTGTCTGTGTGGTATTCCTGAGATATGTTCTGAGAATAGAATAGTGCAAAGTGTGAACACAGAGGTCCAGATTTACTAATGTGTCTGCTCCAAAAACATGTCTCAAAAGTGGTGCAATTTGGTGCTCATAAGGCGGGCAGCGCTTAGTGGAAAGGCTTCCACCTAACTATTCTTTGCGGACTCCTTTGGTACTTCTCTACTCTCCTGGTATTTATGACCCCGGCTTCTCCTGACCATTCTTTGCTTATCCCTCTGTACTGCGTTGTCCTCTTGGTTTTGACCCGGTCCGTTCACTATCCGTTATTTGTCTTGTCTGTCCTTCCCGCACGTATCCTAAGTTAGGGACTGCCGTCCAGTTGTCCCCTGTCATCAGGACTCGTGAAGCAAGTAGGCAGGGCCATGGGTTAAGGGTGGAGCGCAGTGGTCACTATCCTCCCCCCTGTGTGTGTGTGTATGTGACCGTTACACTATCCCTCCACCACATTTATCATCCAGCCTGAGCTCCTGTGATAAATCTGCTGAAGGTCTAGACCAGTGATAGCTAACCTCCAGCACCCCAGCTGTCTTGAAACTACCACTCCCAGCATGCTCCATTCATTTCTATGCTCAGAACAGCCAAGCAAGTGTGCATCTTGGGAGTCGTAGTTTTTTCCACAGTTGGAGTGCTGGAGGTTAGCCATCACAGATCTAGACAGTCTATCTAAGTGTACGCCATCTTTAGGATTCTTAAATCTGGACCAGCATGTGCAAAATGTAGGCATCTGTCCATGACTGCCTCTGTTCTATGGGTCATTGTAGGTTTTCCCCTTACATAGATAGCCGGCATGTTGGGTAGTGTTGTTTTTACCCCAGGCATAGATTGCAGCACCTGGTGACGCCCAGGCAGGGAGTAACTTGCCCTCCAGCATAGTTCTCAAGCAAAAAGGATAAAGAATCCAGCATGAAGACTGACATAATTTGTTACATGTGAAGAAAAGTCTAATTATGTGTCAGACCTGAATGAAAGCCAAGTGCACAAATAAATAGCCCAGAATGCTTAAACGCCAGAGTGGACTCTTTCTTCTCTCTTGCAAGCACAGGAGACTCTTTACATAAAAATTTGTGTAGGATAACTACAGAGTACGGCTCTTGGACAGCTAAAGAAGCACTCCAGCAGCAACCCTCAATGATTACACCTTCTTACCTCACATGTATTACATGTCCTATGATGCCTGGGCATCCTTCGGGGAGGGGTCAGACCACAACTAATCATCAAAAGCTATAATTATATTAATAGCTCACAGATGCATGTAGGCACAGGAGAGGCGGTAGACTGTGCCCTAAGCAGCAGCATGCATGTCGCAGTTGACTACAGCAGCATTACTATAATAAATCAGAAGCATCCTGGAGGGGATTCAGTGATCGCGTCATCGCGGTACTATTATAGAGGTGCACATTTGCAGTTGTAACCTATAGGATTCTTGAATTGGAGCTACAGAACAGCCACATTCTGCCTGAAACCTACAAGAGACCTAAACTGATCAACAGTATATCAGCCAGAATCTGAAGGCTGAAAAAAAAAACAGACTGCTAAACGGCAAAAATACAGTCCTGATCAAAAGTTTAAGACCACTTGAAAAATTACATTTTTTGAGCATTCAATTTAATGAAAACAACGAATAAACTGAAACAGGCTGTTTTTCAGCTGATCAGAAGTTGGCCTTTTAAAGGACCACATGCCTTTAAAAGGCCAAATCTGTGCAAAGATGTGGATTCATTGTCATTTTCTGTCATGTAGTCACACGTTGTGATGGCAAAGGCAAAAAAACTCTCCCTTTTTGAACGTGGTCGGGTTGTTGAACTGCATAAGCAGGGTCTCTCACAGCGCGCCATCGCTGCTGAGGTGGGACGCAGTAAGACAGTCATTTGGAATTTCTTAAATTCTTAAATGATCCTGAGGGTTATGGAACAAAAAAGTCAAGTGGAAGACCCAAAAAAATTTCATCAGCACTGAGCCGGAGGATCCAATTGGCTGTCCGTCAAGACACTGGACGATCCTCGACCCAAATTAAGGCCCTTACTGGTGCTGACTGTTGCCCCATAACCATCAGACGGCATCTGAGACTGAAGGGCTTCAAAAACAAAAAATGTCTTCAAAGACCTCGTCTCCTTGAACGCCACAGAACTGCTCTTTTGGACTTTGCAAGAGAGCACCAAACATGGGACATTCAAAGGTGGAAGAAAGTTTTATTCTCTGATGAGAAAAAATTTAACCTTGATGGTCCTGATGGTTTCCAACGTTACTGGCATGACAAGCAGATCCCACCTGAGATGTTTTCTACGCGTCACAGTGGAGGGGGCGCCATAATGGTCTGGGGTGATTTTTCTTTCAGTGGAACAATGGAGCTTCAGGAAGTGCAGGGGCGTCAAACGGCCGCTGGCTATGTCCAGATGTTGCAGAGAGCATTCCTCATGACTGAGGGCCCTCGTCTGTGTGGTAACGAGTGGGTTTTTCAACAGGACAACGCTACAGTACACAATGCCCGCAGGACAAGGGACTTCTTCCAGGAGAATAACATCACTCTTTTGGCCCATCCTGCGTGTTCCCCTGATCTAAATTCAATTGAGAACCTTTCGGGATGGATGGCAAGGGAAGTTTACAAAAATGGACAACAGTTCCAGACAGTAGATGGCCTTCGTGCGGCTCCACTTGGAGAAATATTCCCACTCACCTCATGGAAACGCTTGCATCAAGCATGCCGAAACGAATTTTTGAAGTGATAAACAACAACGGCGGAGCTACTCATTACTGAGTTCATGTTTGAAAGTTGGATTTCTGTTTTGGGGGGGTTCAGTTTTTTTTTGGAGGTGTGGTCCTAAAACAGGCTGAAAAACAGCCTGTTTCAGTTTATTCGTTGTTTTGATTAAATTGAATGCTCAAAAAATGTTTTGTCTCACTCCCATTTCTTCTTGTTGCATGTTGAAGCTCTACTTGGAACCTTGTTAAGATCCAGCCATACTAAATATGATTTTTTTGACATTTTTCAAGTGGTCTTAAACTTTTTATCAGGATTGTAGTATATGCTGACATTCCTCACCTTGGAAGTGTACAGAATGTGAACAGAGCCTTATAGATGCTTTATGGCAGCTGTAATATATAGGGCACTTGAACTGAAAGAGTCCGCCAGCCTCAAATCTTTTTCCAGGAGAAGATACTGGTCTGTCACCAAAGCCTCAGAAATGGATTTCCCATACTGTACAAAATGGATGCCTGCTTGACTGATGTGGAAAGTGTAATATTTAAAGGGATTTTTAGGGACTTAGATATTGATGACCGATACTCAGGTCATCAGTATCAGCGTGGTGGGTGTCTGACACCCGGCACTTCCACCGATCAGCTGGAAATTATACGGTGGAGCTGGAAGCATAAGAAGTAGTGGCCATGCTGGGGTACTGCAGCTCAGCTCTTGTCAAGTGAATATGAGCTGAGCTGCCGTACGCTATCGCCAGAAACCTGCCACGGTCATATTGTTGTTTGACCGTGACGTGGTTGCAGTGCAGACTGGTTGCCGGTGGCAACGTGTTGTCGGTTTGCACGTGCATTTCCCCTTTAAGGTGTGTCTCCCTGCGGTTTGGTGAGCGAGGGGTTATTCCTATAGCTAGTGGGGATTTAGTTGTGTCAGGGGTGTGGCCACTGGCTTGATTTTATCTGTGGCTTCCTGGCTGGGGGCAGTGGTACTTCAGCCTTGTTTGGTGTTGGAGCTCTGCTCCTTTCCTGCGTGAACTTGCCCAGTCCTTGAGGGCCACCTTATTGGACATAAATTGTCTTCCTTTTGTATGCTCATTATACCCTACCTCACTTGTTGTATGTTAGGTGTGGGTTTATGTTCAGGATGTGTTGTACGTCTTGATTGTTGTTACTTGTCTGGGCTGTTGTTGGTGTTTGTCCCTGCATGTATGTAAGATGTTTTCCCTGTGTGCTGTGTCCTCCGGAAGGGGGTTGGTTTCCAAGAGGGGTGAACCACTAGCCTGTATGCAGCGCTGCCTGGGGCTGCCATGCACCTTGCGGCATGGGGGTCCTGGCAGAGTCTGGTGTGCTGGATACCTGTGTGAGTCGTTGGTACGGCATCCTGTTTGGTGTTAGGGCTCCTGTACGTATGCACGGGTTCCAGTCGTGTAGACTTTGGCAGGTAAGTGTGTTGTCTTGAGTCCTTACCTGCCGATCCTCTTGCTGCGTATGGTCTCTCCTTTTCCCTGCTACTAGACGTTTTGAGACTCCTGTTCTTCCGTGTCCTGGAAGAACAGGGCGCCTCTCCTCAGCTCCTTTGTGAAGGGCGACTCAGGGCCTCAGGTATCCAGGGTATGAGCCGTCCTACCAACCAGGTCCGCTCATACGGTGAGGAGTTAGGGAGATGATTAGGGACGCTATAGGAGGTGACCTGCTTCCCATTTCCTGGCTTCTTGACCTAGCAGCTATCCTTTATCCCTTTACATTGTACAGTGGGGGGTTTCTCCCACCCCCTACCGTGACAAAACCACACATTGGACGAAGCCTTTTGTCCCCGGATCTGATATTGATAAATTGATCTATCTTCCCAGAAAACCCCTTTAAGAGAGTAAGGGCATCTTTTTATGAACAGTTGCAATGTTATTAAAGAAAGAAAATTTAATACATTTCCTTAAATTTAAATTTTTAAAAACCAGTGCTATCTCCATGCACATATATGAATTATATTATGACATTTGGCAGATGGTGGGGGGACTAAATAATAAATGACTTGGGCTGGAACTATAAACAGGAAAATTCCATGATATGCCAGGACTACTGTAGTTTACTGTGTGTATGAATTCACCGTTTTGGGAAATATAACACATAGCGTCATTTTCCACAGCAGCCTCCTACGGTCATTTGTAGACCCTGGAGAGGTCGTGAATCAGTCAGAGCTCCTGTAAAGTTCACGTCATGAAACTTTCGCGGGTATTCACTTTAGATGTCCACATTTACGATATTCTAACCACGTCTCACTGCTAATTAGTAATTTGATTTAAAGTGCAATCATTATTGGCAGTTCTATATTAATCAGTAGGGTGAAAAGTGGTGTCTTCTCCTTCCATGAGTCTGTACTCTAGAAGTTTGAACTTTTTTGTCCCCAAAAACCCAAATCCCTTCAATAATAGCACAGTAAATAGTATAAAGACAGGGAGGAGGGGAATGCATCTGCAGCTTCTCTCTCTCTCTCTCTTGTGCAACATCATAGCTAGTGGTAAGCTTGTGGGCATGTGTTGGGTCCACTCTGGATCCACTCTGCCTTTGATAGGTTATTAAGATACAGGTTGAGGAAAGCCCAAATCCCATCAACAAAAACACAGTAAATATTAAAAAGACAAGAAGGAGGGGTATGCGGCTTCTCTCTCCCTCTCTCTCTGTCTGTGCATTATCACAGCTAGTAGTAAGCTTGTGGGCATTGGGTATCGGGTGGAGGGAAAACCATCCACTCTACATTGGATAGGCTATTAAGATAGAGGACTAAGAACCCCAAATCCCATCAACAATATCACAGTAAATAGTAAAAAGACAGGGAGGAGGGGGATGCTGCTGCAGCTTCCCTCTCTCTCTCTGTAAATTATCATAGCTAGTGGTAAGCTTGTGGACATGTGTTGGGTACTGGGTAGAGGAAAAAGATCCACTCTGCCTTGGATAGGTTATTAAGATACAGGACTAGGAAAACCCAAATTCCATCAACAATATCACAGTAAATAGTAAAAAGACAGGGAGGAGGGGGATGCTGCTGCAGCTTCTCTGTCTCTCTGTGTGCATTATAATAGCCAGTAGTAAGCGTGTGGGCATTTGTTGGGTACCAGGTGGTGGCAGAAGGATCTACTCTACCTTGGATAGGCTATTAAGCAGTGAGCTAAGTCTTTACCCTGAGGTCACCATCCAGGAACTGGACACTATCGTTATGAAATCAAATAATATGACAAAAATGTGTGTAATGAGAAAGCCCTTGTAAAGGAATATTCCAGCCAAAAAGATGTATTACCTATTTATCAGTCAAACCTTCACTAATATAACTCCCTTGGTTATTCGGCTATTGAAATTTCATTATAATACTTGTGCATACCGTTACAAGGTCGTTTTGTTGAGGTTGTGATTTTTTTATCGTTTTTTTAGGACCAGCAGTGTAACACTACCAGCCTCGGGACCAGCTCAAGCGCTGCTTCTTGTTCAAGTCCAAATGGTTACAACACTCAGCAAGCATTATTAAACCAGCAAATGATGGAGAAGACAAGCATTATGCAGAGACAGATGCAGCAACAGATGTTATCCGGAACGGTAATGGGCCCATCAGAAACAGTGTTTTATCCTAAAATAAAAGATATAATTCAAATTGGGGGACAACCAACGTGGCTGCCATTATACCTCCTGTATGGGTTGTTACAGAGCTTTCCCAGACTCCTGGAGGCCAACTCTGCCTTGTTTTGCACTGTTATCGCTCCTACTTTCTGACATGTGTGCCGTGACCCCAGGATCACTACAAATCCAACACTGCTGATTTTTGGGGCCATGGCCACAGCAAACGTGTGTCATGCTGTGACCCTATTCATTTATATGGTAGCACTGCTACACTGTGATCCTTGGGTGAGACAACTGTTGCGCGACCAAGATCGCCATGTACCCGAGCCCTAAAGGGATTGTGCCAATAAGATATCCCCATTCCATATTACTTATGATGGCATATGGACCTGATAGAGGTGCGGCATTGATTCAGGACACATACTATTTGCTAGAGTGAAGAACCTTTAACATAGGGTGACTGTCTTTGAAAGTCCTCATTCATCCAGGTTTTATCAGTAGTAATAAGTCAAAGCAACTGGACTTGTATTTTAACTTGAAGACATTTCCCTGGTCATCCGACTGGTTTGCTCAATTGGAATAACTTGTACAAAGAATCTCTGGCATTAAATACTGCTGACTGATGCATTAGCTACCAGTATTTAAAGCCAGAGATTACTTGTAAAAGTTACTCTAGTTGATAAAGTCGGTTGGATAAGCAGTAAAACAGCTTCAAGAAAGCAGATGCTTTCATGACAACTAGGACACTGAATTATCTCACCACCTCCCCATGTAAGAGTCACAGCCAATTCAAAGAGGCTGATGACTCCGATCCTAATCTCCGGGACTCTTTTTATTCTAGTCTTTCTCACTGGTGGGTTGGGGTGTGACTGCCTGGACTCCTACTACTGCCTGGACGGACTAAGGTCTGTGTGCATTCCGTACTTTTCGCGGGCCCCATTGTAAAAATGATGATATAACCTGGCATTCGTGTGCGGTCCGCATTTTTTCAGCCCCAGATAAATGAATGGGTCCACAAAAATTGTGGATCAGACCAAAAATACAGTCGTGTGAATGCACCGTAATCCTGAGAAGGAAGGGGTCACAGTGCAGGGGTTTCTTAGATGAGAAAAGTTGAAAACCATCAATGATGCTTGCTTTGATGGGAAGAGATGTAAGATCTGAATATGCAATGTGCCTGATCCGTTGCATGACCGACATCGGCAGCATTCAATGGACCTTGTTGACTTATTATGGGGTCTGTTAGGTTCTGGTGAGGTGTCCATCTTTTTGATGAAAAAAACAGCATTGCATGCAGAGCTATGTGACAGAATCTGCAGCTCCTACACAAATGTGAACACAGCTTAAAGGGTTTTTCGGGACTTAGATATTGATGACCCATCCTCAGGATAGGTTATTCATATCAGATTGGCGATGATCAGACACCTGGCAGCTGTTTTAGGAAACTGCTGGTACCAGAAAGACTCCACTGTGTAGTTTCTGGTGAGGGCATACTGAAGCTCAGCTCCGATTCACATGAACGTGAACTGAGCTTCTGTACCCCATCACATGCACTAAGTGGTGGCTGGAGCCTTCTGCTTCTGGCTCCATCCACTATGTCGTTTCTGGCTCTATCCAAACCAGCTAATCGGTAAGGGTGTCAGGCGTTGGACCCTCACCGACCTGACACTGATAATCTGTCCTGAAAATGGGTCATCAATATCCAAGTCTCGGAAAAAGCATTTAGGTTGGAAAAGCAAGTGGTGGTAAATGTAATGTCCTACAAGAGAAGTTCATCTCTTCCATACTAGACTTGATTTTGCAAAGATTGTAATATTTCCATCGGTGATGCTCAAAGAATTGTATTTTTTCTGTTGAAGGAGAAGTGTAACAAAGGGGATCAATTAAGCAGGCATCTGACCAGACCTCCACCTGACTATAAAGATCAGAGAAGAAGCACAGTCGGCGTTCAGCAGGCCACTCAGTTTACCGGTAAGTTGTCTTCACTTAGGCTGAGGTACCACAGGTCAGGGAAAAATGGCAGCTTACTGTGACCATATCTTCACCTATGGGGGAATAAGAGACCACTTGCAAACTGCAAGAAGTTCGGCCATGTGCAATTTCACGCATAGGAAACAACCAATATGTGCAACGATCGCAGTAACTTGCCATAAACCCCTAGAGGATAGCGATTTTCTGTTCTTTTTATTTTTCCATTCAGATAGCTGTATGAGGGCTATCTTTTACGAGACAAGTTGTATTTTCTAATGGCACAATTTAATATTGCATACAATGTATTGGGAAGCTGGAATTTTTTTTTCAAATGGGGTGAAATTGGCAAAAATCCCACAATTCCGCCATAGTTTTATGGGTTTCGTTTTTACGACGTCCCTCGTGTGTTGAGACTGACCTGTAATCTTCCTTCTCCAAGTCAGTATAATTGTGTTTTAATTCAATAAAAAATAAAGTTTTTTCTTCTTTGCATTGCCATATTCTCACCCATATAATAACTTTATAGTCACATCTACAGAGCTCATTGTGTGAGTGAGGGCTCATTTTTTTTTTTGCGTGTTGATCTGTAGTTTTTATTGATACCATTTTGGAGTGTGTATGACTTTTTGATCAATTTTGATAAATTATTTTGATAATTGGGTTGAAGTGAAGTGACAAAAAAGCAGCCAATTGGCCATTTTGATTTTTCTTTCCTTTTACAGCGTTCACTGCACATTTATATTTTAATAATATGGACAGTTTGGGACATGCCGATGCAAATGATTTTTTATAGTGTAATTTTTATTATGGGGAAAGAAGGTGATTTGAACTTTTATTTTTATTTATTTTTTCATACACTGAACAAAAATATAAACGCAACACTTTTAGTTTTGCTCCCATTTTGCATGAGCTAAACTCAAAGATCTGAAACATTTTCTACATAAACAAAAGACCCATTACTCTCAAATATTGTTCACAAATCTGTCTAAATCTGTGTTAGTGAGCGCTTCTCCTTTGCCGAGATAATCCATCCCACCTCACAGGCATGGCATATCAAGGTGCTGATCAGACAGCATGAATATTGCACAGGTGTGCCTTAGACTGCCCACAATAAAAGCCCACTCTGAAATGTGTAGTTTGATCACACAGCACAATGCCACTGATGTCGCAACATTTGAGGGAGCGTGCAATTGGCATGCTGACTGCAGGAATGTCTACCAGAGCTGTTGCCCGTTCAATGAATGTTCATTTCTCTACCATAAGCCGTCTCCAAAGGCGTTTCTGAGAATTTGGCAGTACATCCAACCGGCCTCACAACCGCAGACAACATGTAACCACACCAGCCCAGGATCTCCACATCCAGCATGTTCACCTTCATGATCGTCTGAGACCAGCCACCCGGACAGCTGCAGCAACAATCGGTTTGCATAACCAAAGAATTTCTGCACAAACTGTCAGAAACCGTCTCAGGGAAGCTCATCTGCATGATCGTCGTCCTTATCGGGGTCTGGACCTGACTGCAGTTCGTCGTCGTAACCGACTTGAGTGGGCAAATGCTCACATTCGATGGCGTCTGGCACGTTGGAGAGGCGTTCTGTTCACGGATGAGTCACGGTTTTCACTGCTCAGGGCAGATGGCAGACAGCGTGTGTGGCGTCGTGTGGGTGAGCGGTTTGCTGACGTCAACATTGTGGATCGAGTGGCCCATGGTGGCGGTGGGGTTATGGTATGGGCAGGCGTGTGTTATGGACAACGAACACAGGTGCATTTTATTGATGGCATTTTGAATGCACAGAGATACCGTGACGAGATCCTGGGGCCCATTGTTGTGCCATTCATCCACGACCATCACCTCATGTTGCAGCATGATAATGCACGGCCCCATATTGCAAGGATCTGTACACAATTCCTGGAATTTGAAAACATCCCAGTTCCTGCATGGCCAGCATACTCACCGGACATGTCACCCATTGAGTGTCACGGCGGGCGTGCACTCAGTCTAACAGATAACGCACCAACCAGGCTCTGGGCGAAAGACAGGGGAAGGGTCACCTCCTAACTAATCGCTGACCTCTTTCCCTGCAATGCTCAGCCCACCTACAGACCTTTAAGGTAGGTATGAGGTGTCCCCGTGCCTGGGCTGACAAAACCCTGAATTCCCTGAGATGGTGAAGTAGGGAAAAAGGAGCAGCCTGCTCACACAGAACCTGGATGGGATAGATGACACAAAACAACCAAACTTGAAATAGCACTTATCTTCCTGAGCTGGAGCAGACAGCCAACCTTCCTTCCTAGCTTCCAAGACCACAATGATTAGTATAATCCGCTCAGGACACTGGACTAGAGTGATAATTAAACTAATGACCCCACCCAGTGCACCTGATGAGAGGCGGATCCAGCACAGCTCCAAAACAACCACTAAACTCGTGCTGCTATCCTGGCCGACCTCGGCACCTCGTCAGAGTGGGGCATGACATTGAGCATGTTTGGGATGCTCTGGATCGGCGTATACGACAGCGTGTTCCAGTTCCTGCCAATATTCTGCAACTTCGCACAGCTATTGAAGAGGAGTGGACCACCATTCCACAGGCCACAATCAACAACCTGATCAACTCTATGCCACGGAGATGTGTTGCACTGCGTGAGGCAAATGGTGGCCACACCAGATACTGACTGGTTTTCTGACCCCCCCCCCCCCAGTAAGGCAAAACTGTGCACATTTCAGAGTGATCTTTTATTGTGGGCAGTCTAAGGCACACCTGTGCAATATTCATGCTGTCTAATCAGCACCTTGATATGCCACACCTGTGAGGTGGGATGGATTATCTCGGCAAAGGAGAAGTGCTCACTAACACAGATTTAGACAGATTTGTGAACAATATTTGAGAGTAATGGGTCTTTTGTGTATGTAGAAAATGTTTCGGATCTTTGAGTTCAGCTCATGCAAAATGGGAGCAAAACCAAAAGTGTTGCGTTTATATTTTTGTTCAGTGTATACAGTATATATACTTTTCTATTTACACATATTACATATTTTAATATGGGACTTGAACATGCGATCGTTAGATCGCTTGTCCCATAGCCTGCAATGAATTACCTTTGCAGCCTATGGGACATTCAGTACGTTCCTAACTATTTCTGTCGTATCCTTCAGAGGAACCAAGGCTACCACAACAAATTAATGCTCTCCTCGCCACGCAGAGGAGCTGTTCACACCCCTGGAGAGCAGCTTTCCCGAGGAAAACCACCTCAGATGCTGACCACAGCATTTGAAGGGGTTCTCCAGGAATTTAGAAAATTTTAATACTTAAATATTACTTTCTTATAAATATATTCCTAAATACCTTTCATTAGTTTTAATGGCTCATTTTTTTTAGAGAGCAATCATTAGCAAAAACAAAATGGCCGACATCCTATTAGTACACACAAAACCTGTCCTAATCACACAGCAGGACAAGTTACTTCACAACATTGAGATAGAGGAGGCTGAGACTGCTCTTTCCTACTTGTCAGGGATTATGATCCTGAATACAGATCATAAGATCTTCAGCTGAATCTCTGTAGGAATGGAGTTCATGAGGAGACATGAAGTACAGAGAGGACAGACTATAGCGCAGTGTTGTGAAGTAACTTATCCTCCTGTGTGATTAGGACAGGTTTTGTGTGTACTGATAGGATGGCGGCCATTTTATTTCCCCTGATGATTGCTCCCTAAAAAAAAACTAGCCATTATAACTAATGAAAGGTATTTGGGAACATATTTATAATGAAGTAATATTTAAGTATTTTCATTTTCTTAATTCCCAGAGAACCTCTTTAAGGTGCTAAAGGTCTGCAATCGGAGTCATCACTCGATCACGGACATTAGCTTCGGGTGTCTGCTGGTTAATACAACAAAACCCAGCAGCTAACTTGATAGATTTTTTCATTTTAGATTCCCTGAAGCAATAAAGATAGGTAGCATTAAACAAATGCCTACATAATGTATCCCCTTATATAGGTCCACTAAAAAAATACGCTTGCCTAAAATGTATATAGAAATGTATTTGTAGAATCCAGACAACCAGGGATGGACTGGGACAATAAAGTGGCCCTGGACTTCAGCCAGACCGGCCCACTTTATTTTTCCCAAACACACTCAAAAAAAAACATAAGTAAAAACATTCCACTGTAAGTATAAACAGGTTTTTTATTTTTACTCTTGATTTAGAAAAAAAAAAATGCATGCCAACATTACAGATGCCTTTAGAATGACATGTGTAAGTTACACTCAGTGCACATAGTTTGGTGCTTTTTTCGACCACCAATGCTGGATTACAGGGAGGTCGTAACCATGATGACGAGCCATGTATAATGTGCTGGGAGACATTTTGTCTCTATGGCACTATCTGCCCTAATAGTGATACAGTGCCCACATAGAGCACGATAGTGCCCTCCTATTCACAGAAAAATAGCGCATTTGTACCCATATAGTACCTACCTAGGTGCATAGAAAGTGCCATACTTTGGCTCTATGTCGGCACTGTATGACTGTGGCCAAAGTACTGTAGGTTTTCACTTTAGGTAGGTACTGTATGGCACCATAAGCAAGAAATACACCATTTATCTGTGCATAACATGGCGCTATCTGAGCACTGTATGACCGTGGG
Source organism: Bufo bufo (assembly GCF_905171765.1). Taxonomy (NCBI): domain Eukaryota; kingdom Metazoa; phylum Chordata; class Amphibia; order Anura; family Bufonidae; genus Bufo; species Bufo bufo. The sequence continues at coordinate 661,760,457 of NC_053391.1, forward strand.
AAGACCTGGGCATACTATGCTCAGATAAGTTGTGTATTTAGTGTCTACAGTGCCCACAAAGTGCCATATCATACCTACCTAGAGCTAAAACGTGGGCAGAAAGTGCCATACTTTGCCTATAATTATACTCTGTCTACACAAGTATGGCGCTTTCCGAGTATGGGTTCTATATGGCACTATGTGGGCACGACAGGCACTAAATGCGCCATTTATCTGTGGATAGTATGGCACTATCTGCCCACAATCATACAGTGCCCACATAGAACCAAATATCGCCGTACCCACACTATTATATGGCAGTGCCCAGAGCGCCATATGTTGACTATGTGGGCAGATAGTGCCCTACTATGCCCAGATAAATAGTGCCCTTAGTGACTGCAGTGCCACACTGTACCCACCTAGAGCCAATCTGTGCACAGAAAGTGCCATACTTTGTCCACAGTGACAAAGTGCCCTTTCTGTGCACAGTCTGGCTCCAGGTAGGTATTCTACTACACGTGGGGGCACAGCGCTCATCTCTTTAGTAAAGAGTCTTTACTACCTTACATTCAGCTCCCGCCTCCAGCCTCCAGTAACAAGTGCGGGCGGCAGCGCTCACTCACTGACGTCACGCGCCTGCGCCGCCTAATGGGAGGAGCAGGCGTGTGACGTCAGTGAGTGAGCGCCGCCCCCACACTGCCTGCTGTTACTGGAGCTTTACCCCCCTGATGGCGGCCCTGGCCGGCCCATAATTCGATCGGCCCACCGGGATTCTCCCGGTACTCCCGATGGCCAGTCCATCGCTGCAGACAACAGTGGTTACGTAGCTTGGGTATTGTCAAAGCCAAATTCACCTCAAACATCTTATGGCCTTGGTGTGTTTCCAACACAGACTTGGAGATCTCAGTTCTTCTTGACTTCTGTGTGGGGGTCAGGAAGGGACAATGACTAGAAAGTGGCACGTAGAGAAGTTTCTTGGATATTCTGTTTATTTCCGTTTAGATGCATTTTTTGCAGCCCTAAATTTTCACTGTGAAGAAGCAGAACAATAATGCACCTCAGTATAGCTTCGTAAATAGACATACGACCAGCACAAACAAGTGCAAAGTTTTAAAAAAAAAATTCAGATCTCACTGTGACATTTTTATTGGCTGGCTGCACATAACTTTAATTTATGACCGTCTCGGACAGCCTTACTGAACTTGTTAAATCAGCTCTTGTCCCTGCTGCCAAAACAGAAGAGAGGAATCCTTGTAGAAATACGTTAGTAAATAGAGAGCTGAAAATTCTGAATAAAATTAGCGATTCATCCAAGTCCCCTGACAGCTGCTCTTTCATTTGAATAGTAGCAAGAAATATGGCAGCCAATATACATCGTGGTCTATTTTATGTAGAGAATAGTTAATTTGCAAGAGAAAAAAAAAGAGTAATGCTTGCTGGGAAATAAAAGTTAAGGACTCATGCACATAGAAGAGTACGGCAGTGCATGGGGCCTGTACGGCAGCGTACAAATCCTGTGCGGCACTGCCCAAAGCCTGGACAGTGGTGCACAGAGCATTATGGCAGTGCACGGATTCTGTATGGCAGAGCATGTATCCTGTACGGCAGTGCACAAATCCTGTACAGCAGTGCACGTAGTCTTTACAGCGGTGCACGAATCCTCTACGGCAGTGCTTGGAGCCTGTATGGCAGCGCACAATTCTTGTACGGCAGTGCATGAATCCTGTACAGCAGTGCACGAATCCTGTATGGCAGTGCATGGAGCCTGAACGGCAGTGCACGATTCTTGTACAGCAGTTGAAAGATCCTGTACAGCAGTGCACGTAGTCTTTACAGCAGTGCACAAATCCTCTACGGCAGTGCTTGGAGCCTGTATGGCAGCGCACAATTCTTGTACGGCAGTGCACGAATCCTGTATGGCAGTGCATGGAGCCTGAACGGCAGCGCACAATTCTTGTACGGCAGTGCATGAATCCTGTACAGCAGTGCGCGAATCCTGTATGGCAGTGCATGGAGCCTGAGCGGCAGTGCACGATTCTTGTACAGCAGTTCAAAGATCCTGTACAGTAGTGCACAGGGCCTGTACGGCACTGCCAATAGTCTGTACAGCGGTGCACGGAGCCTTAAGACAGTGCACTTATCCTGTACGGCACTGCCCAAAGCCTGAACAGTGGTGCACAGAGCATTATGGCATTGCACAAATCCTGTATGGCAGTGCATGTATTCTGTATGAGAGAGCACAGAACCTTATAATAGTGCGTAGAAGCTGTGCGGCAGTGCATAAAGCCTGTGTAGCAACGCACGGAGCCATACAGCCTCCTTTTAATGCCATATATGATCTGTAGGTCTTCTAGGTGAAAAAAAAAAAAACTTTGTACATATGGAGTCCGATGGAGCATGCAATTTTTTATATCTGACTGTAAAAGAAAACCATCAATATGAAATCTGACTGCAAAGACAGAGGTTCTTGGCAAATACATTTTGTACAAAATTATTTGTGCCTGTCCACCCCAGCAAGGCGATCTCTTTAAGACAGGAACCAACACTAAATACTACCTCCTCTGGTGCCATATCGGCCTCCATTAAATTCAGGCAATGCAGGTTCCACATGCATAGTGAGCCCACACTATATTATACTTTATTTGGTGTCACAATGGCCTCCATTAAATTAACCAAAAGAGGTATAATATAGTGTGGGCTCAGCATGCATGTGGGACATGCATTCCCTGAATTTAATGAAGGCCGGTACGACACCAGCGGAGGTAGTATTTAGTGTAGGTTTTTGTCATAAAGAGATCACCTTGCCAGTGGTGGACAGGCACAAATAATTTTGTACAAAATCTATTTGCCAAGAATCTCACATTTCAAGTAACATAGTAACATAGTACATAAGGCCGAAAAAAGACATTTGTCCATCCAGTTCGGCCTGTCATCCTGCAAGTTGATCCAGAGGAAGGCAAAAAAAAAAACCTTGTGAGGTAGAAGCCAATTTTCCCCACTTTAGGGGAATAAAAAATTCCTTCCCGACTCCAATCAGGCAATCAGAATAACTCCCTGGATCAACGACCCCTCTCTAGTAGCTATAGCCTGTAATATTATTACACTCCAGAAATACATCCAGGCCCCTCTTGAATTCCTTTATTGTACTCACCATCACCACCTCCTCAGGCAGAGAGTTCCATAGTCTCACTGCTCTTACCGTAAAGAATCCTTTTCTATGTTTGTGTACAAACCTTCTTTCCTCCAGACGCAGAGGATGTCCCCTCGTCACAGTCACAGTCCTAGGGATAAATAGATGATGGGATAGATCCCTGTACTGACCCCTGATATATTTATACATAGTAATTAGATTTCCCCTCAGTCGTCTTTTTTCTAAAGTGAATAACCTTAATTTTGATAATCTTTCAGGGTACTGTAGTTGCCGCATTCCAGTTATTACTTTAGTTGCCCTCCTCTGGACCCTCTCCAGCTCTGCTATGTCTGCCTTGTTCACAGGAGCCCAGAACTGTACAGTCGTGGCCAAAAGTTTTGAGAATGACAAAAATATTGGAAATTGGAAAAGTTGCTGCTTAAGTTTTTATAATAGCAATTTGCATATACTCCAGAATGTTATGAAGAGTGATCAGATGAATTGCATAGTCCTTCTTTGCCATGAAAATTAACTTAATCCCCAAAAAAAACCTTTCCACTGCATTTCATTGCTGTCATTAAAGGACCTGCTGAGATCATTTCAGTAATCGTCTTGTTAACTCAGGTGAGAATGTTGACGAGCACAAGGCTGGAGATCATTATGTCAGGCTGATTGGGTTAAAATAGCAGACTTGACATGTTAAAAGGAGGGTGATGCTTGAAATCATTGTTCTTCCATTGTTAACCATGGTGACCTGCAAAGAAACGCGTGCAGCCATCATTGCGTTGCATAAAAATGGCTTCACAGGCAAGGATATTGTGGCTACTAAGATTGCACCTCAATCAACAATTTATAGGATCATCAATAACTTCAAGGAAAGAGGTTCAATTCTTGTTAAGAAGGCTTCAGGGCGTCCAAGAAAGTCCAGCAAGCGCCAGGATCGTCTCCTAAAGAGGATTCAGCTGTGGGATCGGAGTGCCACCAGTGCAGAGCTTGCTCAGGAATGGCAGCAGGCAGGTGTGAGCGCATCTGCACGCACAGTGAGGCGAAGACTTTTGAAAAATGGCCTGGTGTCAAGAAGGGCAGCAAAGAAGCCACTTCTCTCAACAAAAAAAACCCATCAGGGACAGATTGATCTTCTGCAGAAAGTATGGTGAATGAACTGCTTAGGACTGGGGCAAAGTCATATTCTCCGATAAAGCCTCTTTCCGATTGTTTGGGGCATCTGGAAAAAGGCTTGTCCGGAGAAGAAAAGGTGAGCGCTACCATCAGTCCTGTGTCATGCCAACAGTAAAGCATCCTGAGACCATTCATGTGTGGGGTTGCTTCTCATCCAAGGAAGTGGGCTCACTCACAATTTTGCCCAAAAACACAGCCATGAATAAAGAATGGTACCAAAACACCCTCCAACAGCAACTTCTTCCAACAATCCAACAACAGTTTGGTGAAGAACAATGCATTTTGCAGCACGATGGAGCACCGTGCCATAAGGCAAAAGTGATAACTAAGTGGCTCGGGGACCAAAACGTTGACATTTTGGGTCCATGGCCTGGAAACTCTCCAGATCTTAATCCCATTGAGAACTTGTGGTCAATCCTCAAGAGGCGGGTGGACAAACAAAAACCCACTAATTCTGACAAACTCCAAGAAGTGATTATGAAAGAATGGGTTGCTATCAGTCAGGAATTGGCCCAGAAGTTGATTGAGAGCATGCCGAGTCGAATTGCAGAGGTCCTGAAAAAGAAGGGCCAACACTGCAAATACTGACTTTTTACATAAATGTCATGTAATTGTCGATAAAAGCCTTTGAAACGTATGAAGTGCGTGTAATTATATTTCACTACATCACAGAAACAACTGAAACAAAGATCTAAAAGCAGTTTAGCAGCAAACTTTGTGAAAACTAATATTTGTGTCATTCTCAAAACTTTTGGCCACGACTGTACACAGTACTCCATGTGTGGTCTGACTAATGATTTGTAAAGTGGTAGGACTATGTTCTTATCACAGGCATCTATGCCCCTTCTGATGCAACCCATTATCTTATTGGCCTTGGCAGCAGCTGCCCGACACTGTTTTTTGCAGCTTAGTTTGCTGTTTATTAAAATTCCTAGATCCTTTTCCATGTCAGTGTTACCAAGTGTTTTACCATTTAGTATGTACGGGTGACTTGCATTATTCCTTCCCATGTGCATAACTTTACATTTGTCAATGTTAAACCTCATCTGCCACTTATCTGCCCAAGCCTCCAATCTATCCAGATCCCTCTGTAGTAGTATACTGTCCTCTTCAGTGTAAATTACTTTACACAGTTTAGTGTCATCTGCGAAAATTTATATTTTACTATGCAAGCCTTCTACAAGATCATTAATAAATATATTGAAGAGAATAGGGCCCAATACTGACCCCTGAGGTACTCCACTAGTGACGGTGACCCAATCTGAGTATGTACCGTTAATAACCACCCTCTGTTTTCTATCATTGAGCCAGTTACTTACCCACTTACAGACGTTTTCTCCCAGTCCGAGCATTCTCATTTTATATACTAACCTTTTATGTGGTACAGTGTCAAATGCTTTGGAGAAGTCCAGATACACGACATCCATTGATTCGCCGCTGTCAAGTCTAGAACTTACCTCCTCATAGAAACTGATTAAATTAGTTTGGCATAACCGATCCTGGGTCAGACAGGACACTTTTAATGGGGAATTTATTTTTACATTCAGCATTTCATCTGACAGTTTATTTTCCTCAGTGAAAACATTGGAGAAAAAAATATTTAACAGCTTTGCTTTCTCCTCGTCGCTCTCTGCGACTCCTCCCTCATTACTCTTTAAAGGGCCGACACCTTCAGATTTATACTTTTTAACATTTATATAATTGAAGAACATTTTAGGGTTAGTTTTACTCTCTTTGGCAATTAATCTCTCGGTCTCTAGTTTGGCCGCTTTTATTTGTTTTTTACATGTTCTATTTTTTTCCTTATAGTTTTTCAGTGCTTCTGTGCCACCCTCCTGTTTTAGTGATTTATATGCTTTCTTTTTGTCATTTATTGCTTTCTTTACAGTTCTATTTATCCACATTGGTTTCTTTTTGTTCCTTAACCTTTTATTCCCATACGGTATGTACCTCTCACAATGAGATTTTAGGATGCTTTTAAAGATATCCCATTTATTGGCTGTATTTTTTTTTTTGAGGACTTTGTCCCAGTTAGTTAGGCCTATGGCCTCTCTTAGTTGGCTAAATTTAGCTTTTTTGAAGTTTGGTATTTTTGTTCCTCCCTGTAGAAACGCTCTTTTGAATGATAATTGGAAGGTTATTACTTTATGGTCACTATTTCCCAGGTGTCCCCCAACCTGCACGTCTGTTGTTCTGTCAGGCCTATTGGTTAATACTAAGTCCAGTATGGCCGTCCCTCTAGTCGGGTCCTGAACCAGTTGGGAAAGGTAATTGTCTTTGGTTATTGCCAAGAACCTGTTTCCTTTATGAGATATACAAGTTTCAGTTTCCCAGTCTATATCTGGGTATTTGAAGTCCCCCATAATAACCACCTCATTATGATTTACCGCCTTGTCTATCTCGTTTAGTAGTAGATTTTCTGTGGACTCTGGTATATTAGGTGGTTTATAGTAAACTCCTATTAGTAATTTATTGTTATTTTTAGCCCCATGTATTTCTACCCACATTGACTCCACATGTTCATGTCCCTCACTTATATCTTCACGGAGTGTGGGCTTTAGACAAGACTTTACATAAAGGCAGACCCCTCCCCCTCTCCGGTTTTGACGATCCTTTCTAAACAGACTGTAACCCTGTACATTAACTGCCCAGTCATAGCTATCATCCAGCCATGTCTCAGTTATTCCCACTATGTCATAGTCCTCCTCACACATCACTAATTCCAGCTCCCCAGTTTTATTTGTCAGGCTTCGGGCATTAGTATACATACATTTGAGAGGTTTATGTATATTTTTTACTCTACACCTTTCCTTCTGAACTGTAGCATTTACTTTATTATTTGTGTTTGCAGAGTGCTGTTGCATTATGTTTGTTTTTGTATAACCCATGATTTGAATCTGAGAGCTTTTGTGTCATCTGACAACTATAACTATTGAACTTACAAAATAGTAGAGAAGTAAGCAATTTATTTTTATACACATGTAGCTGTATGTACATATACTGTATATTTCATATATTTTAATGGTTTATATATGTTAATTGACACTTTTTATTTGGCAGGTGGCTTGCCAACAGTAGGTGTTAACCCAGACCCTACTCTCCCAAATTCTCCTTCAACAAATTTGACACCCCAGAATCAAACTCATTCTACAACAAACCACGGATCTCGAATGCCACCTCTTCAGGGAAGTCCAAACATGTATGGGAATGTACCATGTCCTCAGCAACCTATGTATAACGGTATAAACCAAACCAGTCCAAACCAGATGGGAACAATCCAGAATGGTACCGGGGTGCCACGCCAACCAACAGTTACATCTGGGACTAATATGTCACCCTTCGGTACCCAATCTGGAAATAATGGTCCACCATTTAGACCCAATGGACCAACCTCAGCGGGACAAAGACCTCAAAATGTCATCAATAATTCACCTCCCACCCAGAAGTGGATGAGCCCAGAAGTAAAACGGCAAGATATGGTAGGCTATACCAATACCAACCAGTATTCTAACCATACAGTTCAAGGTATGATAGGTCATCAGCAGTTCCCTCAACGTGCTCTTTCGATGCCCAACCAAGTCAACCCTGGGGTCCAAATGACTCCTTTAAATACAATGGCACCATCGAACAGCGGGCAAACTATCGAAACACTACGGGGCTTTAATCATGGGCAATCTCCATTGAGATCTCAGATGTTGCCAAGCATGAGCCAAGGTGGTGGAGGGTTGAACATGCCAGCCAATACATTTAATTCCAGCAATCAAATTTCTCGAGCGTTTCCACGAAGTGACTCTACCAGTGACTTGGGTTCCTATGATTTTCTTTCTCAAAATGGTGGACTGGGTTCATCTCCCAATGGTGACTCTGACTTTATTGATGCATTACTAAAAACTGGCCACATCAATGATGACTGGATGAAAGATATTAACCTGGATGAGATTCTTAAAGGTCACTCCTGAAATCCTTTTCAGATTGTTGTAAACATTTTAAAAATATTGTACATGTTGCATGGTATTCCCGAAAAAAAAAAAGTATAGTCACTAGATTTTAAAAGGTAAGTTTCACTTTTGGTGGCATTTGCTAAGGCAGGGGTGGGATTAAACTCCATCAGGGAGGGATGATGTCCCACCCCAAAGCAACCATAAGCCCGATGGGAAGCGAGACTTATTCTCACTTCAACTATGGAGAGCGCAGTCCAGTCTCTGGGGGCCTATTTTAAAGGGGTTGTGCAATGGGTTTATATTGATGACCTATTCTCGGGCTAGATCATTAATATCAGATCGGTGGGGTTCTGACACTCTGTAGTGGCAGCACTCTAGGCCGTCTCTACAAAGCGAGACAATGCGCAGGTAATTTTGAAGAGGAGGCAGCTCTTGCTCAAGCGCCACCTCCTCTTCAAACAGCTGATCGGCCGGGTTCCGGGTGTCGGACCATCATGGATCTGATATTGATGACCTATCCTGAAGATAGATCATCCATATAAACCCACTGGACAATCCCTTTAAGTTTTGGGCCTGGAGGACAAGATGATACTGCATTTTGTACATAGCAGTCTTTTTCTAATACTCCCCTGTATATAGTTTTGAAGTTCATCATTAAAAATAATACATTTTCTAGTAATATGTAAAATTTCTGTATATTTTCTTGTTACGTTATACTGCAGCATGTCTGCCTCTGCTTGTTGTATTACTGGCCAATAATCTGTAATACATTATGGCCAATACGTTACCTTCACCAATCAGCTGTTTTGGGCAGCCACTGGAAATTATACAGTGGATAGAAGGCTCTGTTTACTGTGAAGTTTCCTGCACCAGTGTATTCACTTCAATGGGAGCTGAGCGGCAGTACCCCGGCCACGGCCACTATAGAATGGATGGAACCTTGTGCTTCTAATTTCAAGCTAGTTATCTAAGTCCCCTTTAAGTAAATTTGTATGGTCTGTATAAGGTTGATTTTCAATCCAAATACACTTTGGGGGGAAAAAAAAACATATTTGGGAAGAGTGCCGTTTCGAGGGTTTTGGCCCATCTTAGACATTTATGGCATTCGCTAGGATATGCCATCAATGTTAGTTAGGAGCGGGTCCCATGTGGAATCCGCACTTGTCTCCAGAATGTGGCCCCTGAAATAAACAAAGATGAGCCACGCATAGCGATGAATGGAGCAGTGGATGCACTTGCACTGTCCCCTCTCTATTCACCACTATGGGACTTCTGAAAACAGCCGAGGGCATTTGCTTGGCCACTTTTGGAAATCCCATCTTTTATTGGGGCACATTTGGGCACTTTGGGTGCCTTGTTCTGGAGATAGGAGCAGCTCCTAGAGGTGGAACCTGCAATTATCTGACATTAATGGCATATCCTAACAATATGCCATCATTGTCTGAGATAACACAACCCCTTTAACCAACTCAACCAAGTTTTTAGAAGGGATTCCTCCCAGCATCCAGGGACCTCAAGCCAATGTTGGCCAGAATGGATGAGAGAATTGGTCAGAAGGTTACTACATCTGGCTATGCATGTTCAAAGGGGTTTTCCGGGAGTTGGATATTGATGACCTATCCTCCGCATATCATCAGTATCAGATCGGCGAGGGTCCAACTCCAAGCACCGCCACCAATAAGCTGTGAGCACTGCGGCCTGCTCACAGCTTACCAAGCACAGCATTGTCCATTGGATAGTGGCTGTGCTTGGTATTGCAGCTCAGCCCTATTCACTTGAATGGGACTGAGCTGCGCCTAGGCCATGACCAGTGTGCTGTGGTCGCTTCAGACAGCTGATCAGCAGTGGTGCCAGGAGTCGGACCCCGAAGCCGATATGATACTGATGACCTATGGATAGGTGATCCATATCAAAATCACGAAAAATCCCCTTTTAGGTGGGAAAATCTAGAAGTCTTGCAGAATGATCCTGGCAGTCTCACCAAGCATAGAAATCAGTGTTAGATCTTTTACATCTGTAGGCCACAAGTATATGGAGGGGGTCTGCATTGCCACAAAATATGAAGACTAAGGCTGCTGTGGGACCCCTGGAGGAGTGAAGCCCAATGTTAGGATAGATCTCTTCTATGAAGGAACCATAGACATAACAAGGTTGGCTCATCCAGGTTACCGGGATCTGTAACCAAGAAGTAGAGTGGGTTTTTATTTTTGTCATGCAGACCCTCTTCCCACCTTTGACTGATTGACTTCCTGTCTGGCTCGCCAACAGTTGCAAACCTTCATTTGCATGGAGTCTCTTCCGTAATTAGTGAAAATGGTACTGGCAGAGTGCATGGTACTGTTGGGTTGACATTATACCCTGGTGCTGTTTGACGGCATCGACGACTGACAGGTGGGGTCTGTCGAGCGGCTTTGGCGTCTGTTGTGTGACTTTGTGGCCTCAGTGTCACAATGATGTGAACAGAGTCTTACATTTACTCCTGCTGCCAATGGTAGACATCCCAACAACATTGCAGTTGCCTAATATATTAGAATATGTTTATTGGAATTCTGAGCTGTGTTGTCCCTCTGTTATTCCTCTTGGAAATATATGAATAAATGAATGACTGGATTCAACTATACCCTTTTTGTTTGTGTCTATGTACACATCACCGATTGGACAGCGTCAGACTGTGCAGAGAAACCCCCCTATCAACAAGGGAAATAGTAACACCCAGTTGTCAATCTATTCAGACATTTCCAGGAAGAAAAGCAGAGAAATGACAAAATGAAAAGTTCTAAGAAAAGTTATTTTACGGGAAATAAAAGTATTCCCTAAAACAGACATGTCAGAGGAGCAAACAGAACCTTCAGTGTCCCCATGGCAGTTTTTGAATGCTCATCCGACTTTTTAGAAAAAAAAACAGTACTGTAATAATTACAAACAGTCTACGAGCCGTAAAATCCCGACAGTCTATGCAACGCTGCTTATTTGCTCTTACAAGCTTAGTTAGACTTGGCCGCGGGCTGCCAAAATAATCTTTTCCCGTACAGTATACAAACTAGTAGGTTCAGCTCTGATTTTTACCAGCAGAGCAACGTGTTCATGGCTTGTAATCGAAAGTATTATACACAACAAACAAAACCAGAAACCACATCCTCCAAATTAAGATCTTCTAAAAGCCGCTGGTACAAGATGGAATAATGCAAGACCATGGCCTACGCTGCCATCTGGTGGTAGTACATCAGAACTACACCCAAGTTGTCCAACATGAGCTCATCGCGGATATCCGTAAAAGAGAACACATTGGTGTTCAGGTAGAGAATAGATCATTGTGATTATAACGCAGAAGCATTTATTCCACAACATCCAGGGAGTCACCAGTAGGGCATTGCTGATTGCAGCTTTTTTTTTATTTTTATTATTATTATTTCCCCTTTAACCCTTTCACTGCCAGGCCAATTTCCACACTTGAGAAACAAAAATGAAACATGAATTATAAAAAAAATATTATATCGGCATACCTTATAGCTTCTAAAAAGAAGGCACCTGGTACATTCTGAAAATTCCCTTTACAAAGATGGGCGCCCTCATGCAACTTTGCCTCGTTGTGTAATGTTTTGTAAAAAATGCACAAAAAAAATAAAAAATCATGTTTCCAGCTAAAGATCTGACCCAAGCAGAGCCTGAGTGGAGATGCACAAAATGTACTAAAAATCCAAGTTGAGGATGTGCAGAGTTCATGTGTGTCACTTATATCTACGTTTATATGCACATATCGTCACATCATTAAAGGGGTTCTCCGGGATTTAAAGATTGTTGACCTATGCTCAGGATAGGTCATCAATATGAGATCGGCAGGGGTCCTAGGCCAGTGATGTCACGTTCCATGGTCACGTGGCTTAGGCTACATGCGCACGAACGTTGTTTGTTTCCGTGTCCGTTCCGTTTTTTTTTTTTGCGGATAGGATTGCGGACCCATTCATTTTAATGGGTCCGCAAAAAACGCGGACAGCACACCGTGTGCTGTCCGCATCAGTATGTCTGTTCCGTTGCCCCGCAAAAAAAATAGTGCATGCCCTATTTTTTTCTAGTTTGCGGACAAGGATAGGCATTATTACAATGGACCGCAAAACACATACAGTCGTGTGCATGTAGCCTTAGATGCAGCTCAGTCTCATTCAAGTGAATGGGGCTGAGCTGCAATACCAAGCACAGCCACTATACAATATACGGCGCTGTGCTTGGTAAGCTGCGAGGAGGCTGCGGCCTAGCTGTACATCTTCTTACCTCTTAATTAGAAAAAAGACCCTACTAAATGCACATATTCTCTTTGAGGGGGTGATGACACGAAAGAAAGGCTCCTGTATCCTGCCACTAGAGTTGCTGAAGGCTATACAGGGGGAAAGATGACATCAGCAGGCTGTGATTCGTACGCGAGGCAGTAGGATGACATTACGAAAAGCTCCTGTACACCCCCAGGGTCACTGGAGGCTGTACAAGGAGAGAGATGATAGTAACAAGCTGTGTTAGGTAAGGATGGCGGGGAGATGTATTTTTCGGCTTTTGCTCTGAGTATCATTTTTAATACATCGCAGCATTTGTATAATTATGTGTAATTTTGTATTTATAAGTGTTTTCTGGATCGAACATACTGAATAAAGCTCACTTGTCATAAGCTCCAACTATATTCATAAGCTTCATCTGTCCCATCAAATACACAATCTTACATTTATTATTATTTTTGGTCATTTTTGTACAGGAATTAGTTTGAATACTTAGGATGATTTTGCAGGTTCTGAGCCTGGTTATCTACTGCATTATATTGTCTTCTCATATTCATTATTGTACTCAGTATATCCTTGTGTTCTAATGGTTTAGACTTTTTGTATTGTATGTAAATACTGTTTTCACTATAAAGTATCCATGTCTGACTTATTTTATATTAACACAAACATAAAACCGACTATATAATAAAATATTACATTTCAAACCTGCACGTATGGTTCTCTGTGTGACAAGATCATGGTATGTTTTTTCATATATTGGCATTCAAGACTGGGGGGTTTTAGTGGCGGAGTCGATAGCCGGGTCTGACAGGCTGACCACAGGCTGAGGATCGTGGTAACAGTACTACCGATTAGGCTTACTATGTGGTATATGGGGAAGGGGGTGGTAAGAGGGTCAGTTCTGTGTGTGGTCAATGACCCTGACACGGGACCCCTCTTGAGGATGCCGCAATAATTTAGTGGATATTATACAGTTGAACTGAAAGAAACTTCAACAGAGGGCCAAATGCTCGATGGTTACACACATTAGCGGTTTAGCGGTTACAATCACACATGGGTACTGAGCTTAGTGATTACAGTTTTCTGGCAGAAACGTGGCTTAGTGCTAACATTTCTCTGCTAGGTACAGAGATTAGTGATCACAGTTCTCTGGCAGGTACAAAGCTCAGTGGTTACAGTTATCTAGTGGACACACAGCTTAGTGGTTACAGTGCCCTGGTAGGTACACAGATTAGTGCTTACAGTGCCCTGGTAGGTACACAGATTAGTGCTTACAGTGCCCTGGTAGGTACACAGATTATTGCTAACAATGCCCTGGTAGGTACACAGCTTAGTGGTTACTATGCCCTGGTAGGTACACAGATTAGTGGTTACAATGCCCTGGTAGGTACACAGCTTAGTGGTTAAAGTGCCCTGGTATAGTTCAGTGGTGGGCACACAGCTTAGTGTTTACAGTTTTCTGCCAGGTACACAACTTAGTGATTACAGTTCTTTGGTAGGCACACAGCTTAGTGGTTACAATGCCCTGGTAGGTACACAGCTTAGTGGTTAAAGTGCCCTGGTATAGTTCAGTGGTGGGCACACAGCTTAGTGTTTACAGTTTTCTGCCAGGTACACAACTTAGTGATTACAGTTCTTTGGTAGGCACACAGCTTAGTGGTTACAGTCCTATGGCGGTCACACAGCTTAGTTATTACACGTCTCTTGCAGGCACACAGCTTAGTGGTTAAAATTCTCTGGTGGGCACACATCATTGTGGTTTCAGCTTTGAACAGGCTTTCTGAGCATCTCACAGTAACAAAGAAGGTACAATACAGTCGCTTACCTTTTTTGTCAGTAAGAGTAACGGGGCTTCCCATGGCCTTCAGCACTGGAAGTTGTCTGGAACCTCTTGTAGACTCCAGTGGATCAAAGGTAATCACGGAGGATTCTCACCTGTCAGAACCAAACACAGCAGTCCCATTAGAATCAGTGTACCACTGGAAGCAGTACCCAAACACTTACAGAACCACTGGGTCACTGCGTCTCTTAGCGTCGTACACTGACAGGGCCCAGGCCCGGCCACAGTCTTCATCCTAGACTTCGCTGAAGTGACGAGTTACTGCTCTCTTTATCACTGTTCACTACACCAATGGCAAGGCATGCCAATCCACCTCATGTATACTTTGGCTCTACCCTTGGTATGGAGCCTGTGCAGTGCTACACTCTTCCGTCTGCGCACAATATCTAGAGACCTATGTTGTCCATGTGTCCACCACTACAGAATTAATAAAAAAAATCCACCTCATATGAAAAGGCACACACCACTTTTAAAATGTGACTACTTAAAATATAAACTTGATTATTTGCCTATTTCACTTGATTAGCGACATTTTAACACCAATGTCACAAATAATTCTATCTTGTGGATAGGTCATCAGTATCTGATCGGTGGAGGCCCGACACCCAGGATCCCTGCAGCTGTTGGAGAAGGCTCCGGTGCAGGCAGTAGCGCCACGGCCTTCTCTCTGCTCACCAAGCACAGCGCCGTACATTGTATAGCGGCTGTGCTTGGGATCATGGGGCTGAGCTGCGCCTAGGTCATGTGACCAATGAACGTGATTGAACCAGGCACCAAAAGAGGGGTGGTGTGAACAAAGACAGACACACTACACCAGCCAGGCTATCACATATGTTTTCACCTTCAGGAGCAGGGCAGCCATCAGG
Organism: Bufo bufo; assembly: GCF_905171765.1. Classification (NCBI taxonomy): domain Eukaryota; kingdom Metazoa; phylum Chordata; class Amphibia; order Anura; family Bufonidae; genus Bufo; species Bufo bufo. The sequence goes on from NC_053391.1 coordinate 661,775,660, forward strand.
TGCAATAGTGACAATGGACCTGAAACTGTGGTGATCACTAGTTACATTCATCTTTTTCCCCCCTTTTCTTTGCCTTTTTGTCCCCTCATGAGTCTGGGGCAACCAACCTAGACGAAATGCGTCGGGAAGGTTTTACTAATTTTGTTGATACCATTTTTTGGACACACATTTAGTTTTTCTCCCCCTTTCTCCCAACAGGGATTGTTCTAGGGCTTTATAACAGGGCTAGGTTCCGGACGGGGCCGCCCTAATTAGGGCAATGACTCTGTATTTAGGAGGCTATTAGGGTATAACAGACCTGATAGGGCAATTTAGGGAAATTATTTATCGTTTATACAGATTTTCTCCTCCCCGTGTTGGGATTTACCCCAACCAGGCCGCATTTCAAGTTTCTATCAAGTGCATATTGATCTATTGGCGTACCGGTAAGACCATTCCATTATTTAAGTAATTTGTTATCTTGTCTGCTTTTTAGAATAAAAGCTAGGGAGTGCATGCCGAGTACATCATTAGAGTTGCTCCACATTTGTTCCACACTACTTGGAACCAATGAACGTAATGTCACATGGCGTAGGCTATGCTATGAGAAGGCTGCCGCGCTACTGCATCAGTGCCTTCTCAAACAGCTGATCGTGGGGGTCCCGGGTGTCGAGGATACTCCAGAGGATAGATCATCAGTCCAAAAATCTTGGAAAACCCCTTTTAAACCACACGTGCTTATTATTTGATTTTCTAAAGTAGTCATTTACTACAACTGTGTGAAGCTATAAACCTGGAGAACATGATATTCCATTCATTGACCACTTCCTCTTCATGATGGAAAAATGACTAGACCGTTTTTTTTCCTGCATGCTCCATGTGACTATTACACAATGCTCTGCACACAGGAAAGCGGCTGAGCGTTATCACCAGCGCACATAACTAATCAGTACGTTGTCAGGGATTCGTATGCCTGTGTTCAAAGAGCAGGACATAGCATATTATCAGTAAGAGAGTCTGGGGCGGCATGTCTGCGGCACAATGTGGGTCTGAGGTATGTTCACCTTTCTTTCGCACATATCCTGCTTATTGAGATCTCTTCTGTATGAGTTTTGCAGTTTTGTACTTGCTAAACATATGATAAATCTAAAAAAAACAACAACAGTGGGTAAAAGTGTTAGTCACGAACAAAAACCCTGCCTCAAAGATATAGCCACACTGGGTCCACTGACTGGTGGACCTGTCCATGGCTGGCCACTTATTTCAATGGGCGACATGTAGTACCATGTGTATGGTGGTTACAACTCCCAGCAGCAGCAACAGCAGATCGCTCGGGGTCTCAATAGCCGTACCAATGGCAAAAAGTTGCTCAGTCTCATTTTTAAGGCTACTATTCGAAGATTTCATCTGTAGTTTGTCTCTGACAGTAAACACAACTGTTACAGAAAAAAAAATTGGAAGCAAAAAGAATTGCTCCTCATGATGTTTATGTACCGGTTGCTCCGCTATGCTTTGAATGACTACAAATCCTTTGAAGAACTTTCCAGAAAATATGAGCTGATTTTTGGATAATAGGTACGGTATCTAGCTGTTCTTTTATCAGTGTTGTTATTACTTGATCTGAAGGCCTCCACCGTACGGTGAACTTCCACAAACATACAAGGCCTCAGATGTTTGGCAAAAGCAAAGGTATGATTCTTTGTCAAGAAATTGTATCCATCACACATTGTTATGTGATGCACTCTTTGATGAGACGGTCCGGCTCTCTGCTGAAAACTAAGGAGTCACCACCATTTTATTGCCACTTTTATTAACTGAATGTCTCCAGAATTTGGTTGGAGTCCATCTCCTTTCCTTGAGGAGTTCATTGTTGGTGGGTTGAAGATCTCCCATCTTACCCACAACTTTTCACCCATCTTTTTTTCGCACTCTTCTTCCTTCTAACACCCCTTTGTTCCTCCTTTCCTTTCTCTTTCTCTTTTTACATCTTTTTTACATTTTCTTTCTAGCCTACCTTAGGTTCCAAATTTTCAAAAACTGTCTAGATCCACCAACAACATGTAGAGACGATTCTTGTGGGAATCAGTCTTGCTTCTTCTCCACGTCTTTCTGCATCTTAGTCCCACATTTTTGAAGGATATGCATTGTTTCTCATATTATTTCTTAGTTTGCTGCCCTAGTTGTGTTTTAATTATCTTTGTTTTTTTTGGCACCCAGCACCTAGGGCATATGACCATGAGCTCCCCGTAGCTATAACCTTGTGTAATGTCTCCCAAGGTTCTGTTAAGAGGGTGTCTCATAAAACCATGATATGATGTTATATAGAGAGGTCACCTGCTCATGGCCTCCATTTATGAATCAGAGCAGATAGCTGGTAAGCATCAGTGGCACCTACTCTGGTAGGACTGACCAGTCCACGTATTACATGCAAGCAGGTGGTGCACTCCAGGCCCCTCACAAAGGCCGGTCCTTTCTTCTCCGCAGGCCGCTGACACAGAATAGTGTGATGGAAGCTCTGTACATGTTGTTACTGCTGGATGTTGTAGATGGTGAGGTGCAGCCCCCTCAGAGGTCAAATGTCACAGAGAGGCCGGAGTGAATCCACAGAGAAGCAGGGGCAGTTTTAAAACTCACATGTTCTTCACTTTTGCTTCCAACACTCAGAAGTACTTGTGCTTAAAGGGGTTATCCCATGATTAATGTAAAAAATTTAAATCGGACATCATATAGTACATGCCAGTCTCACGCCGCTCCGTTCTCCCGTTATGCCCTCCGGTACCTTTGCTTTTTAAGTTATAGTAGGCGGTGTCTGTCCTTGTCCTGTGGGCGTCTCCTTCTCCTAGGCTGTAGTGCTGGCCAATCGCAGGGCACAGCTCACAGCCTGGGAGAAAAAAACCTCCCAGGCTGTGAGCTGTGCGCTGCGATTGGCCAGCGCTGCAGCCTAGGAGAAGGAGACGCCCACAGGACAAGGGCAGACACCGCCTACTATAACTTAGGGAGAGAAGATACCGGAGGGCATAACGGGAGAACGGAGCAGCGCCCGGGGGTAATAGTAAGTGCAGTGAGATCCCCAGGCGCCACTCTCCATGGCAGCATACTTAGTTCACAATGTTTTTTAAGGTGAAAGGTCCTCTTTATGCTACCTGCTGCCCGCGTTTGTCAGCATGGCGGCAGGAGGAAAAAGAGGGAGCGGTTAGGGGCAGCGGCGCCGGCACGGACCGCTGGGCTAACACACATGCCATTACAAAAGTATTCAGATCCAAGTGCTGGTTTGAAAAATGTAGAATATTTTTGTGGGACATCCCCTTTAATGGTTTCTTTTATTGGAAAGTACACTTGACATGAACACTTTACATCACATCGGCAGCGGGTCTCCTGTCTCCTCTCCCCTCTCTGTCTCTATTCTCTACCTTTTTGCTGGTTTGGCAGACTGCTGCCCTTGCTTTTCTTTGCCCGTCAGTTTTCCTTTGAGTTTTTTACTGCTCCTATGGTCATCCTGTAGACCTCAGTTTATGAGTACTTTAGCTTCCAGGATCCAACTACTGTAAAATGGATGCCTAAGGTTTATATACAGCCAACCTCACCCATCTACTAACTGGGTCATCATACCAAGGTGGGGATCCAACAGTTTGAATCCGAAACTCATCAAGAGAATGGGGCTCCCAAATCCGCCAATGAATGGAGTAGAGGTCAAGCATGCTCGCTGCCGCACCATTCATTCTCTATGGTATTGGTGGAGCAGCACAGAACTCGGGTATCTCTGGCAGTCCCATCGTCCCATGCTGGACCTCTGCTCCATTCATCCGTGGAATTTGGGATCCCTGTTCTCATGACCTGACTGATTAGACACTGCTCATAGGGAAAAATTTTTTTTTATCTTAGTGGAACCAATGGTACAAAGCTTATGAGCAGTCATTGGAAGACCACAACATGGTTGGACCGGGTTGATGTCTCTCTCTCTCGGCTCTTGCTCTTGACTGCAACACTTCCTTTTTATGACACGGTCTCTCATAGTCTAACCAGGTAGTTTTGGAAAAGTTCTGTCTGCCTAGTCTTTACTTGCATCTTCTGCCCGGCCCCAACATGTGATGGTTATACGTGACCACAGTCTTACAGGCAGGTCTCCATTCAAAGTCTCTATATCATGGAGAGAGTCCTATCTCCACCTGAACAAGGTATTATATAGTTCCTCGCAGTACACTCCACTACACAGCAATAGAAATGCAACAGTCCTTGTCACAGGCCACTGGGGGTGCTCTTTTCCAAATGGCCTCAATCTTCCAGCAGACTAGATCTCTCTAGCTTATATCGCAGTGCTAAAACCCCTATTGTATTGAGATGTCACCACCTCAAAAACCTGCACTGAAGGTCAAAAAGCACCAAAAAAATACCCAACAGCGTCACAAGATCCTCCTGACCTGCCTACACCAACATGGTGCCCATGGGTGCTATAGAACTGGAGAGTAATACCTGACATACAGTACAATGACCACAACAGATAATGCAAGAGAATCACTGAAGCACAAGTCTTCTCTTCCAAACATCTTTGGTGGTCACAGAGAATCTCAAAGCTCAGGCCCCCTCTGCCTGGACAGGGTGCCTTATATACCCGAGGACCCTCAGCTATTGGCTGGGGAGGGATTTGCAGATGTGCACACTGGCCTTTTAAGAGGTCACAGGTGAGCGTGCGCAAAGCCTAAGGGAACAGAGACTGGAGCAATGCAGACAGCAGCTTGCAGAGGATCCCAGGCAGCATGGTGGGCACAGACCGTAGCGCTAACAATATGGCTGGCCATAACTCCCGGCAGAGAATCGCTGGGGGTCACAGAGGCCGGACCCGCCACGTGCAGCTGCTCTTTCTAGTTACTATTAGATTTCCTGTAGTAAAGAAATCTTTCTCCAGCACTCTCTGGAGGTAAACACAACTCTTGCGGAAGAATTGCTCCTTAGGTACTGGTTGCTCCTCTGTATTCTTAGATTGACGAAGGAGCCTTTGAAGGGCTTTCCAGGAAATGTGAGCTGATTTTTGGATAATAGTTTTTGGCAAAACTTTCACCTTTACTGTACGTTCTTTTATCAATGTTATTATTAATGAAGTGGTGCATTAACTAAATGCCTCAGACATCCGCTGCACCTCTATAAACAGAAAGAAGATATTTCCTCGGACAAGTTGGGAAAAAAATAGGGGGGTCATTTACTAACAGAAATTCACCTTATTCTGGCGCAGATTTTAGCGCAAATGTTATTTGCATCGCAAACTGCAACTTTTCCCTGCTCATGCCAGGTCTAAAAAAGAGGGTGCGGTGTGGAGTGGGGGGGGGGTTTGCGAAAGGGCTGTCTCAATTTTTTTTTTCTACCTGTTTTAGGAGTAGAAAATGGTCTAAATTTAAGCCAGTAAGGCTTCTGGCGTAGATTTAGACTGGCGGTGGATAGGCCAAAGTTATATAGAGTCCGGCGCCTCTTCATAACTTCGACGGATCCACCGCCAGCAAACTGGGTTATTAAGACGGGGTCTAAATCACCGGTCTTAATAAATAATCCCCATAGTCCTTTACCTTATCGGTAATCTACCGTTGATTTGGCGTCTTAGACTTGGCGATAAATGGCACGCAGTTATGGTGCTGATGTGAGTTCAGGGGTGGCAATGAAATCGCACATGTACACAATCTCATAAAAGCAAAAATGTTGGACTTTTTTGCAAAGAATTATCTCTCTCCCCCCCCCCATTGTGTTATATTAAGGGCTCCTGCACACGACCGTTGTTGTTTTGCGGTCTATTTTTAACGGATCCGTTGTTCCGTATCAGAGTTTTTTTTTCTCTGATTATAAGTCCTCTTCCGTTCCATTATTCCACAAAACATATCTGTATGGTTTCTGTATGCGATCCGTTTTTTTCGGATCAGAAACAGTAACTTATTAATCACCAAACACATGAGCAATATGGGCTGGGCATAGCATTTCTACAGTATGGATCCGCAAAATACGGATGACATACGGATGTGTTCCGTGTGCGTTCCGTACTTTTTGCGGACTCATTGACTTGAATGGTGCCTCGGACCGTGATTTGAGGACAATAATAGGAAATGCACTATTTTTTTGCCGAACGGAAATACAGAAACAGAATGCACACAGAGTACCTTCCGTTGTTTTTGCGGACCCATTGAAGTGAATGGTTCCGCATACAGTCCACAAAAAACCCGGAAAGGAAGCGGAAAGAAAATACGTTCGTGTGCATGAGCCCTAAGTCTGCATGTGGAACACAGTAGCAGCCAAGTGGATGAGAATTTAACAAACTGAATCCACGTGCTCCGGAACATTTCCGCTAGGTGGTGATTTAGACCCCGTCTTAATAACCCAGTTTGCTGGCGGTGGATCCGTCGAAGTTATGAAGAGGCGCCGGACTCTATATAACTTTGGCCTATCCACCGCCAGTCTAAATCTACGCCAGAAGCCTTACTGGCTTAAATTTAGACCATTTTCTACTCCTAAAACAGGTAGAAAAAAAAATTGAGACAGCCCTTTCGCAAACCCTGAGACAGCCCTTTCTGGTGGTAGAAGCCCTTTAAGCCATTCTGTTGTTGATTTACTTCTATGCTTTGGGTCGTTGTCCTGTTGCAACACCCATCTTCTGTTGAGCTTCAGCTGGTGGACAGATGGCCTTAAGTTCTCCTGCAAAATGTCTTGATTAACTTGGGAATTCATTTTTCCTTCGATGATAGCAATCCGTCCAGGCCCTGACCAGCAAAGCAGCCCCAAACCATGATGCCCCCACCACCATACTTCACAGTTGGGATGAGGTTTTGATGTTGGCGTGCTGTGCCTCTTTTTCTCCACACATAGTGTTGTGTGTTTCTTCCAAACAACTCAACTTTGGTTTCATCTGTCCACAGAATATTTTGCCAGTACTGCTGTGGAACATCCAGGTGCTCTTGTGCAAACTGTAAACGTGCAGCAATGTTTTCTTGGACAGCAGTGGCTTCCTCTGTGGTATCCTCCCATGAAATCCATCTCTAGTGTTTTACGTATCGTAGATTCGCTAACAGGGATGTTTACATATGCCAGAGACTTTTGTAAGTCTTTAGCTGACACTCTAGGATTCTTCTTCACCTCATTGAGCAATCTGCGCTGTGCTCTTGCAGTCATCTTTACAGGACGGCCACTCCTACGGAGAGTAGCAGCAGTGCTGAACTTTCTCCATTTATAGACAATTTGTCTTACCGTGGACTGATGAACAACAAGGCTTTTGGAGATACTTTTATAACCCTTTCCAGCTTTATGCAAGTTAACAATTCTAAATCGTAGGTCTTCTGAGAGCTCTTTTGTGCGAGGCATCATTCACATCAGGCAATGCTTCTTGTGAAAAGCAAACCCAGAACTGGTGTGTGTTTTATATAGGGCAGGGCAGCTGTAACCAACACCTCCAATCTCATCTCATTGATTGGACTCCAGTTGGCTGACACCTCACTCCAATTAGCTCTTGGAGATGTCATTAGTCTAGGGGTTCACATACTTTTTCCACCTGCACTGTGAATGTTTACATCATGGGTGTCAAACATGCGGCCCGCAATGAATATCTTTGCGGCCCGGCAAAGATGCAGCATCGCAGACTGCTATGTATGAGCCGGGAGAGAGGAGGGGCTCGAGTCCGTAACTAGGGGCGGGGCCCGGTGCAGTCACTGTACTCTTACACCGGGCCCCGCCGCTCACCAAAGTATTTATAAACGTGAATCCTTATCCTGTTATTAAGTTGAACTAACGCTGCCCTCTCCCATGTTCCCCTGTATCCCCATAGCACTTACTTAAGCTTCCATAGCAGGCAGAGCAGACGGCAGCAGTAACGTCACTCACTGACGTCGAGCGCCTGCTCCGCCCACTTTATGAATGAAGCAGGCGAAGCAGACGCGCGACGTCAGTGAGTGACGTTACTGGTGCCGTCCGCTCTGCCTGCTATGGAAGCGTGTTCGTAAGTGCTGTGGGGATACAGGGGAACATGGGAGAGCGCAGCGTTAGTTCAACTTAATAACAGGATAAGGATTCACGTTTATAAATACTTCGGTGAGCGGCGGGGCCCGGTGTATTGGGGGACACTGTTATGAGGGGGATCTGTGGATGACATATAGCAGTGTCATCCACAGATCCCCCCCATAACAGTTCCATCCACAGATCCCCCCACCTCATAACAATGCCATCCACAGATATCCCACCCCATAGCAGTACCATCCACAGATATCCCACCCCATAACAGTTCCATCCACAGATCCCCCACCTCATAACAATGCCATCCACAGATCCCCCATAACAGCACCATCCACAGATCCCCCACCCCATAACAATGCCATCCACAGATATCCCACCCCATAGCAGTACCATCCACAGATCCCCATAACAGTGCCATCCACAGATCCCCCATAACAGTGCCATCCACAGATCCCCATAACAGTGCCATCCACAGATCCCCCATAACAGCACCATCCACAGATCCCCCATAACAGTGCCATCCACAGATCCCCCATAACAGTGCCATCCACAGATCCCCATAACAGTGCCATCCACAGATCCCCCATAACAGCACCATCCACAGATCCCCCCATAACAGCGCCATCCACAGATCCCCCATAACAGTGCCATCCACAGATCCCCCATAACAGTGCCATCCACAGATCCCCCATAACAGTGCCATCCACAGGTCCCCCATAACAGTGCCATCCACAGATCCCCCACATGACAGTGCGTCATCCACAGATCCCCCATAATAGTGTCATGCACAGACCACCATTAATTCAAAGCCCACCAAAAGCACAACTTTTGGTTAAAAATATTTTTTTCTTATTTTCCTCCTCAAAAACCTAGGTGCGTCTTATAGTGAAGTTTAATATTTGTATATATATATATATATATATATATATATATATAAATATAAATATAATAATCATTCCTCCTTGGTGGTTTTATCGTGAATACATTTTCACTTTTTGATATTTGTTGATTTATTACCTAGTTGCCACGTCGGCTTGGTCTTGCGGTTTAGCTGGTTTCCTAGTAACCACAATATTTTTGCGAGCATCATTACGTCATAACGACACCTGCGGCTTCCCGTCACTTCCGTTTTGGAATCCATTTGCAGTCACTTTATTGGTGAGTGTTTTATGTACTGTTTTACATTGTGATCTTGAGGAAGCTGCGAAATAAATAAAGCTGTGGCCGTTGCCCTTACCCAACTAACCTAGGTCTCACTTGTGTTATTGGGCAACGGGATGTTGGGGGTCAGCAGTCATGAAACAACAATGTTGTTCTATGAAAATGTACGATTTATTATTATTATTTTTTTGATGCGGCCCACATAAACTTAAATTTTGTTTTTTTGGCCCATGTTAGCCTTTGAGTTTGACATGCTTGGTTTAGGGCTCTTTCACACCTGCGTTGTTCTGTTCCGGCATAGAGTTCCGTCGTCGGGGCTCTATGCCGGAAGAATCCTAATCAGGATTATCCCAATGCATTCTGAATGGAGAGAAATCCGTTCAGGATGCATCAGGATGTCTTCAGTTCCGGAACGGAACGTTTTTTGGCCGGAGAAAATACTGCAGCATGCTGCGCTTTTTGCTCCGGCCAAAAATCCGGAACACTTGCCGCAAGGCCGGATCCGGAATTAATGCCCATTGAAAGGCATTGATCCGGATCCGGCCTTAAGCTAAACGTCGTTTCGGCGCATTGCCGGAGCCGACATTTAGCTTTTTCAGAGTGGTTACCATGGCTACCGGGACGCTAAAGTCCTGGCAGCCGTGGTAAAGTGTAGTGGGGAGCGGGGGAGCAGCATACTTACCGTCCGTGCGGCTCCCCGGGCGCTCCAGAGTGACGTCAGGGCGCCCCAAGCGCATGGATCATGTGATCACATGGATCACGTCATCCATGCGCATGGGGCGCTCTGACGTCACTCTGGAGCGCCCGGGGAGCCGCACGGACTGTAAGTATACCGCTCCCCCGCTCCCCGCTCCTACTATGGCAACCAGGACTTTAATAGCGTCCTGGCTGCCATAGTAACACTGAACGCATTTGGAAGACGGTTCCGTCTTCAAATGCTTTCAGTACACTTGCGTTTTTCCGGATCCGGCGTGTAATTCCGGCAAGTGGAGTACACGCCGGATCCGGACAACGCAAGTGTGAAAGAGGCCTTACATGGTGTGTTCAATAAAAACATGGTAACATTTAATTCTTTGTGTGTTATTAGTTTAAGCAGACGGTGATTGTCTATTGTTGTGACTTAGATGAAGATCAGATCACATTTTATGACCAATTTGTGCAGAAATCCATATCATTCCAAAGGGTTCACATACTTTTTCTTGCAACTGTAAATCTAGTAGAGCAATGAATGAGATCTCTGGACCCATGTGAGGTACAGGGCTGGTTCTAGCTTTGTTAGAAAGAGATTGTCCTGTACTATATGATTTTCATTTTTTACATTACTCATGGGATAACCCTTTTAAGTGCTGAAATTGACCTGCTGTGCAGATTTCGAAATCTGTAGCAGTGTTGCATTTTTCTTGTGCGGAATTCACCTTTTTTAATGGAAGGGTGAGATCTGCAGAACATCCACATCAAATAAACACCAAAAGCTGCCTAAAAACTGCACAAAAACACAATAAATAATGTGGATTTCTGTGCTGCAGATGTCAAAATCCAGGTCAGCAAAATGTACATGAGATTTGTCAAATTTCATTTATTTTGCTAGTACTGTATCGCACTGCGGTTTTTCTGCACGAAAATCGTTGTGAAAAAACTGCATGTAATCTGCAGCCACCCTTAGGGGAATATGCACTCCTGTGGACCATAGCTGCAAAATGCAGACCTGTCAACGATTTTCAGATGTCCCATAGAAATGAATGGAGAGCACATCCCACAAACGCACCCATTGCTCCATTGACTTCTATGGGACAGGTGGGGAGCAATGAATGTAGGTGAGAGGAATAAAACCTAGCAGAAACTGACCAAGAACTGCAAGAAAATCACAAAACCCAAACTACAAAGAGAAAGCTGAACCCACAACAAACACAAAGATAAGAAGTAGAACCACAAATCCCAGGATGCACTCAAACAAAGCCAATGGGCTCTGGAAACAGCTGCACAGGGCCATCAGTATACCTGGCAAAGAGGTTCAGAAACGACGGATTCCGCATCAAATGCGCATGCTGATTTTCCCCATTGCTTCCAACAGGAAATCCGCTTGTCAATTCTAACGCTTTTTATTTGCTTGTGGTTTTTAAAAATTGCACCGCAGAAAAAAGAAAGGACCTGTGGGTAGATTCACACAAAGGAGTTTCGTGCAGGGCTCTAGAACGTGCTGCAATTTTCCTGATGCGTGAAAAAACGTGTGCACAGACCCAAGATATGAATGGGTCAGGATTCGGTCTGGATGCGTTCACTACACACATCGCATCCGCACAGGAAACTTGCTCGTGTGAAAGAGCCCTAAGGGTGTGTTCAGACAGAGTTTTTTGGACGTGGGTTTTTCAGCGCGGATTTGGTGCAGAAAACCGGGCTGAATCTGGGCTGAAACTGCCTTCCATTGTTTTCAATGGGAGACTGTGCTGCAGTTCACGTGGCTGAGGATTTTTTTCATGTGGTTTTTCAAACGTGCCTATTCCTCCCAACTGTCTCAGATTTCAGTGGCCGTCCCGTGTGCAGCCTGGGAATCAGCCTCTGCTCCTCTTAGGCCTCTTTCAGACGGGCGTTGCGGGAAAATGTGCGGGTGCTTTATGGGAACACCCGCGATTTTTCCGCGCGAGTGCAAAACATTGTAATGCGTTTTGCACTCGCGTGAGAAAAATCACGCATGTTTGGTTCCCAAACCCGAACTTCTCCACAGTTCGGGCTTGGGATCGGTGTTCTGTAGATTGTATTATTTTCCCTTATAACATGGTTATAAGGGAAAATAATAGCATTCTGAATACAGAATGCATAGTACAAGAGGGCTGGAGGGGTTAAAAAATATAAAAAATAATTTAACTCACCTTAGTCCACTTGATCGCGCAGGCCGGCATCTCCTTCTGTCTCCTTTGCTGAACAGGACCTGTGGTGACGTCACTCCGGTCATCACATGATCCATCACCATGGTAAAAGATCATGTGACGGACCATGTGATGACCGGAGTGATGTCACCACAGGTCCTATTCAGCAAAGGAGACAGAAGGAGATGCCGGGCAGCGCGATCAAGTGGACTAAGGTGAGTTAAATTATTTTTTATATTTTTTAACCCCTCCAGCCCTCTTGTACTATGCATTCTGTATTTTTCTTCTTTCTGTGAAAGGGGCACATATCTGGGCATAACTATTGTGAAGGGGGCACATATCTGGGCATAACTACTGTGAAGGGGACACATCTGGACATTACTGTGATGGGGACTTGTGTGGGCATAACTACTGTGAGGGGGCACATATCTGTTATAACTACTGGAAGGGGGCACATATCTGTTATAACTACTGTAAGGGGGCACATATCTGGACATTATTGTGAAGATGGCACATATCTGGGCATAACTATTGTGAAGGGGGCACATATCTGGGCATAACTACTGTGAGGGGGAACACGTGGGCATAACTACTGTAAAGGGGGCACATATACTGGCATAACTACTGTGAAGGAAGCACATATATTGGCATAACTACTGTGAAGGGAGCACATATCTCGGCATAACTACTGTGAAGGGGGAACATATCTGGGCATAACTATTGTAAAGGGAGCACATATCTGGACATAACTACTGTCAAGGGGACACATCTGGACATTACTGTGATGGGGACTTGTGTAGGCATAACTACTGTGAGGGGGCACATATCTGGACATTACTGTGAAGAAGGCACATATCTGGACATAACTATTGTGAAGGGGGCACATATCTGGGCATAACTATTCTGAAAGGGGAACATATCTGGGCATAACTACTGTGAGGGGGACACGTGGGCATAACTACTGCAAAGGGGGCACATATATTGGCATAACTACTGTGAAGAGAGCACATCTGGGCATAACTACTGTGAAGGGGACACATCTGGACATTACTGTGATGGGGACTTGTGTGGGCATAACTACTGTGAGAGGGCACATATCTGTTATAACTACTGAAAGGGGGCACATATCTGGACATTACTGTGAGGGGGCACAATGTGGGCATAACTGCCGTGTGGTGGCATAACGGGAATAACTACTATGTGTGGGCATTAAGGGTGCATTCACACGTCAGTATTTTTACCTTTCCAGATAAACGTTCCTGTTTTTTGCGGATCCGAAAATCTGGATGACATGAGGATGCTTTTAGCATGTCATCCGATTTTTTGACGGATCCATTGACTAGAATGGGATGACGGAACGCAAAATCGGACAAATAGTAGGACAGGGTATATTTTTTTTCCAGGATCCGAATAACAGAACCCACGGAACGGAACGGAATCACGGAATCGGAGAGCACCACGAGTGCTCTCCGATTATTTGCGGATTCCATTGAAAATGAATGGATCGCATAACGTTCCGTTTTTAATCGGAACGGATGCGGAACACCAAAACGGACGTGTGAATGGACCCTAAGGGTCTGGGTGGGATAGTTTGTGTATAGTTATGTTTTAGTTAGAAGCGTGGCCTAGTATTAAAGAATTTGCAGCGGTGCGAGTGGCGAGGGACCCTCTTTGTGCTTTTCAAAAGTTTGTTGGTACAGTTCCGTTCTTGGCGCGGTTAATGCTCGGACCCCTCGTAAAGCTGCGGCGGAGCCTGGTTGCGGTTTAGCGCCATTCAGCGGAGATAAACCGAGGGCAGGTCCACGCCATTTTAAACGGAAAAAACCCACTACAGAAACGGCAACGATGCAGTTTCTGTCGTGGGATAGGCGGCGGATTTTGTGGTGGACAAGCCCAATGCGGATTCCACATCAGGGTTTTTTTTCAGTTCAAAAAATAAAATAAAAACCTCAGTGTGATCATATAGGATACTGCACAGCAGATATGAGTACTGCACAGCAGATATGAGTACTGCACAGCAGAGAGGGGTCTAGCACAGGTCTCCATCCCTGGTGCTCGGGGCAGAAGTATCACATTACAGGCTCGGGAGTGCTGAGCAGCGCCCTCTACCGTCACTCCTCCCAAGCACAGCGCAGACTCTCGCCGCCAAGGTGAAATCTCGCGATATTTGTATCAGGAAGCGGTGAAGAAGCCGCCGGCCGATTCCTCCTACTTGTCAGTGCGGGTGAGGAGGGGGCAGAAGCCGGGCAGGGTCTGCTGGCGGGTGGGAGGAAGACGCTGTGCACTCCGCTATCTGCGGCCTGTGCTGCAACTGCGCCTCCACCGTTATAACACGATAGGAGTTGTAGTTTCCTCCTAGTTGTGGACCAGGGAGCCTGTGCTGAGATTGGACTACATCTCCCAGCAGCCTGTGCGAGGCCTGGAGGGTTTTTTGGGGACGTGTATCAGCCTGTGTGTGTGTGTGAATGCAGCCCTGTACTGTGTGAGAGGGGGTTATCTAAATATAGAATCAGGTGACCTCTGCTTGCTGTCAGTGAATACGAACATTGAGGCAGATTTACTAAGGTCAAAATTCTGGCTTGTAATGCAATAATAATAATAAAAAAAAGGCGCCTGCACCACGTCACATTCGTTATCTGCTTTGGACTCTTTTTCTACCTACAGAAGGGTTGCGGATTTGGCAAATGCGCCAGATTAATGGCAAACTAGCGATAAGATGTAGAAATCAGTCAGACGCGCGGGCCCCGGGGCCCCGTCTCCAGCCTAGCTCCTCTGTACATGTACATTTCATAAATCTTAGTGTCGGTGATGAGACCCCACGCTCGCTAGAAGGAGGAGGAAGAAGCGCTCACATAGCGGGTGCCCTCTCCTCGCTGCTGATGGGGTTAAAGGGGGATTACTGGGACCACCAGTACAGCTGAGGGAACAAGGGCTTGTCCTCCCCTGGTTGAATAGGGCGGTGGTCACACATGCACGGTCCCGCTGTTCCGTTCAGCGCTATGGGGCGGTGGAGAAAGCTGAGCGCTTGTACTGGACTGTATCCCGCAGTCCTGTAGAGTGGAATGGCTGCCTCTCCGTAGCATAGGTCGCTATTCACTGCCCGAACGATGGCGCTAAAAAGTAAAACAAAAAAAAAACACCTTAATAGAAACCTCGGTAAAACATATAAGAGTGGCGATCTCCAACACAAATCGGGGGTGGGGATCCTCTTACTGGGCTCCTCTATCCTCTAAGGCTGGTTTCACACGGGTGTTGTGGATTGGGTCCGGATGCGTTCAGTGAAACTCGCACCATTTCGCAAACTCGCATCTGCAGTTGCGTTTAGTTTTTTCCGCGCGGGTGCAATGCGTTTTTCACGCGCGTGATAAAAAACGGAATGTTTACAAACAACATCTCTTAGCAACCATCAGTGAAAAACGCATCGCACCCGCACTTGCTTGCGGATGCAATGCATTTTTCACGCATCCCCATTCACTTCTATGGTGCCAGGGCTGCGTGAAAAACGCTGAATATAGAACATGCTGCGATTTTCACGCAACGCAGAACTGATGCGTGAAAAACAACGCTCATGTACAAAGCACCATAGAAATGAATGGGTCAGGATTCAGTGCGGGTGCTATGCGTTCACGTCACACATTGCACCCGCGCGGAAAACTCGCTCGTGTGAAAGGGACCTAAGGGTACTTTCACACGGGCGAGTGTTCCGCGCGGATGCGATGCGTGAGGTGAACGCATTGCACCCGCACTGAATTATGACCCATTCATTTCTATGGGGCTGTTCACATGAGCGGTGATGCATCACTTGTGCGTTGCGTGAAAATCGCAGCATGCTCCTCTTTGTGCGTTTTTCACGTAACGCAGGCCCCATAGAAGTGAATGGGGTTGCGTGAAAATCGCAAGCATCTGCAAGCAAGTGCGGATGCGGTGCGATTTTCACGCACGGTTGCTAGGAGACGATCGGGATGGAGACCCGATCATTATTATTTTCCCTTATAACATGGTTATAAGGGAAAATAATAGCATTCTGAATACAGACTGCATAGTAAAATAGCGCTGGAGGGGTTAAAAAAAAAAATACAAAATAATTAAACTCCCCTTAGTCCACTTGATCGCGTAGCCCGGCATCTCTTCTGTCTCCTTCTTTGCTGATTGCAGGAAAAGGACCTGTGGTGACGTCACTCCGGTCATCACATGATCTTTTACCATGGTGATGGATCATGTGATGACCAGAGTGACGTCATAACATGGTTATAAGGGAAAATAATACAATCTACAGAACACCGATCCCAAGCCTGAACTTCTGGGTTTGGGTACCAAACATGCGTGATTTTTCTCACGCGAGTGCAAAACGCATTACAATGTTTTGCACTCGCGCGGAAAAATTGCGCATGTTCCCGCAACGCACCCGCATCTTTTCCCGCAACGCCCGTGTGAAAGAGGCCTAAGGGTATTTTCACACTAGCGTTAAAGTTTTCCGGTATTGAGTGTGTTCAAGAAATTGCCGCATTGACGGATCCGGCTTTTCGGTCTGCTCATGCGCAGACCTATAAAAATGTAAAAAAAAATAAATAGTGGATGCGTTTTTCCGGATGGCACGGAGGGACAGATCCGGTATTTCAATGCATTTGTCAGACGGATCCGGAAACAAATGATCTCCGTTTGCATGCGGATTTCCGGATTCTTCTAACGCTAGTGTGAAAGTGCCCTGACCCACACTGTGCTAAGGCCTTGGTCAGTTCTTGGCGGTGGTTAGTGAGTCCCGTCAGCGACTACTCTGAGAGTAGGGTTAGGACAATAGCATCATGCGACCCTAACGCATGTCCCTATATCCATATGCTTAGTTCAGCGAGCCAATAGTATCGCTCAGTGGCAATATAATCTACACTGTATAATAGAGAGAGGCGGGTCACCTCCCTAGGACTGGTCCCTGCTACTGCCTTAAGGGCTTGTTCACGCGAACATGCCGTGTTTTGCAGTCCGCAAATTGCTAATCCGCGTGCCTTCCGCTATTTACGGAATGGACGGCACCATTATAGAAATGCCTATTCTTGTCTGCATATATTTCCCATATTGCTGAGAAAAAAGATGTTTTAATATATACAAATGAGCCTCTAGGAGCAATGGGGGCGTTGTCATTACACCTAGAGGCTCTGCTCTCTCTGCAACTGCTGCACCCCATTCACTTTGATTGACAGGACCTGGCTCCCTGCGCCGCTCCTGATCCCCACACCGCCGCAGCTGCTTCTCCCCATGCGTGGATTAAAACATCCGGTGTTGGGGGGGGGGGGCAACCAATGGCAGGCATTGACGGAGGGATGGGGGGGAGCCTCCCTAGCGTCGCTCGTCCCTGGCTGCAATTGGCTGCTCTTATGTTTTCATCCGCGCATGGGGAAAAGAAGCTGCGGCGGTGCGGGAACTAGAACTGACGCGGGGAGCCAGGTAAGTAGAATCAGTATGGGGGGCCATTTCCAACCTCGGATAACCCCCTTTAAGTGCGAGTAGAGACAGCTTTCGATGTGAGTGGTCTCAGTGGGCGGACCTCCACCGTTCAGACACTTATCCCCTTTTCTATGGACAACCCCTTTAAGCTCATTAGCACACTTCATGTGAGTGCTTCTTTCTCCTCCTTCTACCGAGGAGACATAGAGATCTGTGTGATCTGCGGGGGTCAGCCCCAGTGATATGTTGCTACAATATAGCAAAAGTTTTTTTAAACGAGTCAATCTGCCCCTTTATTTTTATTTTTACACCCGGAGATCTAATGCTAAACGTCTCCCCTATCCTGGTGGGGTGTGACCTCTTGGACCCCCCACCGATCACAATTTCACCAGTCACCCCACTTGTAAATGGAGCAGCGGTCGAGCATGTGCGCTCCATTTCTATAGGACTGTGGGAAATACAGGGGTGGGCTATCTCCGGCGGTACCGTAGAGATGAATGGAGCGGCGGTCGAGCATGTGCGCTCCATTTCTATAGGACTGTGGGAAATACAGGGGTGGGCTATCTCCTGCGGTACCGTAGAAGTGAATGGAGCAGCAACACACATACCTTCCATTCCATTCATAAGGGGGGCACAGGACCACCATTCTCATGATCATGGGACTCCCTGACATGTCTGTTGTAGTCCCCATAAAACGACAATTCTTAGAATTCTTCTTTGTGTCGTTCCTCTGTTATCCCCACTGGGAAAAAAAAAACCCTGACAACTGGGTGTGACCTGGATGCGCCCTACACAATCTGGCATCGTCCAGTCAGTGCTGGCTGCATAGGGAGACGTCCTATTGAGAAAGGGAATGGTGACACCAATTTATTCATATATTTCCAAGAGGAATAACAGAGGAACCTGCCAATGAAAAGTTGTAAGTCCAACTGCCCCAGAATTGTTATTTAAGGAGAACTTGGGTGCTACAAGAGACCTGTCAGGAGAGGAGACAGATCCTCTTTAAAGGGGCTGTCCTATATTTTGGGGCGTTTCTGAAACAACTGGACCTTATTTATGAATAGTTGTGCGTTATATCATTATTGATGATGATGATGATGCCAGTCGGAGGGAAGAGGGGGGTGCAAGAAGAATGGAAGTGTGAATGAATAATCCTATGGTGTTCTCCAGCTGGTGTGAAAACTACAACTCCCAGCATGCTCTATAGTACTGTTCATTGCTGGTTCTTCCCTGGAATCTGTGAGTTTGGTACAAAGCTTCAGACGCTGGGAAACACCAGGGCTGGGCTCCTCCGGCACGCCCTTTATAAATATACCTTGTCATTGGGGGATGACTTGCCTCCCTGCCGGAGTGAGCGTGTGAGGTGGGAAAGTGTAAACCTTCATAATAATCATCACTGATAATATCTACAGGACCTTCGACGATGATGATGATGATGAGGTTAGCAGCCGAGACCATGTGACTGCCCCCGCCAGATACCTGCTTTCTGCACAGTAACGTATAATACTGTACCTATCAAGGTGAGTGTGTTACCCGTTTCCCGAGGAGTGCCAGATGTGTGTGTCGCCCTTGATCGCGCTGCATCCGAGAGGGTGAAGAAACTCTGATCTCTGCTGTTTAACCCTTAAAGCGCTGTCATCGGTGCTTTAGACAAAGGAAGCCTCTCTGTCTGCACAGGGCAATCATGTACCGTCATATGGACATATTTCAGTACATTGGGGGCTCATTTACAAAGACTGGCTTTTTACGCTGGTCTTTGTTTCCCGCTGGCGGGGGATGCGCCTAAGTTCTGACGAGGCGTGCACCTGGGTATAAATGAGGTGCATCATTATGCTGTCTTGTGTGCCTATCGTGCAAGACTTTTTAGACTACGTTGACACCTAAAACTGGCGTAAATGTAAAGAAATATACCGGGGGCCAATGACACGGCCCTCGCCACTCCCAAAAAACATCAAGGGTTTTATGTAGACAAAGCAGACGGCGTAGGATCTCCATTGAAGGACACCGCCGTCAGCCTTCACCCGGCATGTACAGACGGTAGATTTTAGGTATTACTTCTCCTGACCCGTGTACGTTTTTTTCTCTTTTCAGCCTTCAGTATGCTTGCTGGGATGGAGGAGCTGTTGCTGCTGCCGGGAGAGGTGGTTAAAGATATGGGTAAGGCATAGTTTTAATTGTATTTGGACTAAAAAAAAAAAACACCTTAAAGGGGTTGTCCAACGTTGTGGACTTTTTTTTTAACCGCCAACCCCAGCCTGTTGTACTTGTTTAGTCTCATGCACAACTGTGGTCAGCATCCGATCAGCAATTTCTGCCGATCAGATGCGGTCCCATTCATGTCAAAATATGAGGACTACACGCAGTGCGTTGTCCGCATCTGTATGTCCGTTCCGCGGCCCCCGCAAAAAAAAAATAAGATACAGCACGTCCTTTTCTTGTCTGTTTTGCGAACAAGAATAGGTATTTTTACAATAGTGCGGGACGGGAAAGTGCTGGATGCATATGGCAGGTATCCATCTTATGTGGCCCTCAAAAAAGGATACAGTTGTGTGCATGAGGCCTTAAAAAAACATCCTCACCTGCCCCCTGAGTCTCTTCACTGACCTTCTAGTCCCCGTCCCATAAACTGACAGACAGACAGACAGGGTCATGTGCGCCGCTGCAGCCAATTAATGGCCTCAGAGGTGATGTGTGCCCAAATGGCACGTTTCTACTGAACAGAGCGGTACGGAGCAGGTGACTATTTGGTTTTTTTTTGTTTGTTTTTTCAACGGGTAAGTCCATAAAGCCTGGACAGCCCCTTCAAAGCCGGCCATTCACCTTCGATAACTTACAGGGAAAAGGGAATAATCAGCTGACAGACACCTCTGCATTACACTTATCTCCCATGAGAATAAAGTATCAGGCATTTTGAATTCCGACATGCCTGATCGATATTTCCTTCCACCGTCTGCCATGAGGGGAGAGTCATGACATGCCCATACACAAAACAGTCTCCAGTCCCACCGAAAAACCGCCATTCATTTAATGTGTATGTGCTATAGAGGTCTGTAATACGGCGCCCTCCATCTGCTGTGTGCCATACTATACCACCGGTGCACAATACGTAACCGCATGGCCACATTGTGCAGGGGCCGAGTGGACGGCTTCACTGGGGGCACGAGGCTTTATGCTGAATAGGACACGTATGATCAGACATGCTGTACATAGAAGTCGTGTGTTCACTTGGATGGTTCAGATATGATGTGTGATATGTATATATATTTGCAGGAAATATCTGCTTTTTATTCATTACTTCTATCTTACAGCTAAGGACATTTCTTACATCTGTCCGTTCACGGGGGCCATTCGTGGAAGCCTCACAGTTACCAACTACAGACTGTACTTCAAGAGTCTGGAACGGGTAAGTCCTTGCGGATTCTGACGGAGGGAAAAGTGGAAAGGTGACCCAGAACATCAGGTAGCCGCTTTCATCAGCCGAAAGCCCTGTAAAAAAAAAAGAGAGCTGAAATCTGATTGGTTACTGTGGGCATCACGTTTCCGTGCACTAGTTTTGATAAGTCTCTCCTAGTATCTATTCAGCAGTTTTCTAGATCTCTGCTTGCTGTCACTCGAGAGGACCACTCATTGTCTGTCCTCCTCACAAGGCAAAGCTCTGATAACTGAACTGTAACAAGCCATCAGCTGACGGGACTGCAAAGTGATATTCTGCAAGCAGACAGATTTTTTATTTTTTTTACCTTTGCTTCTCAAAAAAGGCTGAACATTTTTAATAAAAATCAATTGAAAAAAAGATTTTTAGCCCAGAATGAGTAAAATGCAGTTATTAAAAAAAAAAAAAAAAAATCGGCCTGAAGGTGTCCATAGCCTTTTAAAGTTATCGTCCCATTAGGATCATCGCTTGATATTGGATGCTCCTCTAGGAATCGTAAGTCGCATTGAAAAGATTGGCGTATCTACTGGCCGCGGAGAGAATTCTCATGGAGTTGAAATTGTGTGCAAGGTAAAAAAAAAGGAAAAAAAAAACTCAGTGCCATAAAACACTTGTTTATGCATCTAGTAAAATAGTTTTTCCAACTCTGACTTTTTATCTTTTTCAGGACATAAGAAATTTGAGATTTGCTTATAAACCAGACGGGCGCGTCCGAAAAACTGTGTTTGAGAGCCTGATGGCTTACGCCTTCGCTCTAAACCATGAATTGGTAGGATCACTATGAGCAGTTACAAAGCATTGACTCCAAGTTTAGGGGCTGACAAATTATATAAAACTAGTTCAGTTCTGTTAGGGTTCGCATCCGAATGCTGGGAAGTAAAATAAGGCTTATTTTCGAGAAATTCCTTATTAGGGTGTCCTCTGTTGCTCAGTGCAGCCCCTTTCTCTGGGCCTGGAGGACCCATCCTGTCCTGCGTTAAGCCTCATTCACACGGTCAGTGTTTTGGTCAGTGGTTTCCATCAGCGATTGTGAACCAAAACCAGGAGTGGAGCCTCCACAGACATAAGGTATAAGGGAAAGATCTGCACCTCTTCTGTATTTAGAGCCGCACCTGGTTTTGGCTCAAAATCACTGATGGAAACCACTGATTGAATGCTGACGTGTGAATGAGGCATTACACAGATAGACCCTTCATTTGAATGCACACTGTGTAATGCTTTATTTCTCCTCTGGTGGCGCTGCAGAGAAAATGTGAGTACTGCCAGATTTCCCTACTGATTGCTGCTGATCACTGGGGATTCTAGCAACAGTACCCTCTGTCATCAACGTATCGTTGGAGGACTCTTCTGCCGAAAAGTGATTGTCAGAATAAGATTTAGGTATAACAAGGATATATTGATAAATCCTGCCCACTTATCTTAAGTTTTGGAAGTTAAAGGGGTATTCCAATCTAAGACAATGGGGGCATATCGCTAGTATATGCCCCCATTGTCAGATAGGTGCGGGTCCCAACGCTGGGACCCGCACCTACAATGAGAACAAAGCGAGGAGAGCTGTGGCTGGAGGACCCCGGATTTCCTGGGGTCCGTCCACCACCAAGCGCTGCTCCTATAGAAGTGAATGGGAGCGCACCGCGCATGCGCGGCCCCTGCTCCCATTCATTTCTATGGGGAAGACGGCAATAGCCGAGCCAGCGCTCGTCTATTTTCGGCGGCCCCATAGAAATGAATGGAGGGCGGCTGCGCATGCGCAGTGCGCACTCAGTGAATTTCCCCGCTCCGTTCTCATTGTAGGTGTGGGTCCCAGCAGTGGGACTCGCAGCTATCAGACAATGGGGTCATATCCTAGTGATATTTCCCCATTGTCTGAGATTGGAAAACCCCTTTAAAGCTGTTAAAGAGTACGTCCCCTTTCTATTTTTGCATATATTATATCCTGTAAAACATAGCATTTATAAAATACAAAGCTTTATATTTTCGCTTATATTTTTGTTAATCCCTGAATGACCGCCAATACACCCTTTTACAGCCATTATTAATGGGCGCTTGTGCAGCTGTGGCTTGGGTGCCTTCCTCTAGCAGTGGTATAGGGGTCTTATTCTGTAGCGCTGCGCAGGGGCTGACTGGCCATAGACCCTACAGGAAAACTCCCCGGGGGGCAGTCAAGTACTCATGTACCTAGGCAGCGGCCGCAGGTGCCCTCCTGGCTCCTGAATTCAACTGTATTGCTATCCTGAGGCAACTGTAGTAGGAAGCCAGAGCATGGCAGCTTGTGCTGGCCTCCATAGCTGCTGGGGCTTTATTTTAGGCTGCACTGTGGCATTTGGATCTGCTGGGGCGGTATTTTGTGCCGCGACATGGTATTGCTGGCTTTGCCTACAACATGGGGCCACTTTTAGCTTTTCCAGGGCCACTTTAAGTTCTCAGTCCTTCCCTGGCACCATGTTGCTCAGAATCAGATGCTTAACTGTCCAATAACATGCCAACTCCTGCTGTAATGGCCAGGATGGGAGAAACGATGGCAAGGCCATAGGGGACTCTCCTCTTCACATGGGGAACCACTGTCCTAAAAAGGACCCCATTCCCGTCGGTACACTAAGCTTTCTATTAGGGCTTGTGTCCTGGAAGCACAGATCAAAAGGTACTGGTACTGGTATGCCTTATTAGTTTAAAATAAAGTTATTAAAGGGGACCTGTCACCAGGAAATTCAACGCCTTATACGACTGGCTCAGCTTAATGTAATGATACCTTTCACTTAGTGATTTATTGCATCATTCTGGAGAAGAAGTACTTTTAATCTATTTGCAAATTAGCAGTTAAGTGCACTGAGGGCGGGCCTAAACACTCTGTGCACTCTTGTTCTTCCTGCTTCCTCTGCCAGCCCCTCGCTCTCCTTGATTGACAGGGCCAGGTTACTGCATAGTCATCTTGCATGACCCTGTCAGTCAAAAAGGAGAGCGAGGGGTAGGCAGAGGAAGCAGGAAGAACAAGAGTGCACAGAGTGTTTAGGCCTGCCCTCAGTGCACTTAACTGCTAATTTGCAAATAGATTAAAAGTACTTCTTCTCCAGAATGAATTAAGGTGTCATTACATTCAGCTGAGCTGGCCCTACACGGCATTTTGCCTGGTGACAGGCTCCCTTTAAATAGTAATCCTTTATTGGTATACAACTAAAAACCATAAGCAAAAAAATAGAAAAAAAATAAGTCCCTTCGGTGAGAGAAGCGCAGCAGTTACCAGGTCCATCCACCGCACAATGGACTGAGCTGTCAGGGCTCCAGATGGCGACCAAAACGGTCGCCAATGCGCCTTAAAATTTGCAGATGGCGACAAGACTTTTTAGTCTTGTCGCCATTTGCGACTGTACCGCCGCGATCCTGCGCAGCCTAAGTTTTCTTCAGTAGCACACGGCACAGTGGAGAAGGAGGGAGTCCCTCCCTCTCCACTGTGACGCAGCCGCCACTACACCAATGGGGATATAGCAGGGAGGAGGAGGGGAGGAGCTGTCGCCACTGCGCCACCAATGAATGTAAAACATAAGTGTCGGCAGCAGTATCACAGACCCGGCACCCGGCCTCAATAACAGGGCATGCGATCCGCGGCCATTAACCCCTCAGGTGCCCCAGATCGCATGCCCTGTTATTGAGGCCGGGTGCCGGGTCTGCGATACCGCTGCAGACACTTGTATAAAGGAGTTAGAGGACCTTTTGTGGGTCCAAAGAATATGTACTTATCAGCAGGCTGCATAGAGCGGCGCCCAGGGATCTAAGTGCACTTACTATTATTCCTGGGCGCCGCTCCGTTCGTCCGCTGTGGCCCCCGGTATTTTCAGCATTCAGAGGAAGGAGAAGGAGGAGGAGACGCCAGTGTCTCTCCTTCTCCCTGACAGCAGCGCTGACCAATCACAGCGCAGAGCTCAGAGCCAGGGAGAAAAAAACCTCCCTGGCTCGGAGCTCTGCGCTGTGATTGGACAGCGCTGCTGTCAGGGAGAAGGAGAGACACTGGCGTCTCCTCCTCCTTCTCCTTCCTCTGAATGCTGAAAATACCGGGGGCCACAGCGGACGAACGGAGCGGCGCCCAGGAATAATAGTAAGTGCACTTAGATCCCTGGGCGCCGCTCTATGCAGCCTGCTGATAAGTACATATTCTTTTGACCCACGAAAGGTCCTCTTTAAACATTCATTGGTGGTGCAGTGCGCTCTCCCAAAGCCTCCCCCCCCCCCCATTATCACTGGCCACAAGTCGTCCCCGTCTCCCCCCCATTGTTATATGGTGGCCACAGGGTCCCATCCCCTTCATTGGTGGCAGTGGCAGATTACTCTGCTGGGGCTCAGATCGTTACCATGGCAGCCAGGACGCTACTGAAGCCCTGGCTGCCATGTTCAGCTCCCTGCTGCTGTGTGCACAAAGCCCAGGGCAGCAGGGAGATGTGCGAGATCCTGTTCACCCTGATACAGCTCTATCAGGGTGAATAGCACAAGGGATGAAAAAATCCAGGTTCTAGTCCCTAAGGGAAGAAATAATTATTAAATAAAAAGTAAAAAAAAAAAAAAAAAATACTAAAAGTTTAAATGGCCCCCTTCCCAGTTTTACATATAAAATTTACAAACAATAAAGAATAAACATATTACATATCGCCACATCCCAAAAAGTGTGAGCTATTAAAATATAAAAAAATATTCCCGCTCGGTGAAGGCCGTAACAGAAAAAAAAACTCTAAACCACGCAATTCGCCATTTTTAGTCACCTTGTCCCCCAGAAAATGTCCCTGGATGTGAGAGGTATGTGGTGCTGTTTTCTCCTATATGTAGTGCACCTGCGTCTCATCTTCTCAAAGTCCTTTTTTAAAAATGATATGCATTTTAAATTTGGCGACTAAAAAATTGAATTTGGCTCCTAAATTTTTTAGTTTAGGAGCCAATGGCTGCTGGTCATTTTTTTTTGTCTGGAGCACTGGCTGTGTGGTTCTGGCTCCGAATTCTGATGCCGGAGCTGCAAGGTAGACGCTGATTGGCGGAGGAGGCCTGGTCAAGAGGTTACAATAAGTGAAATGCAATGTGATAGCCTCCCTATAAGCCCATAAAGACCTCCTGAAAGTGCAATCTATTCTTCCTCCACAGCCACTCTTTGCCTTTGACTATAAAGAAGTGTTTTCTGAAAATGGCTGGAAAGTCTATGACCCGATCACAGAATACAAAAGGCAGGTGAGTCGCGCGGTCATTATATGTACTCGGTGTATCTCTGGATATTTCCACTTCTTTCAGTTTACATTTTATTTGTACAATTGTTATTTTTTTTACCTAATATTTCAGGGTGTGCCCAATGAAAGCTGGAGAATTACTAGACTGAATGATCGGTACGAGCTGTGCGACAGCTATCCGGCAATACTGGTCGTCCCAGTGACTATGTCTGACGATGAATTACGGAGGGTGGCTGCATTCAGAGCCAAAGATCGGATCCCTGTGTGTAGATAAGTACAGAACACGTGTTATTTAAAGTTACTGTGGGGAATGGAACCAAAGCCAGTGTGCTTAGGGTAGGTTCACTTTTTCTTTAAGCAGATCTGCCGGATCAGCCTGCCAGAATTCACCGGATTCCGTCTAGGCCGGATAATGCCGTTCACTGCTGGACCCATTGACTATAATGGAATCCGGTGGAGATCCGGCCACTTTCTGGCAAAATGCCGGCTTTCGGATGGACAGAAACCGTTATATTCAGCAGCCACAAACCAGCACTTATGCCGGAAAGCGGCCTAATCCCATTACAGCTAATGGGGTCTGGTGGAGAATGGCAGTATCCAGCTACGCCAGATTCAGTGAACTCCAGTCTGCCGCAACAGCCTACCAGATCCATTTAACACAAATGTGAACCTACCCTTAAAGGGTTTCTGTCACCCCACAAAACTCATTATTTTTTTTTTGGATAGTTATATTCCTTATAGCGCGATATAGGAGAATATAATAGTCTTACTTACTTTCATGCGGCAGTTTCTTTAGAAAACGAAGTTTTATAATATGTAAATCAGGGCTCTACCAGCAAGTAGGGCGTCTACTTGCTGGTAGCCGCAGCAGAAAACCGCCCCCTCGCCGTGTTGATTGACAGGGCCAGCCGTGATCTCCTCCTCCGGCCGGCCCTGTCAGTATTTCAAAAATCGCGCGCCTCTGTTCATTCGGCGCAGGCGCTCTGAGATGAGGAGGCTCGCCTCCTCAGCACTCCCTCAGTGCGCCTGCGCCGATGACGTCTTCTCTTTCGGTGATGTCATCGGCGCAGGCGCACTGAGGGAGTGCTGAGGAGGCGAGCCTCCTCATCTTAGAGCGCCTGCGCCGAATGAACAGAGGCGCACGATTTTTGAAATACTGACAGGGCCGGCCGGAGGAGGAGATCACGGCTGGCCCTGTCAATCAACACGGCGAGGGGGCGGTTTTCTGCTGCGGCTACCAGCAAGTAGCCGCCCTACTTGCTGGTAGAGCCCTGATTTACATATTATAAAACTTCGTTTTCTGAAGAATCGGCCGCATGAAAGTAAGTAAGACTATTATATTCTCCTATATCGCGCTATAAGGAATATAACTATCCCAAAAAAAAAAAAAAGAGTTTTGTGGGGTGACAGAAACCCTTTAAAGGGGATGACCATTTTATGTCAAACGTTTACAGATGTGTGGGAAAGATGGATATCCACAATTCACTGATATAGACTTGTTAGAAGTTCCAGTCCCTCAGTTTGTGAAACCGTGCCCCCTTGTTAGCCTGGTCTTATGCCCAGACCACATGCCGCTCCTGTCCAGAAAATGGCTGCAGATGGACAGACGCATCCATTAGCCTCCTCCATTAAAACAATCTGCGGCTGTGCTAGTTCCCTGGGTTTCCAGGACCTGTGCAAGCGCATATGACAGTGTGTGGCAGCAGAACAAAATTGCCAGTGATTCCCATGACTGTGATTTGCAAGAGATTTTTAAGACAAAGTTAACTCATCGCCTCCTAATAAAGTGAAATAAATACGGAGGATCAAATCTGCTGTGGCTTCAATACAAAAGCAACTAATATTTGGATTATTTTAAAACGCATTACTGCTCTATTCACTATGAGTGCACATGTTGATCAAATTGGATGAGTCCGCCTGCAGAACAAGGCCTCGCTCAGATGGGTCCCTGGTGTTTTATGAATTAGGGATTTCTTAGGCCCCTTTCAGACAAGTGAGTTCCACACTCCGGACTTGCAGCGTGAGTATGCGGCAGCTCCCGTCCTGACCTCCCAGCACTGACAGGGTCACATAGCATTATATTGATTTATGATGCTATGTAATCCTTACAGTTCTGGAATGTATTGTATAGTATAACACTGACAGCATTATGTCAGTGATATACAATACATTCCAGAACTGTAAAGATTACATAGCATCATAAATCAATATAATGCTATGTGACCCTGTCAGTGCTGGGAGGTCAGGACGGGAGCTGCCGCATACTCACGCTGCAAGTCCGGAGTGTGGAACTCGCTTGTCTGAAAGGGGCCTTAGTGTAGCCGTGGCCTAACAGGGTTGTTTCAGTGAATATGGATATCATAGAGGGTGTGCTCGGCCCGGCAAGCTCCTCTTCACTGTTACGGTGCATGGGGCCTCCATTTATGTGATCAGCGGGACCCTCAGTAATCAGACATGCTGTGATATCTGTTATAAATGTAATGTTAATTTTGCAGGGCCTTGGGGGGGGGAGCATGACACAGAGATTCTCTCTGGGGTTTCTTAAATCCCTGTGTCATGCTCCGCCCCCTCGGTCCCTGCACTAGGCATAACACAATGCCTCCCTTTTGCCCATTTGTAATGAGGTCGTGCCCCATGAAGAGTGATGTTTCTAGCTGAATTGTTCTATTCCTTCACAATTAGGTACTATCTTGGATTCATCCGGAGACCCAGGCTACTATTGTCCGCTGCAGCCAGCCCCTGCCAGGAGTCAACGGGAAGAGGTGTAAGGAGGATGAGAAGTATCTGCAGTCCATCATGGATGCCAATGCACAGTCCCATAAAATCTTTATTTTCGATGCAAGACCTAGTGCCAACGCTGTAGCAAGTAAGGTAAGTGTTGTGTCAAGATGGCACATGGACCGCCGGAGGAGGCATGTCGTTTATGCCTATCCATAAATGCAATGCCTCTTGCGGCAGCGCAGGCCCTATCCAGATCGGCATAGCACATGGTGGCCTTGATAAACCAGGGCCAAAATATATTAGAAAGTTGCTGACCTTTTTGGCTTACATTGAGCCGTGAGGATGTTTTGTAATACCGGACGAGCCCTCTACAAGCATGCTCCCGGATGGCAGCAAATGCCTTGCCTGTAATTTCAGTTTCCTCTTTGTCAGAAGTCGGAAGTATTCACTAAAAACGGCCTGTAATCTGCTAATCCCTTCCACAGTCAAAAGGTGGAGGATTTGAGAGCGAGGACGCCTATCAGAATGCAGAGCTGATCTTCCTAGAAATCCACAACATTCACGTCATGAGAGAGTCTCTGAGAAAGCTGAAGGAGATTTCGTATCCCATCATTCAGGAGTCACATTGGCTATCAAACCTGGAGTCCACTCACTGGCTGGAGCATATTAAGGTAGGTTAGAGAACAGGTAGCCGGAACAGAGACGGTGCTGCCTCCCGGGCAGGTTTTCTGATATGCAGCTTTTGAAGCCAAAATCAGGAGAAGAAAGTATTAAAGTGTAACTGTCATAGTTATTTATTTTTTTTTCTATTGTGTAGGGACAGGAAACATTTTTCTAATATATGAAAAAAGAGAATAGATGTGACGCACTGGACTAACTATTGACCCAAGAGGTGCACTCAGTCGAGTGGACTCACCCAGTCCACTCAAAAAGAGAAATATAATAGAACAAAAGTAACTGGGCACTCTCAGGATATCTGGACCATTTGAAATTTATTAACATATAATAGCATGAATAACTGTACTTACTGACAATGATAATATAAAACTGTAATTTAAAATACCTATCCACTACACCATAAAACACAATATGCAGTAATCCAATATGACAAATACTAAGATATAAAATACTAAAATTCGAGGAATAAAATAGAATATTCAATAATAACTCGTATGAATATTCGGCAAATATTCTTATGGGAAAGTCTAATATTTTTTTAAAAATTGCGATAATCCAATGTCCTTTATGTACGTCCCTTTCGATATATAACAGGGATGTCCGAAAATAAGCAAAGTCCCAATGAGCAATCAAAGAACAAACTCAAGCGGCGTCCCGCTAATAGCATCCACCAGCAGCGTCCCACTGGAATAATAATGCAGTTTTTAAATCGCTGGATAAAATTGTACCTTCTTACCGTCTCCTATGATAAGTCGACAAAGATGCAGTTATGGACCTCTGAGTTTGCAGACCATATCTCGTAGTAAACTCACACACCGGCAATTGTTTGGCACATGTAGTCAGGCCTTCACCATGGAATCAGGTCTTACACATTCTTTTCCAAGTATACCGTGTCATCCACAGATCCCCCCCGTAAGTGTCATCCACAGATCCCCCCGTAAGTGTCATCCACAGATCCCCCCGTAAGTGTCATCCACAGATCCCCCCGTAAGTGTCATCCACAGATCCCCCCGTAAGTGTCATCCACAGATCCCCCCGTGAGTGTCATCCACAGATCCCCCCGTGAGTGTCATCCACAGATCCCCCCGTGAGTGTCATCCACACATCCCCCCGTGAGTGTCATCCACAGATCCCCCCGTGAGTGTCATCCACAGATCCCCCCGTGAGTGTCATCCACAGATCCCCCCCGTGAGTGTCATCCACAGATCCCCCCCGTGAGTGTCATCCACAGATCCCCCTGTGAGTGTCATCCACAGATCCCCCCGTGAGTGTCATCCACAGATCCCCCCGTGAGTGTCATCCACAGATCCCCCCGTGAGTGTCATCCACAGATATCCCCCTCAGTGTCATCCACAGATATCCCCCTCAGTGTCATCCACAGATATCCCCCTCAGTGTCATCCACAGATATCCCCCTCAGTGTCATCCACAGATATCCCCCTCAGTGTCATCCACAGATATCCCCCTCAGTGTCATCCACAGATATCCCCCTCAGTGTCATCCACAGATATCCCCCTCAGTGTCATCCACAGATATCCCCCTCAGTGTCATCCACAGATATCCCCCTCAGTGTCATCCACAGATATCCCCCTCAGTGTCATCCACAGATATCCCCCTCAGTGTCATCCACAGATCTCCTCCCTATCCAGCGCGCCTCCTAGCAAATTTATTCACTGCACATGCGTCTGTGAAATTGGCCAGGAAGACGGTGCATGCGCACTTCGATGCCTCTGCGAGATTACGACGCTTCTCTTCAATTTCACAGAGGCATGTGCAGTGAATAAATTAGCTAGGAGGCGGCGCTGGGCGGGGAGATTGCAGGCACAGGCAGCATCGCTTTGAAGCCTGTGCCGTTCGCAGCGCGCCCTGCGCTGATAAAGTCCTGTTACTGCGCGGGCCGCATGACACGGCTTCGCGGGCCGCAGGTAGGTCATCACTGCTGTACGCGATTGCGGACAAAAATAGGACATGCTCTACCTTTCTGTGCTGTCCGCATCTTTTGCAGCCCCACTGAAATGAATGCGGACCCATTCATACGGTCATCTGAATGATCCCTAACACTTTAAAGGCTATGGACACCTTTTGTGGCAATTTTTTATTATTGCATTGTACTCATATTGAGCTAAAATCATTGTTTTCAATTGGTCTTTATTAAAAATACTGAGCCGTTTTCCCAGCACAGTTTTGAGTTTATCTACTAGCAGGATCTGTATTTTCTCTCTGCTCAGAGCTCCTTATCTCTGCTCTCTGACCTTATACACACTCATTATAGCTCCGTTCTCATCTTACTGATAGGAATGTGGCTTAAATAAGTGTTTATGACCTCTCAGTAGTTTAGAGATAAGGGTTATTAGCTGACGGACACAAAGTGAAAGTACCATTCACACAGCTAGAAAAACTGTTATATTTTTTAATAAAGACCAATTGAAAAAAAAACATTTTTTTTTTTTAAAGTATATTTATTTCCCAGGTTTTTTGGGGGGGGCAGGGGGCTTTTTGATAATTTTTTTTTTTAACAATGTAATTATTTTTGCCCCTTTCCCAAAAGAGGGCACTAAAAGCTGCGATCCTTTGATCGGTATGCTTTGGCATAAATAGCATATAATACATTTGTATCTGTCGGTTACAAAACCTATAGGTAAACAATTAGGCTACATCTCTAATATACAGTTGCCCATGGCAGGCTTGGAGGCCATAGTCACATCTCCCCAGCTGCCCTAGTAAAGCATCGAACCATTGTGATTGCTTCTCTGGCCGCTGAGCTCCTTCCCCCTGTCTATCTCCTTAGATGCCATGGCTGTTGTTGACCGTGGCACCTTAGGGGTTAACTGACCTGATCACTAACACAAATCCTGCTCACCCCCACCACTGTGTCCATACTTATGGCAGGAATTGAGTAGGGTGAGAGAGGGGGAGCCCCAGCACCGCTATCTCAGTGGTGGACACATCTTCACATCCTACTGGGAAGTGACAAGTCCATTAGGATATGAAAAGACAGGATACGAAAGTAAAAAAAAACTTTCTTTCATCACTGGATGAAATGAGATTTGAGCTGTACAAATCCCTGTGCAGTGAGCTCCCTCTAGTGGCAGCTGCAGGCAGATATATTTTTTTTTAATCCTATGCTAGCGCGTTTTGGTTTATCTTCTAGTGCATACTTTCTAGCGCTCTGAGAATTGCTGACAAAGTGGAATCGGGGAAGACGTCCGTGGTCGTTCATTGCAGCGATGGCTGGGATCGGACTCCACAGCTCACCTCGTTGGCTATGATCATGCTTGATGGGTATTACCGGACCATCCGAGGGTTCGAAGTGCTGGTAGAGAAGGAATGGCTGAGCTTCGGGCATAAATTCTTCCTTGTGAGTAATAAATATAGATTATCTAAAAATAATGAATGAACCTATATTTTGGCTTCAGTTTGCCTATAGCCCTGTCTGTTTTTCCAAATCCATGTTGCTTGATTGGAAATATTTTCGTCTTTTTAGAGGGTCGGACATGGTAACAAGAATCACCCAGACGCTGACAGATCCCCAGTGTTCCTGCAGTTTATTGACTGTGTCTGGCAAATGACAAGACAGGTATGCACATATACCTCCATAGAGAGATGGGGATAAGCAGCTGCCACTTCTCTGGCATTGCTTATCCCCAGACGAACCAAGAATTGGACATTGTGAAATCGGACATCCCCATCTTATGTGCTGTGCTACACCTCCTTACATGATGCTGTGTCTCTCTGTCACCTCCTCAGTTCCCTCACGCCTTTGAGTTTAATGAGCATTTCCTCCTGACTATTCTGGATCATCTTTACAGCTGTCTGTTTGGAACATTTCTGTGCGACAGCGAGCAGCAGCGCGTAGAACAGGTGAGATCTGCGTGTGATCTGCAAAGCATAAATGATGGCTTGTACAGGGTTAAAAAAGATGTCAAAAGCCATATGTCAGCCGCAGAGTTTACCACACAGACATCTTAGGTTCCTCGTTTTACCATCATCCTCCCCACTTTCTCAGCACAAACTCTCCCTCCTGATGTCCCAACAGTGTCATCCTGCTTCTACCCCCAATACGGCGGCCGCTGTGCTCCCCACTATACAGAAAGTCCCCCCATAGTAATGGTGCTCCCTAATAACCCACCAATAGTAATAATTGTCTCCCATAGTGCCCTCATTAGCAACAGTGCTCCCAATAGTGATAATGCTCCCCAAGAGTGCCCCCAGTAGTAGCAATGCTCTCCATTTTGTGCCCAATAATAATAATGCCCCCACAGTAACCCTGGTACTAATAATTGTACCATAGTGTCCCCTAGTATTTATAATGCCCCCTAGAGTTCTAATTGCCTCCTGCAGTTATAACCCCCCTGTAGTGCCAGTATCTATAGTACTTCCCTGCTCCCCCATACTGCCAGTATATATAATGCTTCTCAGTCTCCTTCCCCAGTGCCGGTATATAATGCTCCTCCGTCCCACCGGCAGTGCCAATATATAATGCTCTTCTGGCAGCCCGTAGTGACAGTGTATAATGCTCCCCCCCAGTGGTGCCAGTGTATAATGCTCCCCAGCCTGTAGTGCCAGTAATACAATGCTTTCCCACCCCTGTAGTGCCAGTATATAATGCTTCTCCTCTATAGTGCCAGTATATAATATGCTTCTCCCCCTGTAGTGCCAGTATACAATGCTCTCCCACCCCTGTAGTGCCAGTATATAATGATCCCCCCCCCCCCGTAGTGCCAGTATAGAATGATCCCCCCCTGTAGTGCCAATATATAATGTGCTTCTCCCCCTGTAGTCCCAGTATATAATGCTTCTCCTCCTGTAGTGCCAGTATATAATGTGCTTTTCCCCCTGTAGTGCCAGTATATAATGTGCTTCTCCTCCTGTAGTGCCAGTATATAATGTGCTTCTCCCTCTGTAGTGCCAGTATATAATGTGCTTCTCCTCCTGTAGTGCCAGTGTATAATGTGCTTCTCCCCCTGTAGTGCCAGTATATAATGTGCTTCTCCTCCTGTAGTGCCAGTATATAATGTGCTTCTCCTCCTGTAGTGCCAGTATATAATGTGCTTCTCCCCCTGTAGTGCCAGTGTATAATGCTTCTCCTCCTGTAGTGCCAGTATATAATGCTTCTCCTCCTGTAGTGCCAGTATATAATGCTTCTCCTCCTGTAGTGCCAGTATATAATGTGCCTCTCCCCCTGTAGTGCCAGTATATAATGTGCTTCTCCTCCTGTAGTGCCAGTATATAATGTGCTTCTCCCTCTGTAGTGCCAGTATATAATGTGCTTCTCTCCCTGTAGTGCCAGTATATAATGTGCTTCTCCCCCTGTAGTGCCAGTATATAATGCTTCTCCCTCTGTAGTGCCAGTATATAATGTGCTTCCCCTCCTGTAGTGCCAGTATATAATGTGCTTCTCCTCCTGTAGTGCCAGTATATAATGCTTCTCCCCCTGTAGTGCCAGTATATAATGATCCCCCCTGTAGTGCCAGTATATAATGCTTCTCCTCCTGTAGTGCCAGTATATAATGTGCTTCTCCCCCTGTAGTGCCAGTATATAATGTGCTTCTCCTCCTGTAGTGCCAGTATATAATGCTTCTCCCCCTGTAGTGCCAGTATATAATGTGCTTCTCCCCCTGTAGTGCCAGTATATAATGATCCCCCCTGTAGTGCCAGTATATAATGTGCTTCTCCCCCTGTAGTGCCAGTATATAATGTGCTTCTCCCCCTGTAGTGCCAGTATATAATGTGCTTCTCCCCCTGTAGTGCCAGTATATAATGTGCTTCTCCCCCTGTAGTGCCAGTATATAATGCTTCTCCTCTATAGTGCCAGTATATAATGTGCTTCTCCCCCTGTAGTGCCAGTATATAATGTGCTTCTCCCCCTGTAGTGCCAGTATATAATGTGCTTCTCCCCCTGTAGTGCCAGTATATAATGTGCTTCTCCCCCTGTAGTGCCAGTGTATAATGTGCTTCTCCTCCTGTAGTGCCAGTATATAATGCTTCTCCTCCTGTAGTGCCAGTATATAACGTGCTTCTCCTCCTGTAGTGCCAGTGTATAATGTGCTTCTCCTCCTGTAGTGCCAGTATATAACGTGCTTCTCCTCCTGTAGTGCCAGTGTATAATGTGCTTCTCCTCCTGTAGTGCCAGTATATAACGTGCTTCTCCTCCTGTAGTGCCAGTATATAATGTGCTTCTCCACCTGTAGTGCCAGTATATAACGTGCTTCTCCTCCTGTAGTGCCAGTGTATAATGTGCTTCTCCTCCTGTAGTGCCAGTATATAACGTGCTTCTCCTCCTGTAGTGCCAGTGTATAATGTGCTTCTCCTCCTGTAGTGCCAGTATATAATGTGCTTCTCCTCCTGTAGTGCCAGTATATAATGTGCTTCTCCCCCTGTAGTGACAGTATATAATGTGCTTCTCCCCCTGTAGTGCCAGTGTATAATGTGCTTCTCCTCCTGTAGTGCCAGTGTATAATGCTTCTCCTCCTGTAGTGCCAGTATATAATGCTTCTCCTCCTGTAGTGCCAGTATATAATGTGCTTCTCCCCCTATAGTGCCAGTATATAATGTGCTTCTCCCCCTGTAGTCCCAGTATATAAGGCTCCCTTTCCCCGTACTGTAAAGAATGAATGATGGGTTGTACAGGGTTAAATCATCAGCACACCTGTGTATGGCTTATGTCTTTTAGTGCAGCTCGGCTCCTTAGGCCTCTTTCACACGAGGGTGACGGATTAGGTCAGGGTGCGTTCAGTGAAGCTCGCACCATTTTGCAAGCAAGTTTAGTCAGTTTTGTCTGCGATTGCGTTCAGTTGTTCCGTTTTTTCCGCTCGGGTGCAATGCGTTTTGAAGGGTTTTTCACGCACGTGATAAAAAACTGAAGGTTTACAAACAACATCTCTTAGCAACCATCAGTGAAAAACGCATCGCACCCGATGCAATACGTTTTTTATTGAAGCCCCATTCACTTCTATGGGGCCAGGGCAGCGTGAAAAACGCAGAATATAGAACATGCTGCGATTTTCACGCAACTCAGAACTGATGCGTGAACAACAACGCTCATGTACACAGACCCATTGAAATGAATGGGTCAGGATTCAGTGCGGGTTCTGTGCGTTCACGTCACGCATTTGTCACGGCTGTATGTGAGCAACAATAGTATACACAGTAAAAGAGCTACTGACCGGACCCAAACTAGGGAGGATAAAGGGTGACCCCTGTCAGACCCTCAAAGCTCTCCCTATTCTGCTAAAGCACATGCCCGGATCCAAATGGCGGAACGAGGCATGCCCACGTGCCTAAGACTGATGACCACTGTAACCCCTACAATAGTGGAAGGGGCACGGCCACCGGTGCCCTACTCAGTATATGGAGGGAACCGTGGCCACCTCAGATCCAGTCAGAAAATAATCAGGTACACAACAATGTCTGTACACTTAGCTGAAGGTGTTGCAGCCGCAGAGAAGACGGATCCAAGGACAGCTGGCAATATCCGGAGTGCTTGCTGCAGCAGAACACAGGTCCAGTGAACTGATAGCTACAAGTGAAGATACTAAAGCAAGAGCTACGACTGAAATGAGAACTATAATCCACGCCCTACAATAGGAGGAGGGGTGATATAAAGAGAGGGAAATCAAACGCATGAGGAACAGCTGGGAGGAAGGAAACCAAAAGTAAACAGAGCAGTGAGAACTCCTCCCAGCTCTAGTAGTGACATCATCACAGGGGTGGAGAAACAGAGCTGTGAGAACGTCCCAAAGCTCTGGTAGTGACAGCCCCCCCCCCCCCCCCCCCCCCCCCCCCTCTACGGGTGGACTCCGGACACCCAGGACCCACCTTCTCAGGATGAGCCCTATGAAATGCCCTGATGAGGCGAGTGGCTTTAATGTCCGACACCGGAACCCACATCCTCTCCTCAGGACCATAACCCTTCCAATGAACGAGGTACTGAAGAGAACCGCGGACAATGCGAGAGTCCACAATTCTGGAAACCTCAAACTCCAGATTGCCATCAACCAAAATCGGAGGAGGAGGCAAAGAGGAGGGTACCGTGGGCTGGACATATGGTTTTAAGAGAGATCTGTGAAATACATTATGTATCTTCCAAACCCGTGGAAGATCAAGACGGAAGGCAACAGGATTGATGACTGACAAGATTTTATAAGGCCCAATAAACTTGGGACCCAATTTCCAGGAGGGAACCTTCAGTTTAATATTTCTTGTAGACAACCACACCAGATCACCCACATTCAGGTCCGGACCAGGCACACGTCTCTTATCAGCCACACGCCTATACCTCTCACTCATCTTTTTAAGATTACTCTGAATCTTTTGCCAAATGGTAGACAAAGACGAGGAAAATCTCTCCTCCTCAGGTAAACCAGAAAGAGCCCCTCCCGAGAATGTCCCAAACTGCGGATGGAACCCATATGCACCAAAGAATGGTGACTTATCAGAAGATTCCTGACGACGGTTGTTCATAGCAAACTCAGCAAGAGGGAGAAATGAACACCAATCCTCCTGGTTCTCTGCCACAAAACAGCGCAAATATGTCTCCAGATTCTGATTGAGGCGCTCAGTCTGACCATTCGACTGCGGGTGAAAAGCAGAAGAGAAGGACAGCCGAACCCCCAGGCGAGAACAGAAAGCCTTCCAGATCCTGGACACAAACTGCGTGCCTCTATCGGAAACAATATCAGAGGGAATGCCGTGCAATTTAACAATATGGTCGACAAAAGCTTGCGCCAACGTTTTAGCATTGGGTAAACCAGGGAAAGGTACGAAATGAGCCATCTTGCTAAAACGGTCCACCACCACCAGGATCACCGACTTCCCCGAGGAACGAGGAAGATCCGTGATAAAGTCCATGGACAGGTGTGTCCAAGGACGGGAAGGTATGGGTAACGGGAGAAGGGAACCTGAAGGCCGTGAACGAGGGACCTTAGCGCGAGCGCACGTCTCACAAGCAGCCACAAAACCCTCCACCGACTTACGAAGAGCCGGCCACCAAAATCTCCGAGCAATGAGATCTACCGTGGCTCTACTCCCGGGGTGACCAGCAAGAACCGTATCATGATGCTCCTTAAAGAGTTTGTGACGTAGCTCAGGAGGCACGAACAACTTCCCAGAAGGACAACGGGCAGGTGCCTCAGTCTGGGCAGCCTGGACCTCGGCCTCCAAATCGGAATATAGAGCAGAAACAACTACCCCCTCCGCCAAAATGGGACCCGGGTCCTCTGAGTTTCCTCCTCCCGGAAAACAGCGAGAGAGAGCATCAGCCTTCACATTTTTTATCCCAGGTCGGAATGTAACAACAAAATTGAATCTGGAGAAGAACAGAGACCATCTGGCCTGTCTCTGATTCATACGCCTGGCCGACTCCAAGTATGCCAGATTCTTATGGTCGGTAAAAACGGTGATAGGGTGCCTGGCCCCCTCCAACCAATGGCGCCATTCTCGAAAGCCAACTTGATGGCCAACAACTCCCTATCTCCCACATCATAGTTTCTCTCTGCCGGGGAGAGTTTTTTTTAGAGAAAAAGGCACAGGGTCGCCATTTGGCAGGAGAAGGGCCCTGGGACAAAACCGCACCCACACCCACTTCGGAAGCATCCACCTCAACAATAAAAGGTAAGGAAACATCGGGATGCACCAAGACGGGAGCAGACGCAAAACTCTCTTTAATCTTAGAAAAGGCTGCAAGCGCCTCCTCCGACCAAGAGGAAAAATCTGCCCCCTTTTTTGTCATGTCAGTGAGGGGTTTGACAACAGAGGAATAATTCAAAATGAACTTTCTGTAATAGTTCGCAAAACCCAGAAAGCGCATCAATGCCTTCTGATTCTCAGGAAGCTCCCACTCAAGTACAGCACGGACCTTCTCCGGATCCATGCGAAAACCAGAAGCAGAGAGGAGAAAACCCAGAAATTGAATCTCCGATACCATAAAAAGACATTTCTCCAGCTTGGCGTACAATTTATTTTCCCGCAGAATCTGCAGAACCTGAAAAAGATGATCCTGATGGGTCTGAACATCAGGGGAAAAAATCAAAATATCATCAAGATACACCAATACAAATTTCCCCATTAAATGGTAGAAAATACTATTAACAAAATGCTGAAAGACGGCCGCTCCACTATCGACAAAAATCTCACAAGAAATGACTTTGCTCTCTAGCGCCACCCTGGCAGACAGGAGAAAACGGGAACTGCAGGTCAGAGGAAAAGCATCAATTCCTACATCAACTTTGCCCAAAGTAGCAGATGAAGCAGAATTTGATGATTTACCTTTTGAGGTTTTTCTCTTATTATCGCTCTTAGTACAGTTCAAGAATCTCCTAGAGGGACAAACATTTGCCAAATGACCTATGCCCCCACAACAAAAACACACCATACTCTGAGGACTAAATCCTCTTTTATCAGGGGCAAGTCGACCTAGCTGCATGGGCTCCTCCTCAGAGAGGAGCGAGACAGGATGAGGCCCCTGCACACTGAATGAGTCCGCACCACTGCCCCTAGACTGACAATGGCTGGACAGAGAGGTCTCGTTTCTTTCTCTTAGACGCCTGTCAAGGCGTACCGCCAATGACATGGCAGACTCTATGGACGTTGGTCTCTCATGGAAAGCAAACGCATCTTTCAATCTCTCTGAGAGACCATGACAGAACTGACTCCGGAGTGCAGCATCATTCCAACCCGAATCAGCTGCCCATCTCCGAAATTCAGAACAATAAAGCTCCGCAGACAGTTTGTTCTGGCATAAAACACGTAAGTTAGATTCGGCCAGAGCAACACGACAGAGCAACACGATCCGGGTCATCATAAATCTGCCCTAGGGCCACAAAAAATCTTTCCACGGATCGAAGGGAGGGATCCCCTGATGGCAGCGAAAAAGCCCAAGTCTGAGCATTACCCCTGAGCAGGGAGATGACAATCCTCACCCTCTGCTCCTCCTTACCAGAGGAGTGGGGACACAAGCAAAAATGGAGTTTGCATGCCTCTCTGAAGCGAACAAAATTCTCACTGCCCCCGGAGAACGTTTCCGGAAGTGAGACCTTTGGCTCGCAACAGACTCCATGAGCCGGAGCAGAGCCCAATGCTTGAAGCTGAGTCATAGATTGACGGAGATCCGCTATTTCCAAAGAAAGACCCTGCATGCGGTCAACCGGGCCAGAAAGCGGATCCATGTCAAAAAAGGACGGTTTTGGTGGATTATAATGTCACGGCTGTATGTGAGCAACAATAGTATACACAGTAAAAGAGCTACTGACCGGACCCAAACTAGGGAGGATAAAGGGTGACCCCTGTCAGACCCTCAAAGCTCTCCCTATTCTGCTAAAGCACATGCCCGGATCCAAATGGCGGAACGAGGCATGCCCACGTGCCTAAGACTGATGACCACTGTAACCCCTACAATAGTGGAAGGGGCACGGCCACCGGTGCCCTACTCAGTATATGGAGGGAACCGTGGCCACCTCAGATCCAGTCAGAAAATAATCAGGTACACAACAATGTCTGTACACTTAGCTGAAGGTGTTGCAGCCGCAGAGAAGACGGATCCAAGGACAGCTGGCAATATCCGGAGTGCTTGCTGCAGCAGAACACAGGTCCAGTGAACTGATAGCTACAAGTGAAGATACTAAAGCAAGAGCTACGACTGAAATGAGAACTATAATCCACGCCCTACAATAGGAGGAGGGGTGATATAAAGAGAGGGAAATCAAACGCATGAGGAACAGCTGGGAGGAAGGAAACCAAAAGTAAACAGAGCAGTGAGAACTCCTCCCAGCTCTAGTAGTGACATCATCACAGGGGTGGAGAAACAGAGCTGTGAGAACGTCCCAAAGCTCTGGTAGTGACAGCATTGCGCCCGCGCGGAAAATTCGCTCGTGTGAAAGAGGCCTTAGAATTGAATGTGTTGCACTGTTTTTTGGAGGAAAGCAGCCATGTTTTTCTGCTCCTAACCCTTTTAAATAAAATTTGCCATATCAGAGAGACTCCATCATGTGCTCAAAGTACTAGCTTTGTTGGGCAGCATATACACAGGTTAGCCAGCGCTCAGTAAATGCGGCAGTGCTACTCCCAGCCTAGTGTCGCATCAGAATTTTACCACAAACCCATTCTCCTCCATCCTAGGCATCAGCATGGGCTCCAATGATCAGATCTCTCCCACCAAATGGACATATCTAACCCCCCGGCACCACGCTCTGTATATTTACGACTCCTTAACGTCAGGCGCCGTATGTGGATTGTGCGGGCCCAGTAGCTGAGCCTGCGCCGCGTGCAGCAGATGTCTCCTGTACATTACAGCTGACACTACGACAGAGTTCGGATAACGAACCCAGTCCCTGCCGTTTAACCTCTTGAGGTGGATTTTCATGGTCCGATTGTTGGGCAGATAGATTATCAGAAATAAATGTTCCTGCGAACACTCGTTCCCGACAATCTGCCCATCTAAATATGCTGCCGATGAACGAGCAATCGCGCGGTTTAAACAGCGATCTGCTGCCCAGAAACGGCGCAGCTGTATGAGGACGAGCGATCACAGCAGCGATCCCTCTTTCTCATACCGTGGAGGAGATCGTGGCATGGAAATGCAGAGGTCTCCTTCAGTGAACGAGCAGCCGACAATCGGTAAGGAGCGCTGTTACATCGTGCAGTGTAAACCCCCGCCCCTAGATGGCGGAGCCAGTAGTAACAGCTGAGTACTAAGGCATGGGCAGCTCCCTCTGGCATCCCCATAAAGGTGTCCTGGTCTGCCATCTGTGTATACAGCCGTATTACAGTGTGTTAGATCAGTGATCAAAGCGATCACATGGTCTGTTCTAAAAGGACTAAAAAAACAAAAATGTAAAAAAAAAATAAACATAAAAATTCAACGAAAAACATGTAAATGCTTATGTCCCCTTACAAAATGATTTATTATGCGGAAAATAATTGCCATCACCACAAATGTAACGGCTTGTACTATAAAACATTATATATCCCGGTGGCCAAAGTGCATCTTCATCTGCAAGTCCAGAGTATCCCAAAATAGTATAGGCTCCGGAGAGCCGAAGTCACTTATACGCGAAGTCGCGCGTGACTTTGTTTAATAACTTCGGTAATTGATTTTTAAAATGGAAAACCGCTTTAAAACTTGAAACCGAACTCTGCTTTAGTTTCAGCTGGTATTTTGGAACCAAACCCGAGTTCGGTTTCAAGTTTTAAAGTGTTTTTTTTTTTCCACTTTTAAAATCAATTACCGAAGTTATTATATGAAGTCTCGCGCGACTTCGCTAAAACTTCGGCTCATCGGAGCCCATACATTCTAATACTGTATGGAGACGGATCTCCGCACAGTATTAATCCAAAGTTTTGAACGAAGCGACTTCGGATGTAGAATCCAAAGCTCACTTCGCTCATCACTAGCAGGGACACATCCCCAACTGGTAACACCCATCTGGACCTTCATTGCAAACTGCTAGGAATTCAATCATAACTTCTAGCAGGAATAATAAAGGAACGGCACAACATAGAGTCATAGGAATAGATGCTCCAGAATTGTTAGTACGTGGGGAGCGCAGGTAGTTACTAAAAAGGAGGAGAGCTTACAGGTCTTTTTTTTATTCCCAGAGAAGATTGTGACAACCAGTAACCCGTCCCGGTTGTGATTTGTCCATAGCATCTTTCTTCAGTTCAGCCACTTGTAATGTTTGATGTTGGTGTTTATTGCTTTTTGTGTTTTTTTGCAGACAGTGCCACTGGAGAGTGTTTCTCTGTGGTCCTTTATCAACAGCCAACTTGAGGACTTTGCCAATCCTTTCTTTGTGGATTACTCCGACCACGTTCTGTATCCTGTCACCAGTACTAGACATCTGCAGCTGTGGACTGGATACTACATCAGGTGGAACCCAAGAACCAAGCCCCAGGTATATACTGTATTCTTCTTCATTATATTCATGATACCTGCAGATAGTCCAACAGGTCGTGGGATGGGTACTATCTGAGGTGCTGCGGGTGGTGGTATTGTGGGGAGTATTAACCCTTTTCCAACACTGGGTGTACATGTATGCCCGATGTTGGGTCTTTAAAGGGAACCTGTCACCAGGATTTTGGGTATAGAGCTGAGGACATGGGCTGCTAGATGGCCGCTAGCACATCCGCAATACCCAGTCCCCATAGCTCTGTGTGCTTATATTGTGTAAAAAAAACGATTTGATACATATATAAATTACCCTGTACGTGAGATGAGTCAAGGACAGGACTCCTCTCAGGTTATTTTGCATATGTATCAAATAGTTTCTTTTACACAATAAAAGCACACAGAGCTATGGGGACTGGGTATTGCGGATGTGCTAGTGGCCAACTAGCAACCCATGACCTCAGCTCTATACCCAAAATCCAGGTGATAGGTTCCCTTTAAAGATGGCACCAGCTCAGGATCTGAACGGGCGCCACAGCTGCTGGGTGCCTGCTGTTTTACACAGCAACCACCCGGTGGCAGAGTCTTTGATCGGTGACAATGCCCATCACAGATTTTAACCCCTCGGATGCTTTGGTCAGTGTCTCCCCTGCACCTAGATCAAGGGAGCCCCATTCAGTTCCTTGGGCCTTCTGAAGCTTCTAAACCCTGCACTAGAAAACTGGGCTTAATAGGAACGGACTGATTCTCTCATAGATAATGCAATGGTAAATAATTGCAGTCTGTGGGAGAAAAGATCAGACAATCAAATGTTAAAGACCCCTAGGGGGGCTAAAAATAATTGTATTTTAAATAAAAACATAATAAACCAACATGGCCCAAAAAAAAAAAAAAAATGCCCGAACTATTAAAAAATGGCCGATTGCCGTTGTTTGGTCACTTAGACTAACAACCCCCCCCCACACACACACACACACACACACACAAAAAATTAAAAACTGATTAAAAAGTCATACACATCCCAAAATTGTATAAATAAAAACTACAGTTTGTTCTGCAAAAAACGAGCACCCAGACAGCTCCATAGAAGTAAATGTAAAAAGGTTATGGGGGTCAGAATATGGTGATACAAAGAATGATTCATACTTTCAAAGTGAAAGAGGACAGGTCTGTTTTACCGCATAGGGAACGCCGTAAAACTGTGACGGAAGTGCGTTTTTAAAAATAATTCTTCCCCATATAGGTTTTTATTCCAGCTCTCCCCTACATCATATGCAATATTAAATGGTGCTATTAGAAAGTACAACCTGTCCCGCAAAATACAGCTATGTGAATGAAAAAATAAAAAATATATGTCTCGAGGGAAGGCAGGGAGTAAAAAACTAAAATGAAGATTCCGAAAAGCGCTGCAGCAGGAAGAGGTTCCACACTGCACTGACTGCTTTCTCCCTTTCCTCCAGGATACCATCAGTAGCCGCTGCAAGGATTTACTGGCCAAA
Source organism: Bufo bufo (assembly GCF_905171765.1). Lineage (NCBI taxonomy): Eukaryota > Metazoa > Chordata > Amphibia > Anura > Bufonidae > Bufo > Bufo bufo. The sequence goes on from NC_053391.1 coordinate 661,820,493, forward strand.
CGAGCAGAGCTGCAGAAGAAACTGGACGAGCTTCAGCAAGAGATGAGCAACCGCTCCCTGTCCTCCGAGAGGGGGGGGTCTGTGGCGTCCGTCACTCAGACCGTGGTATAATACTAATGTACAGGCTGGCTCTAAAGTCTTACTCAAGGCTGGGAATATACATTGACGGTTTGGATTAGAGTCGTAGTTAGCGGGGCTGATACATTAGTGTTACCTTCAAAGCAGAGCAACACAGGCATTGCCATAAAATTGGAAAAAATATATCTGCTTGTGTTCCAAAAACAGCACCCCCTTGTCCACAGGCTGTGTCTGGTATTGCAGTACAGAATTTTTTTCTGACTTTTTTTTCCTGATTTTTTTTTATGACTTTTGTCATAAAGGAAATTTCCACCTCCATCTTCCTATAATGTCAGCTACCTACCTATCTATCTATCTATCTTTATTTATTTGTCCATTCATTGTAATGTAATCTATTCTGTCATCTAATATCTATCCATATATATTTATCCATCTTTCCGTCGTAATCTAAGGCTACTTTCACATTAGCGTTTTTGCAAATAGGTCATGGATCTGCACAGACGGATCCGTTCAGATAATACAACCGCATGCATCCGTCTGTATTATCTTTAACATTGCCAAGATGGATCCGTCTTGAACACCATTGAAAGTCAGTGGAGGACGGATCCGTTTTCTATTGTGTCAGACGGACAAGCAACGTTTTGGTGTCCGCCTCAAGAGCGGAATGGAGACGGAACGGAGGCAAACTGATGGATTCTGAGCGGATCCTTTTCCATTCAGAATGCAGTAGGGCAAAACTGATCCGTTTTGGATCGTGTGTGAGAGGCCTGAACGGATCTCACAAACGGAAAGCCAAAACACCAGTGTCATCTGTCTGTCTATCTCATATCTATGCATCTAATATCTATCTCGCATATAGCTATCCGTCCGTCATTATCTATCTATCTATCTCATATCTATCTCACATATATCCATCCATCTGTCATTATCTATCTATCTATCCATCATTATCTATCTATCCATCCATCTGTCCTAATCTATCTATCCATCCATCATTATCTATCCATCCATCTGTCCTTATCTATCCATCCATCCATCCATCCATCTATCTGTCATTATCTATCTATCTATCTATCCATCATTATCTATCTATCTATCTATCCATCATTATCTATCTATCCATCCATCTGTCCTTATCTATCCATCCATCCATCCATCTATCTGTCATTATCTATCTATCTATCTATCCATCCATCATTATCTATCTATCCATCCATCAATCCATCCATCTGTCATTATCTATCCTTCCATCCATCCATCTGTCCTTATCTATCTATCCATCCATCATTATCTATCTATCCATCCATCTGTCATTATCTATCTATCTATCTATCTATCTATCCATCCATCATTATCTATCTATCCATCCATCAATCCATCCATCTGTCATTATCTATCCTTCCATCCATCCATCTGTCCTTATCTATCTATCCATCCATCATTATCTATCTATCCATCCATCATTATCTATCTATCCATCCATCTGTCATTATCTATCTATCTATCTATCTATCTATCCATCCATCATTATCTATCTATCCATCCATCAATCCATCCATCTGTCATTATCTATCCTTCCATCCATCCATCTGTCCTTATCTATCTATCCATCCATCATTATCTATCTATCCATCCATCATTATCTATCTATCCATCCATCTGTCATTATCTATCTATCTATCTATCTATCTATCTATCTATCTATCTATCCATCCATCAATCCATCCATCTGTCATTATCTATCTATCCTTCCATCCATCCATCCATCATTATCTATCTATCGTAATCTAATCTATTCTGCAATCTATATTGGGGGTTATTTATCAAAAAGCACTATGCCAGAAACTGGCATACAAAAATGTCGGACGGGCCCGTTTTGCAACTTTTTGAACGTCCGTGCACCTAGATTTAGGCTCACACTACATTTTTATTCCGTCCTTGCCACTGGGGAGCAGGGCCATCACCACCGGCAAATTCACCAACATTTACATTAGTTTCCAAGCTTAAATGATGATTCAAATATACTCAAATCAGGAGCTGGAGTAGATTTTACGCTGGGTGCACAGTGTGAACGCAGCTCTGGGTATGAATACAGTACAAGATAAAAGGAGCAAATTAATTGCTTTTGCACAATATTTAATGTAGATTTTGATGCCATAAAGTGAAACTCCCCCCGACAGCGGCTCTTTAGTGTTAAAGCTCACGCTGACTTGGCGCCAATTCCATGTGCAGTACCTCCTGTGCAAGTGATTGGGGTTCCTACAAACCCATTCACATGCAGGGGGGGGGGGGGAAAATCTCCACCGTTTTTTGTCTGTGCTGTCATCAGCGAGTTTAAGGAGGATTCTTCACAACGGGGCTGAGCCTCGAGAGGCTCCGCAGTGCATCGGTGACATAAACGCAAGCATCAGCCTCGGATTTTTGTCGCAGATCCTATAGTAAAATACACGTCGGATCCTTGAGGTGTGAACTTCCTCCAGGTATGCGATGTCGGAAGCAGCCGGGTTGCACTACCAGACACGGCCTGTGGATGAGAGTGGTGCTGTTTTTAGGAGAAAATGTGCAGGTATTTCCAATCTCAAGGACGATACCCCATAGATGTTAGGTGTTGTACTTGCTGACTGGGGTCATTAGGGGGTGAGTGATGTGGGTCAGCGTCTTGTTGCGCAGGGGCGCAGATCCCGCACATTCACAGCAGATGAACCTGATGACAGACATTATGACGCCCCCTGCCTGTATGCTGCAGCTGTACAGAATATGACCAGCACCTCAGAACAAGGCTGTCTAAAAGTAAAACTAACCTTGTTGCCGAGAGCAGCCAATCAGAGCTCAGCTTTCATCTATTAAGCTGCTCTCGAAAAATGAAAGCTGCGCTGTGATTGGTTGTTCTGCTATTGTTTTGATTAAGCTGCCCCACTGTGTTAAGCCCAGTGCCGTGTCTGAAGGGGCATGACACTGGGGGGTCTCTCCGGTCATGTACCGCCCTCACAGTCCCCATGTTAAACCCAGCACAGCGGGGCAGGTTTATCACAACTGTCTTTATCACTCGGGTTTTCCGAGATTTTTAAACTGAAGACCTATCCTCAGAGAAGACCACGGTGCGCACCGGTAGCTTCTCAAACAGCTGATGGTTGGGGTCCCCCGGGTGTCGGACCCCCACCGATCAGATATAGCATAGGTCATCAGTTCAAAAATCCCAGAAAACCCCTTTAAGAAATGAAAGCTGAGTTCTGATTGGTTGCTATGGGCAACAAAGATGAGGCCCGATGTACATGCGGCGGCTCCGGGTAGTCACTGTGCCTTATCTGATTATCATGAACTCTAATATAATGACTATACTAGCATCATTATAACCAAAGAACGTGTTTTCACGTCCGACTTACGGTCTTACGTCTGTGGTGGGTGACCCCCGATCTGCTGGTTGCAGCCCACAGACCGGTATAACATGCCACTGCTGCTGCCTTACGTTATTTATTGTGTCCTGACTACTAGAGGTAATACGGTAATGGAGAGGATAGCCTTCATAGCGCTGCTTTACTTTATACTAGTGTAACTTACGTAGACGTGCGAGGGAACCCCGACATTTATCAGGTGCCCGTAGAAAGTGTCCCCCCCCCCCCCCCCCCCCCCCTCCTAGAAATAAGATAGTGAACCTTTCCTTATCAGAACTGGTTGCCCATAGCAATTAATCATGGCTGCTCTGTGACTGGTTGCTATGGGCAACAAGGCCAGTCTTGCAGTTTTGATAAATGAGGCCCCGTTTCCTGGGCGTCGTATGCCAACAGTCACAAATTTTGCCGGGACAATCCAGGAAACAGGAAACGGGACCGCAAAGAAGTAGGGTTTAAGCATCCCAAAAAGGGCATTCACAGTGTTTTGGGGGGGTGCAAATGTTGACACCTACAGAAAGAAGATCTACTATTTTTCCAGAAACAGCGCCACACTTCTGCATGGGCTGTGCCTGGTATTGCAGCCCAGCACTATTCATGTGAATGCTGCAGTACCAAGACTTAGCCCACGGACAAGGGCAGCGCTTTAATTTATACGGCCACGTCCATGATGTCCAGCAGTGGGTAATGGAGGATACGGATAGTCTGCCACTGTTCGTAACGTGCTTGGGACCCCGTGTAAAGACATTTCTAGGGTACCGGACTACTGGATTGCTGTAGATGAAGGAGGAAGAGAGACACGTGTGTACAGTGCTGGGTGACGACATGCTGTACAGCCACCGCTGCCTTACCCCTAGTCATCCATATTGACTGGATCACTAAAAAGTGCCTTCTGATCCCGAGCAGTCACCTGGGGGATGGGGCGACCAAAGTGACAGTGCTCACAAAGCACAAAACGGACAGACCCATTTTATACCGCAGCGGCTGTAAAGGTCGGCATTCACACTCCTGTCTTTTCTGCATCGGAAGGTTATTAAAAAAAATTCCCCAAAAACAGAGAAGTTTATTCTGGATGGGATCCACTCCTAGTTTTGTATACACATCCTAATGTGAATGCCGCCCTAACAGGTGCACCCCAGATTGCTCACTGGTAAGAGATTTGAGGTTCCCATGATATCTTGTGGGTATGTACCGCTACCCGATTTAAAATTTGGATTTAGTATTTCTCCGCACTGAGCTTTTTCTGTAAGGGCGCATTCACACGACCGTAATTCCGGGTCCGCATCTGTTCCGATGGGGCCGTGTGAATGCACCCTAACTGTGCAGTAAGCAGGACATACCCAGAAGGGGGTGCCCACGTCTTATATGAAACGTCACCAAATGAGGCGAGTGCACATGGCATCCTGGGAACTAGCAATTAGCGGTAATTGCTTGGGTTGGCATAATGGCTAGTCTTCATTTGCTACACGCGAATCGAGGCATACACCGGTCAGATCATTAAAGCGACCCTCCGGTTCAAGGGGGAAAAAAAATATTAAAAAATCACATGGACCTGGGAAGAAACAGAAGACCTACCTGCAGCTCTATATTCCCAGGCTCTTCTCCTGCCATCCAAGATGGCCACACCGCTTCTTGGACGACCTGGTGATCATTACTGTGCGTTTGGTAGTGAAAGAAACTTCCTGCTGCCCCTGGATTGGCCAGCACTACTCACATGAGCAGTGCTGGCCAATCAAAGAGCAGGGCTGGACAAGCAGGGGGTGTCTTAGACTACCAAATGCAAATCTGTGTTCATATATCAGTAATTTGTTTCTTCTGGAACCGGAGCGTCGCTTTAAGTGTCTGTGTAATGGTCTGCTTTCATTGGCTCTATGGCATCATGGCAGCCCAGCACCTCATGTACGATACTTTTCGGTGAGGCGCTGTTAGCTTTAGGTTGGTTTCGTACAGCGTTCCTATTAGAGCTATGATACCCTGATCCTCCCATGTACCGTCATCTGGATCTGTGGCGATTTACACTGGGTTCAGTAGAGCCATGGGACGCCCCCTCGCTGCTCTCATCTAGACGGGTCTGTCCGGAGATAGGTTCCTCATGATTTTAAGTAACACTATGCAAGTAACGAATTGCAGGACTTTGCACTGATTTTAATGTAACATTTTTAAGCGGTTCTCTTACATTACTTAATACTTGACCATTTTCCTGTGATTTACTATAAATGTGTAGATTTTTTGGGACTTAATAAAACTATGGCTGCAACTGGTGCCAGACTCGTTCTTTTTACACCAACACATAACAAGAGGTTTACTTAAGGGCGAACACACACGGCCATAGCCCGTTTTGCGGTCTGCAAATTTCAGATCCATTCGTCCGTGTGCATTCTGTTTTTTGCGGAACGTCCTGCCCTCTGTAGAACTGTCCCATCCTTGTCCATAAAGAATAGGACATCTTCTATTTATTAATTATTTTTTTTTGCTGGCCCACGGAATGGACATACAGATGCGGACAGCACAGCATTTTTTGCGACCCCAATGAAGTGAACAGGTAGGCATCCGAACCACCAAAAAAAAAATGGCAGATCGGATGTGGATAAAATACACGGTCGTCCTTTGAAAAATGAGGTGATCACAGAGTGCTTAACTGAACCCTGATTGAAAGTATATGCTTGCCCTACAGCGCCTCCACAGGGGAAATGAAGCATTACACAGTGCCTTCTGAAATTAAAAGGGGGGTTGTCTCATCTCCATAATTGGTGGCATATCGCTAGGACGGGGGTCAGCAACCTTCAGCACTCCAGCTGTGGTGAAACTACGACTCCCAAAGAAGTGAATGGAGCATGCTGGGAGTTGTAGTTTCACAATAGCTGGAGTGCCAGAGGTTGCTGATCCCTGCACTGGGATATGCCATCAATGTCTGATAGGTGCAAGTCTCTAGAACAGGTCCTCCAAAATGAAGGGGAGCACACACACCAAGCTTGCGCAGCGTCCTCTCCATTCATCGCTATGGGATGGCCTACAGCGCGCCCGCCCCCCCCCCCCCCCCCCCTGACATTGGTGACATACTGCTAGGAGATGAGAATACCCCCTTTAAAGGACTGCCTGTGTAATAACTGGACATGCCAAGTCCTCCAAAAGAAGACAGTCGTCGTAGTCACTTTGGCTACTTGAACCAGAATTCCCTAATTGGGTTGACTAAACGAGACATGTAACATAAGGTGATGTTGAGGTCTGGGATAATTGTGGTGCCCGTGATGATGACTCTCACATATGTCCAGTTCCAGATTATTTAGAGGGATGACCTCTAGATTATAAAATAGGACACAGCGCGATTGCTGACCATTCAGATCTCTACTGCACTGGAGTAACTGGTGACACCCATTTAGCCATACAATCGGTTTATTTATATAGTGCAAGCAGGACACACACAATGGGATTGATCATATAAAAGTGCATTATCTGGACACCCTGAAGAAGGATCCCTGATCATGTGAACGTTCTATCAGCGATCACAATAAAAGCAGACTGAAGCCTGTATCACAGATAGAGCAGACGATTGTCGAGACTGAAGCGTTCCCTCCCGGCAATCGCCTGCTCGCTAGCGGAGGAGACCGCTGCTATTACATGCAGCGATCACTATGCCATCGCTCGTCCACATGGTTTGCCGGCGGCAGATCGTTATTGGACACCGCGATCCGACGCCTGCAAACGGTTATTGTGTCAGTTGTCGTCGGTGTCAGTCACATGACACAGCTGAGGATCGGAGGAGGAGGTGATGTCTGACCTAACAGCTCAGCTCGAAATTGAATGCAATACCAGACACCGCACATGGACAAGAGAGGCGCTTTCTGGAGAGAAAAGAGCACTGCAACCAAAAGCTACATCATCTCCCATATATACTTTATATAAATATACAATTTTGTAAACTGACTTGACGAGCCTCCCCTGCTAAAGTCCACATGATCCATATAAATAGGCAGGTAGGCCACTATACATACGATATGTTACAGCAGAACGTCAGGGTTTTATCAGTAAGGCCTTATTCACACAGCATATCCATAAATCTCAGCCTGACCTGAACTGGGATTTCCATCTGTAATCTAAAATATTCATATTTAAAGGGGTTGTCCGGGTTCAGAGCCGCACTTACTAATGTATCGTGATTGTCCATATTGCCTCCTTTGCTGGCTGGATTCTTTTTTTTTCCCATTACATTATACACTGCTCGTTTCCATGGTTACGACCACCCCTGTAATCCGGCACAATATAGGAAAAGACGCCAGCAGGGACGGTGGGAATATACATAGTCACACATGTGCGGCAGCTCCCATCCCAGCCACCTTGTATTTGCGCTGCAGCGGTGGCCATAACCCATGCATAATGTGATGGAAAAATGTATCCAGCCAGCAAAGGAAGCAATATGGACAATCACACTACATTAGGAAGTGCCCCATTCACTATTGCTGCGGTTTTTGTCCAACCACCTCTCGGCACGTTTGCTGTGCTGCGGCCGCATCTCCGACCCGTCCCCATTATAGTGAATGGGGCCAGAGTGGACGTCCGGCGGCACAAGTGTGCGAACGTTAGTACAGATCTGGCAGGCTGTTCCCCTGCCGGACAATCCTAACGCCAGTGTGAAAGAAGCCTTACACAAAGCTCATGTACACTTTGCAGATTGTTTCAGTTCGGAAATTGACCTGCCGAGCGCATTTCAAATTAAATAGCATGTCCGTTATGTTTGCGGTTTTAGCTGCAGATTTGATCCTTTTCAATGGAAGGGCGAGATCTGCGGCTACACCGCATCAAATCCGGTATTAGACATTGAAGATTTGGTGCAGAAACGCACAGAAATTCGTGCAGATCTTATGTGCATTCACCTGCACACTGGTTCTGGCTTTAAAAATAAAAATATGCATAAAAATCTGTACCTTAAGGCCTCATGCACAGGACCGTTCCGTTTTTTGTGGTCTGCAAACACGGACGCGGCCCGTGTGCCTTCTGCAATTTGCAGAATGGAACAGGCGGCCCATTGTAGAAATGCCTATTCCTGTCCGCAAAACGGACAAGAATAGGACATGTTATATTTTTTTGGCAGGGCCACGGAATGGAGCAACGGAGTGCTGTCCACATCTTTTGCGGCCCCATTGAAGTGAATGGATGCGAACCAGAACAACGGTCGTGTGCATGAGGCCTAACCTGCATGTGTGACCCCAGCCCAAAGCAAGCTTCAAAAAGTGTTCATGAAAATGTATTAATAATGTAAAAAATAGTGACCCTCTGTTCGCTGTACACCTGAGAGACGCAAGTACAGCAGCATTTACAGAAACCTTACAATTATACAATTCACAAAGATTTTTTCCAGGATTTGAATGTTTTCCATTCACTTACATTCATTAAATCGGCCATTTAGACCCCTTTCAATCAGGGCATCTATGATTTCCCCAATAATCCTAAACTACTAAGTGCATCCCATGGGGTACCCATACAATGGTCTGGCCTCGGCTATAAGGCCCCTTCACACAAGCAAGTGTCAGGGAGATCTCCCGGCACAGACGGGGGGAGGGGACGGTCGCATATTATATTGATTTATGATGCTATGTAACCCTTACAGTTCTGAAATGTACTGTACAGTATAATATCCAATACATTCCAGAACTGTATGTGTACCGAGCATCATAAACCAATATAATGCTATGCGACCCCGGTAGTGCTGGGAGGTCAGGACGGGAGCTGCTGCATACTCACGCTGCGAGTCCAGAGTCTGAAAAGGCCATCACTAGAGACTCCTCTGTTGGCAGCCTATCTCCATACTGGTTATATAAGGGCCGAAGGCAAAACAGGCTGCTGGATGCACAAACAAGTACATAAGGCAACTGAGCTGACACTCTAATGACACACATTCTCTCTACAAGCTGCCAATAGGTTGGGAAGATTCCTCTCTCTGTATAACTGCTCTCCCCAACACAACTTCCTTTTAAAGGGGTTGTCCCACAAAGATATTGTACAATTTTCAAACCAGCACCTGGACCTAAACGTTTCAGATTTTAGTGAATATCTGACCAGCTCTCTGTACAGCGCCACCTGCTGTCTGTTCTTTTTTTACTTTCTCTGTCCTGCTCATTGAGATGGACGCACATGCTCAGTTCCATCTTTCAGCTGCAGCAGAAAGGACACACTCCCTGAGAAAGTGCACACCCCCCAGTGCTGCCATCTTAAACTAAATCTAGCAGAGTAAACTGGAGCAGTGAATGGGGAGATCTCTGGATCCATGCGAGGTACAGGGCTGGTTCTAAGTTTTTTTTAGAAAGATGTCGACATGTACTATACGATTTTTATTGTTTACATTAAAGTAGTTGTGCCGATGCTCACTACTAGGCGGTAGACTCCGTCTAGCATGCCCATGGAGAGCCTGGTACGTTAACGTATCTCACGCAAATTGGGAGAGCATCGGAGCATAAAATGCTCCGATACTCATGTCTGAGGGGTGAAAAGGGGGATATGTCCGGGTTTAGATCTGAACCTGGACAACCCCTTTAAAATCATGGGATAACCCCTTTAAGTGTCCAGGAACATGAATGAGTGACAACTTGCTACTGTCTTCACCCGCCAGCATTTAGCCAGAAGTTGTCAGCCCTGTCCTCAGGTTGTGTCTAGTATTGCACGAAACCTGTGAAAAGGAAGAAAAACAGCATTGTGTTCTAACCATGGACAACCCCTTTGGTTGCAGAACTGCAGCTCTGGACATGCCAGACCTTGACCAAGCACCTACCTACCAGCACTTACCTCCTAACTAGGTTGTATGCAGTGCAATAGCATTCTCCTCATCAACCCTTAAGACTTCAAATGCTACCCAAAACGAGTCACAAGCTTTATAATAAATAAGGTACATTCAGTATGAGCGCCACCTGCAGGACATCAGAAAGAAGTGTTTTATTCTGCCGGCCCCTTTTCTCTTATTGAACGGACACTGGTGAGATATCCGGGGCGGGGGTGGGGCAGCTGCGGACAGTCACTATCCCTGAGTGGTTCCCAGTAAGAGCCATAGGTTACTCCCAGTGTACGTCGTCCCTCTGTAGCGAGCCCCGCAGGGTCTGCATCTCTCTCAGTAGCTGTAGACTCTTCTTGCTCTTCTCCCCCGGACTCGTTCTGTTGGGGTCATGTTTGGAAGCTGGTTGGTCTTTGCCGCTATGAATGGTTTTGGAGGATTCACAAGACGCTTTCTTTTTCATCCTTGATTCCTTTAATAATTTCCCAAGCTGTTGGAGATAAAAAAAAAAGGAGATGGAATCTGACCGGACACGACAGACGCTTCTACTTCTCCCTTGTGTTAGTCTTGATAGATCTTCCTAAAGACTTGAAATGAGGTCATCTATAGCAGCGTTCCTCAGGGCCCACCTGCCGGTCATGGTTTCAGGATGTCCTCAGTATTGAGCAGGTATCAATGCATCAGGACTCACCTCAGGTAGTCGTTCCGTGGGATATTCTCAAATCATGAGCAGCGGTGAGGACTGGCGGTGAGGAATGCTGATCTATAGGACACCCAATACTGATTAAAGGGGTTTCCAGGAGTAAAATATTGATGACCCATCCTCAGGCCAGTCAGAACGGACAGCAGACTTGGACTGCCCATGTAACAGATCAGAGTCCTCGGGGCCCACCTGCTGGTCTGGATTTGAGAATATCCCACAGAATGAATAAGGCAAGTCCTGATGCATGGACACCTGCTCAGTACTAAGGAAATCCTGAAAACATGACCGGTAGGTGGGCCTGAGGAGCCTCGTCAAAGATGACCATTCATCGGACACTACCCCTAACAAAATCTCAGCCATTTGCTAGGAATCTCATAAGCTGCGCCCAGTAACTCCTGTATTATAGGATTTCTGTTTTATAGGGCAGCCCCCTTAATTCCTTAATGTACTGAAGTTGCTTTAAAGGTTCATCTTACAGAAGCACTCCAGCTAATTTTGTTTTACCTATATAGTACAGCACAGGCTATTATTAACCCTTTGTGTTTTGAGGACTATTTTCATTTTTGCATTTTTCCTCCCCACTAGGGATGAGCGAGGCACCACTTGGAACCAGAAGTAATAACTTACAATACATTCTAATAGTGTACGGAGCGCTCGCTCCGTACAGTATACTAACAACGTTTTATGTAAATAGACTTTGGATGTTTCATCCGAAGTCGATTCGCTCATCACTATTCCCAATGTTTCAATAACCATAACTTTATTTTTCCGTTCACATAGCTATACGAGGGCTTATTTTTTGCGGGACAAAATGCATTATTATTTTTTTTTAATGCCACCATTTAATTTACCGTATCTTGTATTGGAAAAACAGGAAACAAAATTGGAAAACACAGCATTCACTGTGCGCTAAAAATTACCTGACATCCTTATTCTGCGGCTCAATACGAATGCGGCGATACCAAACTTGTATTAGGTTTTTTTTGTTTTACTACTTACAAATAAAATATTTATTTTCTTTATTTTTTATTGCCATATTCTGACAGCCATAACTTTTTTAGATTTCGGTCTACAGAGTTGTATGGGGCTTGAATTTTGCGTAAGGAACTGTATTTCTTTTTTTTTATTGGTAACATTTTTGGAGTATGTACATCTTTTTAAGGGGACAAGATGACAAATTTTTTTTTTTAAATGGCGAATCGCTTGTTTTTAAAAAAAATTCTGTTACGTTGTGTGCATTGTACAGCAATTTAAAAAAATATATTTTATTAGTTCAGACGCAGCGATACCCAATATGTTAAATTTTTTATTTACGGTTTATATATTTTTATATGTAAAACTGTGACAGGGGGGTGATATATATATATATATATAATTTATTTTAATTTTTTTTAACTATTATCCCCCATAGGGGCCTAGTACATGGGATCTTTTGATCCCCTCTCCTATTAACCCTAATAGAGATCTATTAGGGTGAATAGGATTTTTACTCTCTCCATTCTGGGCTGTGCCTCGTGCATAGCTCAGTATGGAGAAAGCCATAGCAGGCCTGGATCGCTTCAGAGCGTCCAGGCTGCCATGACAACCGATCGGAGCTCCGAGATTTCACTGCTGGGGCTCTGATCGGAAGGAAGAGGGAACCGCGTCCCTCTGCCTTCACTCACAGGTGGCACGATCAGTGTTGATCAAAGCTTCCTGTTAGTGCGGGTAGAGGCCAGCTCCATACATCCTCGCTGGCATTATGATGTAACTGTACATCATAATGCGCGAAGGGGTTAAAGAATAATGTAGAGGCGCTATTGTGTATAAGTTGTGTTTACTGGTTTTTAGCTGATAAGCCACTTAATGGTCGTCTTCCATCTTGTTTCTCTCTTCCCCTCAGATATGATTTCCCATCTAGCCTCTGGCTTTGCAGAGTATGAGTGGTGGAGTTTCATCACACTAAGGGCAGCCAGTGATAGATCAGTGGCACAGGGCTGCTGTCCTAACTCCCAATGCAGAACCTCAGCCCGTCTCACCTGCCTCCTGCTTGTGATATATTTCTCCCTGTCAGGTCTAAAAAGCAGGAGACAAGACAAAGCAGTGTGAAGCTGCATCATGTAGAAATACACTGTACATTCTGTACACAGCACTCATGGATAGAATTAACAATCAATGCAAGTCAGGGGCCTTTTACTGGTCTGCAGCGAATAATTGTAGGGACTCATCTGTGTAACATTGCACTCCTGGTCACTTAGGTATGGCAAAAAATGTTCTTTGACAGCACTCTATGCATAGAGAAACAGAAAATCAAGTAGGGTAAAGCTGGGTGGGGAGTTTTCTGTGAGATGCCAGGAAGGAAGTAGTAGATGATTATGTAATCCTGTAGTTCACAGGAAGTCAGCCACACAGGACAGACTGACTTCCTGTCTACACAGGAAGTCGGCCACACAGCTCAGACTGACTTCCTGTCTACACAGGAAAGTATACACTGGACTGGAGATCACATGGCCAGATACATATAATGAAAAGGCAAGCATGGATGCACATGGGCCAGCAAGAATACTGGAGATAAGCTACAATAGTATGTACACAAAAAATTGCTGGAACGCTTTAACTATAAAGTGGCTCTGCCACCAGATCGTCCCTATTAAACCAGGCATATAGCCTGGTAGGAGTGATCCTGCAGTTTACAAATACCTTCCTCCTCACTGTCAGCGCTACGGTTATTGATGGAATTGTACTTTTATTCCTTTGCTGGCAGGCAATTTCGAGCACGAGGAGGCGGGCTTTTTCAGTACAAGCACCGCTATGCGACGCCTACACACACCCCTCTCCCCTTTATTGACAGCGCTAGAGTACAATGTCAACTTGTTCACAGAACTACCACCATTCTAAAAAATAACCTTTATTATTTATTATATAAAAGTAGTAACACCCTTTCTATATAGATACAAAATAACAAATAACAAATGAAAAAAGGATAGGTCTGGTAGTAGGATCTTATTAGGATTATTTGATAGGGGTAGACATGGAATTGATAGGGGCCTAATGGGATAGTGGTCCCTATATCTAGCCCTAATATAGGATGCCCTACCTATATACGGAATAGCCGCCCTGATAGGGGCGATCCCGTTTCTCGTTCCTCCTAAAAACCCTGGAGAGCCCTACAGGGGAGGAGGAGCTACCCTAATCGACGACCTATACTAAAGTACAGAAATAATAAGTAAATAATTACAATATAAGTACCCAACAATAGTGACGGTGAATATCCAAGTGAAAAATAACCAAAGATTAGAAGAAGATGCTCAAAAACGTCCCTTTTTTAAATCCATGGCTATATTCATATATAGTGAATTATCAATGGATAATCAAATTTAGCACGGGTGATTAACTGCTATTTATATACAGGGATCAAAGCAGGGCGGTTAACGACCCAGTCAACGTGTGTTGTACTATGCAAGTAATGAATTGATCCCAAAAGATAAGAAGGCCTCAGATGAAGCACGCATAGTCTATATTTTCGTTTAATCCTGCTGGTGTGACGGTATTTAATCTAAAGATCCACCTAGATTCTTTCTGTTTTAATAGTTTATCTAGATCACCACCTCGCTTGGACATTTTTAAAACCTCAATCATGAAGAAGTGGATACATTTATTAGACCCCGCATGATTCATCCACACATGTCTTGATATCGGTTTGTCTCGTTTGTTGCGAATGTCCCCGATATGTTCGAGAATGCGTTTTTTAAAAATTCTTTTGGTTTTACCCACATATTTGAGTCCACAGTCACATTCAGCCAGATAAACAATCCCAGAGGTGTTGCAATTGGCAAAGTTACGAGGATAAAATGTCCGGGTTGCCTGGCTATTCGTAAACGTTTTGCCTGGAGATACAAAAGCACATGCCTTGTCTATTAGACAGCCATGTGCTCTTTTCTGGGGGCTCAAAATGACTGTGGACTAATGTATCACCTATATTGCGTCCTCGTCTATAGGTGATTGCCGGGTTTTCAGGCAAAACTTGCATAAGGTCGGGGTCTGTCTTGAGAAGAGACCAATACCGATTTAGAATATCTCGGACCTGTCTAGACTCAGAGTCGAAGGTGCCGACTATTCTAATTGGATCTTGAGAATTTGATTTCTTAGGTTGCGGTTGAAGTAGAGTAGTACGATCCTTAGACATAGCCCAGTCCCATGCCTTGTGGAGGCATGGATCTGGGTAGCCCCTCTGTTTAAACCGATCAAACAGTTTAGATGCTTCATGTGTGAAATTGTGGTCGTCAGAGCAGTTCCTCCGAACTCTTAAAAACTGGCCTTTGGGGATGCCTCTCTTAAGGGAGACAGGGTGAAAACTGTCCCAACGTAAGAGACTGTTGGTAGAAGTTTTCTTCCTGAACAAAGTCGTTTTGATATAGTTATGTTCATCCCTTATAAGGCAAACATCCAAGAAATTGATAGTATTCTGATGTATTTCTGAGGTAAAAAAAAGGCCAATATGATTAGAGTTGAGGACATGCATAAACTGTTGAAATTGACTGGTTGTACCTGACCAAAGTAATAAAATATCATCTATGTATCTGGACCATAAGGTGATAAATTTGGTCCAAGATAACATATCTTCAGAAAAGACGACTGTGTCCTCCCACCAGCCCAGGAGCAAATTGGCGTACGTGGGCGCACAAGGGCTACCCATCGCCGTGCCCCTGAGCTGGTGGTAGAAGCGGTCCTCAAAAATAAAATAATTGTGCGTCAACACAAAATTAAGTAGTTGGAGGGTGAACTGATTATGTTGATATAGATCCATTGACCTTGAGTCTAGATAATATTTGACCGCTGATAAGCCCTTGTTGTGGGGGATAGAAGTATAAAGAGCTTCTACGTCTATTGACGCAAACCAACTGTCAGGATCTATACTAACACCCTCCACTCTTTGTAGTAAGTCTGTCGTGTCCCGCAAATAAGAAGGGAGTGTTGAAACAAAAGATCGTAAAACTTTATCAATATAGACACCAGAGTGATGTGTCAAACTCTCTATTCCCGATACTATGGGACGTCCTTTTAGAGGAGACGTCCCTTTATGTATTTTTGGGAGTCCATACAGTGTCGCTGTTTTTGGTGTAGCGGTTAAGAGGTATTCATATTCCTTCCGATCTATACATTTGTTTTCTAGGCCCTCTTTAAGGATCTGAGAGAGTTCGGCCTGGAATCTCTCAGTCGGATCCCCCTTCAAAACCACGTAGCTGTTCTTGTCAGAGACTAGGGAGTGACACATATCTCTGTATTGTTGTACCGAGAGAATGACGATGTTCCCCCCTTTGTCAGAGGGTTTCACTACGATATCTTTATTAGCATTAAGATTTTGTAATGCTAGTATTTCTGCCCTAGTATAGTTTTTTTCGGGAGTAGTATATTTTATTTTTTCCAAATCCCGTGTAACTGATTTGAGAAAGATATCGATGTTGGCGTCATTCAAGGTTTTTGGTGGCATTTTTACGCTTTTGTTTTTCAAGGTGATGAAGGGACCCTGCCCCCTTGGTCGTTCATTTTCTTCTAAGAGGTGTATAAGGGTATCCATGCCCTCAAGGTCCCCCATATCTAGGCCTAGTTCCTGGCATCTTTTTTGATCAGATGTTACAAAGATTTTATGCCAGCGTAATTTTCGGGTGAATAATTGTATGTCCTTAATCCACTCAAAACAATCAAATCTAGTGGTTGGAACATATGTAAGACCCTTTCTTAATACCGATAGCTCGTCTTCAGACAAAATTATACCTGATAAATTAATGACCGAAGCGTTATCAACACAACAATTCTCTATTTTTTGATGTTGGTTTGAGATTGCGTTGGTTGGCGATCTCTCAATGCGTAAATATGGGACGTTTTTGAGCATCTTCTTCTAATCTTTAGTTATTTTTCACTTGGATATTCACTGTCACTATTGTTGGGTACTTATATTGTAATTATTTACTTATTATTTCTGTACTTTAGTATAGTTCGTCGATTAGGGTAGCTCCTCCTCCCCTGTAGGGCTCTCCAGGGTTTTTAGGAGGAACGAGAAACGGGATCGCCCCTATCGGGGCGGCTATTCCGTATATAGGTAGGGCATCCTATATTAGGGCTAGATATAGGGACCACTATCCCATTAGGCCCCTATCAATTCCATGTCTACCCCTATCAAATAATCCTAATAAGATCCTACTACCAGACCTATCCTTTTTTCATTTGTTATTTTGTATCTATATAGAAAGGGTGTTACTACTTTTATATAATAAATAATAAAGGTTATTTTTTAGAATGGTGGTAGTTCTGTGAATTTGTTGTTATACAACCGCATTCTACAATCTTTCCCCTGAACAGGATTATGTTCAAACTGTGAATAATACAATGTCAACTTGGTCTAGCGCCGTCAATCTAGGGGAGGGGTGTGTTCTGACATCAGTAGGCGTTGCATAGTGTTGCTCATACTGAAAAAAAAAAAAAAAAAAAAAAAAACACGCCTCCTGGTGCTCGAAATTGCCTGCCAGCAAAGGAATAGAAGTACGATTCTATCAACAACTGTGGTGCTGACAGTGAGGAGGAAGATATTATTTTAGGCCTGTTTCATACTTGCGTTTTGGTTTCCGGTTTTGAGATCTGGCAGAGGATCTCAAAACCGGACCAAAACAGTTCCGTTTCATATTTAAAAGGGGCTGTCTCACTTCAGTAAATAGCATTTATCATGTAGAGAAAGTGAATACAAGACACTTACTAATGTATTGTGATTATCCATATTGCCTCCTTTGCTGTCTGGATTCATTTTTCCATCACATTATACACGCCTCGTTTCCATGGTTACAACCACCCTGCAATCCATCAGTGGTAGTCATGCTTGCACACCATAGGAAAAAAGCACCAGCCTATGTGAAGTCCCAGCCACTAGAGAGGCTGGCACTTTTTCCTGTAGTGTGCAAGCATGACCACCACTGATGGATTGCAGGGTGGTCATAACTCCTGGATACAAGCCGTGTATAATGCGATGGAAAAATGAATCCAGCCAGCAAAGGAGACAATATGGACAATCACAATACATTAGTAAGTGTCTTGTATTAACCTTCTCTACATGATAAATGACATTTGCTGAAGTGAGACAACCCCTTTAAACACATCCGGATGTATCTGTTCCGTTAGGATGTGGTTGCGTTACATCGAAACTGAAAAAAACGGATCCGGCACTAAAATCATTGTTAATCGATGGGTGACGGATCCTTTTTTCCAGATCCGGCATCATTGACCGACATTGATTTTGCTGCCGGATCCAGTTTGTTCCATTTTGCAGACAGGACACACAAAAAGGAACAGAATGCATCCTGATCAGTTTTGTCCCCATTGACTATGAACTGAACCATTTTGGCCCAGCTTTGAGATCCTCTGCCAGATTTTAAAACCCGAAATGCCACAACGCAAGTGTGAAACAGCCCTTAAACTGCAGGATCAGCCCTACTAGGCTATGGTTTAATAGGGGTGATCTGGTGACAGAGCAGCTTTGATCTACTGTGCTGAGCGTGGGACTCACCATGGCTTGGTGCTTGCGTACTTTAGTTATCTGGTCAGCTTTTGCCTCCATTCTCCTCACTAAAGCCTCCAGTTCTTCTTCTAGATCTTCCCTGAGACGGTCGGAATGTGCTTCATTAATCTGCTTCACCAATTCCTGGTGATCACTAGTGGAGCAAAAAATAAAGCTAGGATCAAACTGTCAATACAGCCCCGCTCTGTCACTAGACTGCCGGCAATACTCACAAACTCATCTGCCCAAACTCATCTTCCAATGTGAGCAGAACCTCCGATAGCTCCCGGTAGGATGAAGAGGACGGCACAAAATGATCAGTCCACCGGACACTGCTCTCTTTCTGTTCTAAAGGCTGATCGCTCACAACCCGGTCATTGCAGAAGACCTTATGGTGCTGCTTCATCAGATGAAGGACATGTTGGACATTGGCCCGCACAGAGTGACTGGGAGCGGTGGACTGAAAAACAAGAACTAAATTCAGTCATATACCTGCGCAAACTAGGTGTAAAGATATCCCATCGCTTAAAGGCTATTGACACCGTTGGACTGGTTTTTATTGTTCATTTGCTTCCTCAATACAAAAATTAAGAAACTTTATCAAAAACTTCCTATTATTTTCCTGCAGTAGAGTTTGTGCAAGTCCAGTATACAGATGGCTGTCCTGTTGCTCCGAGCAGATTGACAGCTGTGCTGATACACAAGAGCTAATGAAGACAGCAGCAACCTGGACACACAGATCTCACATCCAGCTTGTATTACTAGAAGGCACACAGCGTACGTATGAAAAGTCTAAAACCAGGAGCAGGTTACTAGCTGAATATCAAGGAGTCCAAAAATGAGTAAAGTAATGCCGACTTTAGCCTGAAACGTTTTTTTGTTTTTTTTACTCCAGGCACGAACAGATATAAAAATCAAAGCTGTCCATAGTCTTTAAAGGTTATTGACACCTTTGCATTTTACTCATTTTGGGCAGAAATGTATTGTTTTCAACTGGTCTAGATTACAAATTTTCAACAATTTTTCCTGTACAGTTTCTGTGTATTTTCAGACTAGCCGGCTTTCTGATTCACAGAGACTGTCAGGGAACTGCTCTGACTGCTCCATGCGTGGCCCTTATCTGTGAATGCCCGACAGCTCATAAACACTCACTGAAGCCAAATTCTTAATAAATTGAAAAGGGTTTAGCTATAAGGAGCGTTTAGGAGCGGTCAGGAGTTCATAGACAAGGGTCACGCATGGAGCCATCAGAGCAGTTCCCAGACAGTCCCTGTGAAGCAGAAAGCCGGCTAGTCTGCAAATACACAGAAATGGAAAGCTGCACAGGGAAAACTGAAAAGGCAATAATAAAATAAATACCCCCAAAGTGCCCATAGTCTTAGCAGCGCTATTCCTATATTTCTCTACTGAAGGGAAAAAGAACTGAAGGAGCCCAAGCTGTGACTCTTGCGATATTCTTCCTGATAAGAATTACTGGAGCCGGTTCCACAACCTGATATTCCACCGTGGATTTCTATCGTATTGCTCACCTTTCCAGCAACAAAAGGCACATCTCCCAGGCTCAGCCTGTAGTGAGGCTGTGTATGGCTGCAGCTCTCATGGTCGGCCTTCTGAAACTGAGAAATGAATTCGGTCAGAAAGATTAATATAGTGTAAATGCTGACAACAGTAAATGAAACAATCATGGCACCCACATCATCCCCTGACGAAAGAAGTTACGAGGGGTGGGAAACAGCGGACACAGCCAACCCTATGTGCTGCAGAATGCACCAGACTGCTCATACAGAGGAGCTTCCTCCAACACACTCATTACCCTATACCTGTGATGGCTAACCTCCGGCATGCCAGCTGTGGTAAAACTACAACTACCAAGATGCACACTTGCTTGGCTGTTCTTAAAACTCCATAAAAATGAATTGAGCATGCTGGGAGTTGTAGTTACACCATAGCTGGAGTGCCGGAGGTTAGCCATCACTGCCCTATACTGCTCACTATTTCCTTACCTGTTGACTGTCTTCAATCACAACCAGCAGAAATATGAATGCAGCTCTGGAGTTGTAACGCAGGACCAGTACAGGATAAATGGATTTTTGTACTTACCGTAAAATCCTTTTCTCGTTGAATGCATTGGTGGACACAGCACCATGGGTATATGCCCAGCTACCACTAGGAGGCGACACTAGAAAGGAAAAGTGTTGGCTCCACCCAGATGGGCTATACCCTCTGCACAGACACTAAACTAACCAGTTGGTACTAAAAGCAGTAGGAGCAGCAAAATCCAGAGCGAAAAGTGAAGCCAACATGTCCTAAACCAGAAAGAGCAACAATATTGAAGAGTCCCGGGTAAACCTACCAAGGAGAAAAAAAATAGCAAGGGTGGGATCTGTGTCCCCCAATGCATCCAACAGGAAAAACATTTTACAGTAAGTACAAAAATCTATTTTTCTCGTGAATGGCATTGGGGGACACAGCACCATGGGACGTCCCAAAGCAGTCCCTGAGGGTGGGAAGAAACAGCCATGCGAAAAACCTAGCGCACAGCGGCCTGCAGAACCTTGCGACTCAAACTGGCATCAGCAGAGGCCAAGGAATGGATGTGGTAAAACCTGGAGAAGGTGTGAACTGAGGCCCAGGTGGCGGCCTTGCAGATCTGGGAGGCAGAGGCCAGATGCAGGACCGCCCAGGATGCCCCAACAGCCCTATTTGAGTGAGCGGTAAACCGGAAACGGGGATCACGACCCTTCGCCACATAGGCTTCCTAACGGGAGATGGTGGCTTTGGAGGCTTGTAAACCCTTATGTGAGCCCTCAGGGAAGACAAAAAGAGAGTCAGAACGACGGAAGGACTCTGTTAACTGGAGATACAGCCGGAGCGCCCGAACCACATCCAGACGGTGGAGAGATCGCTCTCTGGGATGAGAGGGGCTGGGACAGAATGAAGGCAGGACAATCTCCTCATTAATGTGGAAGGAGGAAACCATCTCGAGAAGAAAGGAGGGAACTGGGCAAGAACAACCTTGTCCTGGTGAAAAACCAAAAAGGGAGACCAGTAAGAGAGCGCCGCTAGCTCAGACACTCTGCAAATGGAGGTAATCGCGACTAGAAAGACAACCTTAAAAGAGACCTAAGAAAGGGAGACCTCCTTCAAGGGCTGGAAGGGAGAGAACTGAAGGGCATCTAAGACCAGATTCAAATCCCATGGTTCCACCGGAGAACCGAAGGGAGGGACGCGATGAGCCATCTCCTGAAGGAAGGTTTTCACTTGGGAACGGGAAGCCAAGGGCCTTTGGAAAAGAACAGACAAGGCCGAGACCTGACCTTTGAGGGAGGCCAGACGGAGACCTGTCTCAAGGCCGGCCCGAAGAAAGGCAAGAATCCTAGGGACGGAAAAAAGGAGAGAGAGGGTGAACCTCGCCAGATTCACACCAGGCAAAATAAGCCTTCCGGGTATGATGGTAAATCCTGGCCGACTGCGGTTTATGTGCATGAAGCATGGTCTGGATGACTAACTCAGAGAGGCAGCGGAACCTCAGGACTGCGGCTTCAACGGTCACGCCGTTAAACCAAGCCGAGGTAAACTCGGGTGGAACAGCAGACCTTGCGAAAGGAGGTCAGGACGCAGTGGTAGCCGCCATGGGAAAAAAAAAATCGGTGAGCAGGAAGACGAGATCTGCGTACTAGGCCCTGAGCGGCCAGTCCGGAGCCACCAATATCGGTGGGACCCAATACATTTTGAGGCGTTTGAGTACCCGAGGAAGAAGTGGAAGGGGAGGGAAGAGATACAGGAGACTGAATTAGGACCACGGTAGCACCAAGGTGTCTACCGCAAGAGCCTAAGAATCCCGAGACCTGGCGACGTAAAGCGGAAGTTTGTGATTCAGACGGGAGGCGAAAAGATCCACGTCTGGGATTCCCAATGGTGACAGAGCTGTTGAAACCCCTTTAGATGGAGAGACCACTCGCCCGGGTCGAGACGTTGGCGACTGACCAAGTCGGCTGCCCAATTGTCGACTCCGGGGATGTGGACAGCAGAGAGAGCAGGATGCGAGAGGCTTCCTTCAGGACCGCCACGCTTCTGGTGCCCCCCTGGTGTTTCAAATAAGCCACCGCAGTGGAGTTGTCCGTCTGAATCCGGACAGGATGATCATGGAGGAGGCGAGTCCAATGGCCCTGAGCTCCAGGATATTGATCTGCAGGGAGCTCTTCCGTATCGACCACTGACCCTGGGCTGTGAGACAGTCGAAGACTGCCCCCAACCTGCCAGGCTGGCATTGGTGGTGGTCAACTGCCAACGGAAGGGAAGGAAGGATCTGCCGAGGGAGACGGTTCGGGGGTTCAGCCACCAACGTAAGTCCCGGCGGACCTGAGGGGAAAGGCGGATCAGGCGATCGAGGCCTGATGGAGACTTGTTTCACCGGGCAAGAATTGAGAGCTGAAGGGACCGGGTGTGGAACTGGGCATAAGGAATTGCCTCGAAGGCGGCAACCATCCGGCACAGAACACGCATGCACGCCCTGATGGACAGAGGAGACGGCTCGCGAAGGCGAGCCACCCCTGACTGGAGAGACACTACCTTGTCCTAGGGAGGAAACACTCGTTCAAGGCGAATGTCGAGGACCATGCCCAGGAAATCCATCCTCTGGCTGGGAACAAGGGAAACATAGAAAAGAGTATTACACTCACCGGTAATCCGGTTTCCTGGAAGTCTCCATGACACCAAGTCCTGAGATTGACTTCCTTCTGATTGGACAGGAAAAACACAGAGAGGTTAAAACCCCCACCCCCTCCTCACATCACCAGTGTATTTTAAACGAAGAACCCCAGGATGAAAGGATAATAGCTAATAGCAGAAAAAAAGGGTGGGATATATGTGGTGTCATGGAGACTTCCAGGAAACCGGATTACCGGTGAGTGTAATACTCTTTTCCCCAGTCGTCTCCATGACACCAAGTCCTGAGACAATATCAAAGATACAATTAGGGGGGGGACAACTGCCGACAGGACCTTACGTCCAAATCTTAGGTCGTCATTAGCAGCTACATCTAGTCTGTAGTGCTTAGTGAAAGTATGAACTCTTTTCCATGTTGCTGCCCTGCAAATCTGTTGTAAGGAGGCTGAGGCTTTTTCCGCCCAGGAGGCAGCCATGCCTCTCGTAGAATGTGCTTTTAGGGAAGCAGGGACGTCTTTTCCCTGAGCTTTATATGCTTCGGAGATTGCCATCCTAATCCATCTGGAGATGGAACTTTTTGCCGCTCTCTTCCCTTTGTTAGGACCTGAAAATTGGACAAACAGATTTTTGTCTTTTCTCCAAAGGCTGGTAGCTTCCAGGTACTTTAAGACCGCTCTCCGGACATCTAATGTGTGGTAAGTGATTTCTTGATCGTTTTTCGGATCGTCACAGAACGAGGGGAGAACAATGTCCTGAGACCTATGGAAGGTCGAGACTACCTTGGGGAGGAAAGTCGGATCTAATTTGAAAATTAATTTGTCCTCAAATATTGCAAGGAATGGTTCTTGGATGGACAAGGCCTGCAGCTCACAGACCCTTCTGGCTGAGGTTATTGCCACCAGAAAAATCGTTTTAATGGTAAGCCATCTGATGTGGCTAGAGTCCAGAGGTTCGAATGGATCGGAGGTTAGACCCCCTAGTACCGTATTAAGGTTCCATGGTGGCACCATGTTTCTAATTGTAGGTCTGATCCTATCTGCTGCCTTAAGGAATCTGGATATCCAGGGATGTTCCGTTAGCTTGGTATTATATAGTGCTCCTAAAGCCGATACCTGGACCCTAAGGGTATTGGGGGATAGACCTAAATCTAGCCCTTCTTGAAGAAATTCCAGGATTAGTGAGATGTTGGCTCTAAACTGGTTGAAGGAGGTCCCAGACCAATCAGCAAATTTCTTCCATATTTTTTGGTACTTGTCGTTGGTACTCTGTTTCCTGCTAAGGAGTAAGGTGTTCACTACTTTTTTTGATAGACCAAAGTTTAATAAGTTGGATTCTTCAGAATCCAGGCTGTTAACTTTAGTATTTTCAGGTCTGGGTGAGAAATGGGCCCCTGACTTAGAAGGTCCGGCCTCTGAGGTAGAAGGAGAGGAGCTTCCACGCCGAGGGCTTTCAAGAGGGAGAACCAACTTCTCTTGGGCCAGAAGGGGGTTATCAGGATTAGTGTACACTTTTCTTTTAGGAACTTCTGTAACACTCTGGGGATAAGCGGAAATGGGGGGAAGGCGTAGACTAAGTTTGTTGTCCAACTCTGGTTGAGGGCGTCTACTGCCCGAGGATGATCCCTGGGGTTGAGGGAGAAGAACTGGTTTAGCTGATGATTTCTCCTGGATGCAAACAGGTCTATCGTCGGCCTGCCCCATTTCTTTGTGATTAAATGGAAGGCTTCTGGAGCTAACATCCATTCCCCTGGGTCTAGTCTGTGCCGGCTTAGGTAATCGGCCTGAATGTTTAAAACTCCCTTCAAATGAACCGCTGAAAGAGATTGAATGTTGCCTTCTGCCCAGGAAAAGATTTTGTTTGCCAGGTTCTGTAGCAGGCGATGCCTTGTGCCTCCCTGGTGTTGGATAAAGGCCACGGCTGTAGCGTTGTCCGAGTAGACTAGGACGTGACGACCCTTTGCCAGCTGACTTGTGTGTTTCAGTGCTTCCCACACTGCCCTCAGCTCCTTGAAATTTGAGGATTGCTGGCTCACGTAATTCCCCCATGTTCCCTGGTAGGAGTTCCCCTGGACGACCGCTCCCCACCCGTGGAGGCTGGCATCTGTTGTGATGACTAGAGGGAGATCTTGTGCCCAGAAAATCCCGTTTTCTAGGTTCGAATTGCTGAGCCACCAAGTTAGTGATTTTTTGGTCTCTGCATCTAAGAATATTTTCCTCTCTAGGGTTAATTGCGATCTGTTCCATTTGTCTAAGATGAATTTCTGGAGTGGTCTTAGATGGAACTGTGCCCAGGCAACTGCTGGAATGCAAGCGGACAGACTCCCTAGTACCTTCATGGCCTGTCTTATTGAACAGAATTTCTCCTTCTTGAACTTCCTCAAAGCTGTCTGAAGTTTTACTATCTTTTGAGGTGGTAGAAAGGATCTTTGGGAGACTGTGTCTAGAGTAATGCCCAGAAAAACTTTCCGTTTGGATGGGATTAAATCCGATTTTTTCCAATTGATGAGCCAACCTAGGCTCTGTAGATGATCCAGGACTAACCCGAGATGGATTCCCATGGTCTCTATGTTGTCCGCCACTACCAGTAGGTCGTCCAGATAGGGGATCACACAAATTGCCTTTTCTCTCAAGGTTGTCAAGGCTTCCGCCATTATTTTGGTAAAAACCCTTGGGGCAGAAGAGATCCCGAAGGGGAGACACCTGAACTGGAAATGCTGAATGTTTCCCTCCAATTCTATTGCGAACCTTAGGAATTCCCTTGATGACCTGTGAATTGGGACGTGATAATAGGCGTCGCTTAAATCTATTGTGGCCATCACTGCATCCTTTTTTAAGAGTGTCACTGCTGACTTCAGGGTCTCCATTTTGAATTTTTGATATCTTACGTATTTGTTTAGATGTTTCAGATTTATAATTACCCTGGATTTCCCGTTTGGTTTCTTTATAATGAAGAGGCGGGAATAGAATCCCAGTCCTGTCTGATTTTTCGGGACGGGCTCTATGGCGTCCAAGGTTAATAGGTTTTTTATGTCGTTTTTTAAGGTCGCAGTTTGAGATGGGGGAAGGGTAGTGATCACATATTTCTGTGGAGGGGAAGAGAGAAGATCTATCAGATAACCCTCTTGTATAATACTTAAGATCCACCGGCTGTTTGTTACATGCTCCCAAGATCTTAGAAAGGAGCTGAGTCTTCCCCCCACTGATATGGCGTCATTGTTTGTTGTTGGATGAGGAGGCTTCGGCCCGATTTGGGTTGAAGAGGAAGCTTCTCCCCCTGCCTCCCTTCGCATAGCTCCAACTCCCAGTCTTCCCTTTATCTTTTTTATTTTCGGGTTGAAAAAAATCGGTCACGAAAGGGCTGCCTTTTTTGTTTATATCTTTCCTCTGGAAACCCTCTTTTTTTATTTGTCGCGTTGTCTAGGATTTTATCTAGATCTTCTCCGAAAACATACTGACCGTGGAAGGGGAGTGCGATTAATTTATTTTTAGATGTGATATCTCCTGACCACGCTTTAAGCCATAGTGCCCTTCTCGCTGTATTTGAGAGAACAGCTGTACGGGCGGACAGTTTAACTGATTCAGCAGCTGCGTCTGCTAGAAAGGAGGTTGCCATCTTTAATAGAGGCAAGCTCTCTAGAATTTGATCCCGTGGTGTCTTATTGACCAGATGTATCTCTAGCTGGTCTAGCCAAAGGTTCAGTGTTCTGGCCACACATGTGGAGGCAACGCCCGGTTTGAGAAGGGCCGCCGTAGTCTCCCAGGTCTTTCGCAAGAGACTCTCCGCTTTCCTGTCTAGAGGATCTTTCAATTGTGCTGAGTCTTCAAACGGTAGGGCCGTATGTTTTGCTACCTTGGCCACTGGCGCGTCTACTTTGGGAATGGTCTCCCAATCCGTACAGTCCTCTTGGCTAAAGGGGTAGCGCCTCTTAATTCCTCTTGGGATAAAGGATCCTTTATCCGGTTTTTCCCATTCAGACCTAATTAATTTTTGGACACTATCAGGGACTGGAAAAACGGCCTTCTTCCTTTCACCTAGACCCCCAAAAATTTCTTGCTGGGTAGACCTAGGGGTTTTAGGCATCTCCATCTGAATGGTGGCCCTGATAAGTTCATCAATATCTTCAGGATTGAACAGGAAGCGCTTATATTCGCCCTCTTCATCTGAAGATGCCGGGTGTTTTTGGACAGATTCGGAGTCTGAGACCGCCAGCCCCTCAGAGTCGGAATCCAGGATAAGTGATTTAACACTACGGGCGTCCTGAGTGGGGGGAACTTTGGGGGGGGAGTAGGTTCTCTGGTAGTTAAGGCTAGCTGAACCTCTTCTTTTACCACTTTCCTAATGTCTTCAATTAGACTAGAGGACTCAGACTTGATGACACTGGCAGTACATTCTTTACACAGGGGCTTGGATCCAGTGTTAGACAATCTTTTGCAGCAAATACCACATTTTCTAGTTTTTTTGGCTGCAGAAGCCGAATCCTTTTCTCCCTGAAATGGTAAGGGAGGAAAGGATGAGCAGACTGAACCCACCATACAAAGCATGTACCTGAGAACAGGTTACTCACTGTCCCAGGGTTTGATGCAGGCTCGGTTCCAGAGCCCGGCGTGAGGGGGGTGCTCATCTTGACTCCCGACCGCTTCAGAGATGCTTCACCAAAATATGTGAGCCGCGCTATGCAGGGCGCCGTTACACAGGTCCTGAGCGTTTTTATAGTGTCTCCATGTGCTTCTCATGCTGCAGGACCAGTGGCGCATGTTGATGACGTCAGCGCGCTTAGCTCCGCCCCCGGCGTCTGACGTCATCCGCCTGCCGGCCGGAAGGGACACATCACAGTGCCGATCCGCCGTGTTCCTCCTTCCCTCTGCATCAAGCCCTCCGGAACCGCCGCAGAGGGAATCTTCGCAGGGGCACTACCTATGTGCCCGAGCCCAGGCCTAACCAAACGGAGGAGGGAGAGCTGCACTGCAGATCCGACCTCGGCCCAGATGAAAAAAATAACTCCAGGTGAGCCCAAACGAGCTCCGTGCACCTCTCCTGCTTCCTATCCTGATGGGACAGGAAAAACACTGGTGATGTGAGGAGGGGGTGGGGGTTTTAACCTCTCTGTGTTTTTCCTGTCCAATCAGAAGGAAGTCAATCTCAGGACTTGGTGTCATGGAGACGACTGGGGAAACATAGAATGTGTCGGCAGATAAGAACCATTTAGCCCATCTAGTCTGCCCAATATATCTGAATCCTATGAATAGTCCCTGGCCCTATCTTATATGAAGGATAGCCTTATGCCTAGGCGGGAAGGATAGCTGAACCTGCTGCCACGAATGCAGACTTGGACAAAGAGTCTATCTTCTTGTCCGACGGATCAGACAAGGGAGCCACGTCGGCCAAAGGAAGGGTGGTGGCCTTAGCAAGTCGGGCCACCTGTGGATCTACCTGAGGAGGGACAGGCCACATAGTAATGGACTCCTCGGAAAAGGGAAAGAAGACGTCCGAATTCTTGGCAGGCTGAAGACGCCAATCCGGGTGACACCACTCCTTGGCCAGGAGTGCGTCGAGTTCTGCATAGTTAGGGAATACCAAAGCAGGGCGCCTAGAATGGCAGAATTATACGGATTCCTGAGCCAAGGAGGAGGGGTCTTCCTGCGCATGGAGAGCGTCCCTAACTGCCCTGATGAGATCCTGCTTGGCCGCACACAGGGCTGTGCTCTGCGCCAATCCGGAATCAGTCAGAGGTGTCCCCCGAGGCGGCGGAAGGTGCGGCAGGGGAGGATTCGTCGCCAGCCTCAGACCTGTCCTGGGAGTGACCCGAGGATGCTGAGGAGGAGCGGGACATGGTTGTGACAACCCGAGGTAATTTGCGGGACCTGGTGTCTGAACGAGAGCATGCCCCGTCTGCAGAGGAATCCCTGGGAGGGGCAGAGGCGGCCGCAATTTGGGCAGGCAAGCGGTCCAGCGACTCGACCATGGATTGGGAGAGTCGGGCAAGGTTTCCTATGGCTTGGGACATGGAAAAAAAAAAAAAAAAAAAAAAAAAACCCATTCAGGAGGAACTGACACAGAAGGGGTGGTCAGGGCATCCTGAGAGGGTCTGGGGACAAGGCACTGCGCACAAACAGGGTCAGGCTGACCACATGGCAACTTTTTATTGCAACGGGCGCACGTAAAATACGTGGTGACCCCGAGGGGGAGGGGGGGGGGGGCTTGAAATGGGAGTCTTCTCTGGAAGAGGACATGGGGGCTGAGTGAGAGCCTGAAAAAACAGAAAAGCAGTCAGCCAGCCAGAGGCTGTCCTACTGGACCCCAGGTGCTGTGTCCCCAAAGAGGTGCTGCAGCAGCCACAGGAGAGATCTGGAGAGCGTCCCTCAGGAGTGCTGGCAAGATGGCAGCCCAGAAGCAATAGCTAAGCAAACTCCGCCCACAGGCAAAAGCCCGCGCTTAACTGGGATGGGGGGGGGGGGGGGGGGGGGGAGACCCCTCCCAAGAGCCGAGAGAAGCAAGGGGGCGGGGGTTCCAGGGGAGGGTGCGGGGCCTCGATTAATGAAGCGGCCGGAAAAGGCGCGCCATCGACCGGTAGGAACCGCGGGAAACCGGGGGCCCTCTGGGAAATAAAAAACAGGTGGGGGGAGCTCCTGAGAGGAAGCGACGACCAGGGAGGGGAAAAACGAGGCAAAAGGTGCACATGGGACCCGAGGACAGGCCAGAGAAGATGCGGCCTAGTCCCGGCAGAAGCCAGGGACTAAAGTAGAAAGGAAGGCCGGGGAGAGGCATGGGTGGCCAGGGAGGAGAAGTGAGCCCAAGGGAGGGAAGAAAAAGGCCCCCCCCACAAGTGTGGAGAAAAGGGACCTCCCCAGGCCCCCCAAATAAAGTGAATCCCACCCCCTGGCCAAAAGAGGGGAACTAACCCAGGAAGCAGGGGAAAGTACTTATCGTCCGAGGTCTTC
The DNA here is from genome assembly GCF_905171765.1 of Bufo bufo. NCBI lineage: Eukaryota > Metazoa > Chordata > Amphibia > Anura > Bufonidae > Bufo > Bufo bufo. The sequence goes on from NC_053391.1 coordinate 661,850,554, forward strand.
AGGCGCCGCAGGGTCACCAAACTCGAACTTACGTGGGATTGCCGGCATGCCACTGCGGATGCAGTAATGCGGGACTGGGTGACGGCGAGGTACAGTAGTATGCACCCACAGGGTCTGTGCAGAGGGTATAGCCCAGGGCTGGCCAACCTGCGGCTCTCCAGCTGTTGTAAAACTACAATTCCCACCATGCCATGCTGTAGGCTGATAGTTGTAGGCTGTCTGGGCATGCTGGGAGTTGTAGTTTTGCAACAGCTGGAGAGCCACAGGTTGGCCAGCCCTGGTATAGCCCATCTGGGTGGAGCCAACACTTATCCTTTCTAGTGTCAGTGGGCATATACCAACCGTGCTGTGTCCCCCAATGCCATTCACGAGAAAAGAAATGTATCTGAAGTTATTCAACCCCATATAGATTAAGTACTGGTGCGGCCTCATCTGGAATATGCAGTTCAGTTCTGGGCACCAGTCCATAGAAAGGATGCCCTGCAGCTGGAAAAAGTACAGAGGAAAGCGACTAAACTAATAAGGGGCCTGGAGGGTCTTCGTTATGAAGAAAGATTAAAAGAATTTAATTTATTTAGTCTTGAGAAGAGAAGTCTAAGGGGGGACATGATTCACCTATACAAATATATAAATGGGCCATACAAAAAATACGGAGTAAAGTTGTTCCATGTAAAATGCCCTCAAAAAAGACAAGGGGGCACTGCCTCCGACTGGAGAGGAAAAAGTTCAGTCTCCAGAAGCGCCAAAACTTCTTTACTGTGAATCTGTGGAATAGAAGTCCTCAGGACGTGGTCACAGCAGGAACAGTGGACCGTTTAAAAAAGGGTTTAGACGAATTCTTAAAAGTAAAAAACATTAATGCTTATGAAAACGAGTCTCGCTTCCTTCTGGGATTAGCGTCCCCACCTATCCCTTGGTTGAACTTGATGGACTTATGTCTTTTTTCAACCGTATTAGCTATGTAACCCTGTGTATACTATGTCAAGTGTTCATACTATAAGAATAAAGACTAGTTACCTTTAAAAGAGGTTGTCCTATGAGAAGGATGGGGCAGCGCAGAAAGCTACAGCAAAGAGCAACCTTGGGGGACCTGGTGCAATCAAACACTACATAAATGATGCAGGGAAAAAAAATAAAAAATAAAAAAGTGCCCGTACTGGCAGCTTCCCTTGCCAGCGACTCGATGGAGGAACATGTCTTCCCATTCTGTAGATGCCCTTACATTATGCTCTCCTTGGTGTTTCATGCCCCCATCTTAAGTAGATAACGGAGGCTGTTATTACCTTCTCTCCGTGTGACGCGCGCCTCTTTATCTTCACCTGCTTTGTAGGAGGAGTCAAAGACTTGAGCAGAATGCGATTTGTCTCTAGACCCGTCTGCAGCTGTGAGACAAGTGGCGACACAAGGTTAGTATCCGGCGAAGAAGAACTTAGCACAACTTTTTATAGAATTTAAGAATATTGGATGCACTGTAATTCCTGTCCTAATTCTACTGATGGCTACCTGTAGAAGACCTGGATCCCATGGCCAGAGTTGTTTGAAAACCTGAGAAGTGCCCCAGGAGTGGTGACCCTGGTGCGCCTGAACTCACTGGATCCCACTCACCCCTCTTTCCCTGGTCTTTCTGGCAGGGTGAGAAGAGGATTTTTTTTTTTTTTATCATTCCGGCTGAATGTCTGGGCTGTAATGGCACATATTCGCTTTTATTTATTTTTTTATAGGTCACTGGAGGTCATTTATCGCTGGTCTTTGATATACACTGCACGGCCGGAGGATGCGCTTAATTTATGACAAGGTGCAAGAGTCATCATAAATAAGGCCCATCCTTTGGCAGTCCGTGCTCCTAGCTGGTGTAGACTTCATTGGTCATTTACGCCAGGAAAAAGGGGTAAAGGATAGTGAATCTGACGACACAGATGCCCCTGCCCAGTAGCAATGGCAGCATACAAACAGAGGCGCAGTGGCGTTTAAAAAGTCACAAACCCACAGGTTTGTGTTTTTTTTTTTTTTACTGGCGCAGGGGGTCATAATAAATGACTCACACAGGGTTTTTACTATCCAAAAATTGTCACAAGAATTCTTCAGGATGCGGTGCCTTTATAAGTTTCCCTCCTGGAGATCTTCAGAAGGGGGGGGGGTAACCAACAGGTTTCTCACTCCTCTGCAACCCCTGGCCCCCCCTTCTTAGGTAGACATTGGGCTCCTGGAAGACATATGTGTGGCAGGTCGGGTGGAATCCAGCATGACCAGGCTCTTTCTAAACCCTGGCAAAGGATGGCCACCTTTCCCTGACCCTTGCAGGGCCTTATGGCTTGGAGGGTTGGGGATTAGTTTATAGGGGCCCTCCTCTTATGGATAGGGCTTGCAATAAACAGAAGTCTTAGGCAGTGTCACGCTGCACTTTTTTTTTTGCAATCTCAGGATTTAAAAAACATGGATCCCATATGATTAGCCACCGACCTGAGCGGCCTTCTCTTGGACTAGTTTCCGCTGATGTTCCTCTTCTCGCAGCTTCTGCTCTATATCACGGATTTTATTCTTTAAAAAATAAATAAAAAAATAAGACATAATTTGTGACTACGGCTGATTAGATAAATGAAATCAAGCGGGCAGGGGGGAACAAGTCTACAGTAAAGGTCCTTTTACATGGGCAGATTATCTGCTGATAGATACAGGCCGACAGATCATGTAGCACAGGGATCAGCAACCTTCGGCACTCCAGCTGCTGTGAAACTACAACTCCCAGTATGCACACTTGCTTGGCAGTTTTTTGTATCTCCCATAGAAGTGAATGGTGCATATATATATATCCCCCATATGCCCGGGACCCTCACACAATCTACTTACCTGGCTCTCTGCGTCCATCCTGATCCCCGCCAACGCTGCTTCTACCCGTGCATAGATGAAAACATCCAGTGCTATGCTAGGGAGGCTCATCCCCGTCACCGCCTGCCATTGGCTGTCCACCTCCACCCCCCCCCCACCAGATGTTTTCATCCGTGCACAGGGAGAAGCAGCGGCGGCGGTGCGGGGACCAGGAGCGGCACAGGGGGCCAGGTAACTAGATTCAGTGTAAGGGGCCCGGGCATATGGGGGGCATTTTTTTTAGTCTTGGATAACACCTTCAATATGCATTAGTTATCCCCACCGATACGTCCCGCTGCTGCCGTTCTGACGCTGCTCAGGTCCCCGCTGCTCTTCACTTCCTGGTTTTGACTCAAAACACAGGAAACGCCTGCTCAGGCGAGTCACTGCGGCCAGTGATTGGCTGAGTGGGCATTTTCAATGTGTGGAGCAGGGCCAAGACATGGAGAGTGGCAAGGTGTCAGTGAGGTGAGAAATGCTTCTTTTTCATTGTGAGCCATTCTGGACCTTTTTTTTTTTTTTTTTTTTTTTAAACAAATCTTCTCCCCAGAAAATCCCTTTAATTTTATCTTTCATTACACAGGTAGGTCATCCGCTAGTCAAGGCTGGAGGAACTATGCAGCAATCTAATCAGTTCAGAGTAAAGTTTTGGAGACACAGCAAAGTATTGATTAGACTGCCGGCAGGATCTGGGGGGGGGGGGGGGGGGGGTAGAGACCTCTGTGCCGTCACCCACCTCCGCCAGCACTTGCATGGTGGTCAGCTTCAGGTATTCTTGTTCTAGCTTGTCCAACTTTTCCAGCTTGGCTTGCAAGTTAGATTTTTCAAGTGCTTGGTCTCCTTCGAGTGATACCTAACGATGACACAAACTCATTTATCTTTACAATTCATAGCACACACAAAATATTACTAATGTACAGAGAACCCGCCAGAGCTCATATAGGATAGCGGAGGAGGAAGCCATTTATTACACGTGTCTGCCGCCGCTGGAGGTAACAGCTGAGCGCCTGTACTCTATCTCCAGCAGTCCCAGAGAGGCGAATGGAACAGCATGCATGTACGACCTCTCCATCCAAACAGAGGGGCACAAGCCCCAGTTCACAAGATCGGACCCCGCCGATCAGACACTTATCCCCTTATCCTGTTGTCATAACGGGACAACCCCTTTAAAGGGTTTGTCTCATCATAGACAATGGGGGCATATCGCTACGATATGCGGCCCCCCCGCTCCCATTCATTTCTATGGGGCCGACAAAAATAGCCGAGCCA